>NW_027130646.1:1200000-1659098 GCF_026122565.2 Emydura macquarii macquarii
CTCCATACGATGCTGCTCTCCGAGCCCTGCATGATCATTTGGGTCGGCTACTAAATGTCGTCGCCGAACGCGTCAAGTTCTGTTCCCGTGTGCACACGCCTCGCAAGCCCATCGCCTCCCGTCTCGCTGCGTGACGTGTTTTGAGAGCCGCCTGTGAATTCGCCAGCTTCGCAGATGAAATGACCAGAGATCAAATTGTCAGGATGACGACCGCTTCCAAGGCCATGAACTACTCCTCGTGATAAAAAACCTTCCCTTGGAGGAAACAGTGGAAACCACCCGACGCGTGGAAAGCTCCAGCCACTGGGCTAAGTGCTTGATGTCTTCCAGCCTGCAGAGGTGAAGACAGTCCGATACAAGAGTGCAACTCTAAATCTCCATCCATGGTGCTTTTATCTTTCCACACAGCACGCTGCTACCAGCGCTACAGAAGCGGTGACCCTGGTGACAAGGTCAGACTTTCAAGGGTGTCGGGCCCAGAAATCAGCACACGAAAAAGGACACGTGGCTGAAGTCCGTCAGTCTGCCGTCAGTGTGGTTTCTGGAGTTCTCACAAATGACGGTGTTCTGAATGTGACAGGAGATCACCCCCATCACTGGCAAAGGTGAGTCAATGGCCAAGAGGCAAGGATGTTAGCGGATTCTGGTTCGCCTTACGCTATAATTCCCATCCACGCTATTTGCCAACTCCCAACCTGAGTTGCATTCTCCAGACATAAATCCTGGCAGGCATGATGGATGTCCCATCCCCATCAATGGCTATTTTACAGCTACCCTTTAGTAGAAAGGTTCTAATGTCCAAGTGGAAATCTATGAAGCCCAAAAAGGAATTCTCTTCAGATGATAGTAGATCCCAGTCATACAGAACCTGTCCTGTAAACTGAGGCTAGGCTACAACCAGGAATCATCTCTGACTTGCCAGACATTTTCACCGATGCCACAGAGGTTGCAAAAAAAGTTCACCCACAAGATCCAGCAAAAAATACAATCTGGCACCCGTGCAGCATAAAGTGCAAAATGTATCAATTGCACTGGGACAACCGCTCTAGGTGGAGATACTGAAACAACGCAATTCTTGTGAGGAAACCTAATGGTGCCTGTCCGTACATGTGTGGACTTGAGAGCTCTAAACTCCAACACTGTTGTGGATTGCCATCCTGTACCCAACATCGGTGAAATGCTGCTCACCTGGAAGGAGCCATGAGTCTTTAGGACTCTTGATTTGTCACTCCCCGAGGTTTGTTCCAATTCCAATGGATGCCATTTGGGTTAGCCTCTGCAGCAGCCATATTCCAGAGAATGATGCATGGTATCTTTGGAGAGAGAAGGGGGTTACTTACTTTCAAGATGACATTCTAGTGTATGGCAAAGATGAATCTGAACATGATGTCATCCTAAAAGGGGTTCTGGAGAAAGTTCAAAGACAGGGACTTACCAACAGCAAGAAGAGAGGTCAATTCCATACTTATTCAGTGGCATACACAGGACATACAATCTCTCGGAACGGCATACAGCCAAAACCCAGACCCGGTGAAAGCCATTCATGACACCCCAGAACCTAACAACATGGACAAACTTTGGTCCTTCTTGGGATTATGCGAATACTGTTTGAAGTTTGTACATCAATTTGCTACAAAAGTGGTTCCTTTGCCTCATCTCCTGGAAAAGAATGTGAGGTTTGAATGGGTTGAAGCGTGCAAGAACAGCAATTTCCAGCACCCAGGTCTTAGCCCTTTCGATTCTGAGAAAGAAATGATTGTCACAACAGATGCTTGTGAGTTCTTGGGGCTGCCTTGACTCAGCTAAACAGTTGGATGAGAAGTCACTAACTACAGCATTCACCTTCATAGCCCTCACTGATCCAGAAAAATCATATTCTGTCATTGAGGAAGAAGTGCTGGCAAGTTCTGGACAGTAAGATATTCAGAACCTACCTGTAGGGTAAGAGATACATCTTAAGATCTGATCACAAACCTCTTTCACCTTTATTCACTACACAAGGGTCTGGATGTGCAGCTCTAGGAATTACCAAATGGGCCACCAAATTAATAGACTTTGCTTCCCAGATAGTGTATCTTCCAGGTGCCAAGAACACCACTGCAGATTGTCAGTCTCACCTGCGCATCCTTTTACACGGACAGTTCTCATGATACATATCTATATGGTTGTGTGTTCTGGTATTATCATCTTGTAAGGCCATCCATTGACTATGTAACTCTTCAGGTCCTAAAGTAACTTGTCTTCTCTCATGGCTGTTGCCCACTCTGAGACTGTGACCAAGAATGGATGCTGAGACTTGACCATCTTCTTGTGCCTACACTTGTGAGCGGACGCTTGCTTCATTTGGCAGATGAAGGACATCTGAGGATGAGGTGAACCAAAAGACAGCCGCCACAAGACTTCTGGGGGCGAGGGTTGGACAAGGAGGTTGAGGAAATAATCCAGAATTGCCTGGCTTGTGCTACTCATGAGAAGTCACATAAACTCTTCAACACCTCTCTCAGACCAGTTGACTATCGCAACTATCCATGGGAGAAACTCGTTCTCAGCATAATGGGACCATCTGAATATCAGCCCGGTACACAAAGGTTTCTCAAAGTACTGGTAAAGTATCATTCCAAGTGGCTGGGAATTACATTCACTGGAACGGTTACCACTGAAATAGTGATTAAATTCACGTCATCAGTTTTCACCTGAGAAGGATTTCCGATGGAATTGGTAACTGACAGTGGAATGCAGTTGACCTCTGCTGCCCTGCAACACTCCCTCTGTAGCAATGGTATCAAACACAAAACGGTTTCTTTATGCCATCCAAGAGCTAATGGTCTCTCAAGAGAATGACCAGGCTGGTGAAGGAAAGTTTGCAACTTTAGTTGCAGGTGAGATCATGGACAGAAGCTTTGCATGAAACACTGTTTGCTTCAGGATGACTCCGCACTCAACAACAGGAGCATCATCTTTTGAATTGTTAAGAGGATGCAAGGCCAGTACATGATTTACCACCGATCCAGGGTTTGTTCTCTTTTTCCAACCAAATCCTCCAACGGAACTATTCATGAACGTGTTAAGAACAAGCAGGAGAGATTGTCTGTAGATTGGAAGGAAGGTGCTAAATGTCACAAGTTTCAAACGGCGGATTTTGTCCGTGTGGAGCTGCCATGCAGAGTCAAAGGAAGGACGTTCACGTCCTTTGCAGATAACAGAAATGCAAGCAGATTCTGCTGCATTAATAGAGGGAAAGAAATGGAACATTTCAAGGTTGTCTGCAGCTCATCAGCAGACGGCTGAAGAAGAGAATGCTGATTTCCACCTTGTACCAGAGAACAGTAGTGACACTGTAGGAATGATGGACAATTTGTAATATTTAGGAATTGCTCCATTGCCCAGTCGTGTGCCTGCCTCTCCACAGATTAGAAATGTGAGACAAAGGAGCCTGCCTGAAAGATTGGAAGACTTTGTTGCTGGACTCCAGCGGCAGATTGGAAGGGATGTTTAAAGTTTTACAATGGTTATTTTAAAGGGGGAGGGTGTATTGTATCTAGCTAGGAACAGACAGCTACTCCAGGTTATAAGCCTGTTACTAGGTGATTCCCATAACTTTGAGTCCAGGAATGACAATTCCCAGGATTCACCAGCAGACAGGAACGGAGGGAGGAGAAGGAAAAATGTGAGCTCTCCGAAGCCTTATCTTTTGCTGTTATCTACCTTCCTGCATCTTCCACATAGAGGTTCAGGTGCAAAAGACCATCTCTTGCTATGCACTTGTTTGTGTGCGCGTACAGCTCTTAGCACAATACGGCCTGATTTTTGTTGGGGATTTAGGTGTTTCTTTAATACAAAAAATCACAAGTAACAGTGGATTTATTACAACAGTGATTTAAGGAAGGAGACAACTGTCTTGTCTTATTATTTAAAAGGGACAACAGTAAAAAACCCTAAGGGAACGTTCTCAGTTGGGATATTTTCTCGTGCTGATTTTAATTCTCGGACTTACTGGCTCAGATCTACATGGCAAGGTGTGTTCACTGCTTGGTATCTAATCTAATCTAAGTCACCATAGTTCTACCCGGCCTCTCACCTTGGTATCCAAATGCACAGCCTCCGTCACCTCCTATTTAAAAGATCCCCAGAAGCTGGTTCATTGTCTGTGTGCAGGCCGTGTGGGCGCGTGAACGGGAACGCTGCCATGTGCCATGGTGAGGGGAAGGTTTACACGGGGTTTGATGCTTGAAGCTGTTCTCTCTCCCCCACCTCATGGCTAGCAAAGGGCACGGCCTGACCCACGCTCTGTCCGAAACGATTCATGGGAGCTGTGCCCAGCACACGGCGCACGGACTATGCCCCTGGCGGGTGGGAGCAGGGCAGGGTTGCAGGAGGGATGGGAACCCCCCCCCCCCGACCCTTTCCACCCCCACCTGCTTGTGCCTTGCAGATCCTGGTGGCGTACCGGCGGGTCCAAGCCCTCCAGAAGCTGCAGCCCTGGCCCCAGGTCAGCCTGTCCACCAGCTCGTCCCAGAATTCCCTGGCCAAGACCGAGAGGGCGGCCCGTGACAGCTACAGCGACCTGGACCGCAAGATACTTCAGCTGTGCGGTGAGGGGGAAAGGCTCTTCCCAGCCCAGGCGGGGCTGAGCACCCCCGGGGCGGGCGGGCGGCACATGCTAGGGAGCCCCTGCGTGGGATCATTGCCGGGGGCACACGGCCCGTGCCGCAGCCAGTGGCCGTGCGGCTCAGAAGGGAACGGGCGAACGTGTGTAGGCACAGAGGGGCTGCGATGCTGACCCGGATTCCCCGGAACAGCTGTGTATAGGGGGGCGGGGGCGGACGGGCTTTGCCTCTGTCATCAACATTTCCCACCTCTTGTTGTCCGGCTGTTGGAGCCAGAGCTTCTGGATCTCGAGGCCCGATACGGTCCCAGGCCCGAATTCCTGGCTCTGCCGCTGTGGCTGGGAGACAGTGGGCTAGTTCTGGCCTTGCTCGGTGCCTCAGTTTCCCCATATGCAAAGCGGGATCTTGGCGCTGCGCTGCCTCCTGGGGCAGGGGCGAGAAGGAATGAATCTGTGCCCGGCTCTCAGGCGGGGGTGAAGAGCCTGGCAGCTCCCACTGACCCTCCTCTGGCTGGTGGCAGACGACTGGCGGAGGGGAGTCACCAGCTGGAGGAGGAGGAAGGCAGTTTCCAGAACCCCTGATCTCCCAGAACAGCCAGTGGCCAGCTCCGTAAGTGGCTCCGGCCGGCTCAGCTGGCGTTGCCACTAACTGTGGGGTCCGTGGCTTGAGGGCCGTTATCACCTCCCTTCCACCACTCCCTGCCGCGCCGGCTAACGCTCTTGCTCACTTCTCCTGCAGGGGAGCTGTACGACCTCGACGCCGCGTCCCTCCAGCTCAAAGTCATTAACTACGTGAGTATCTGGCGCTTTGCGTTGACCGTGACTGACCTCCCGGGGGGGAGTGTGGGGGGAGATGTTCTGCGAAACTGCCCCATCCACCACGCAGGGAAACCCAGGGCAGCTGCTGCCCTCCGCTGAGCTGCGACGCGGCCCGGGCTTTGCATGTTACTTGGCGTTGTTCTTAGCGCTGGGCAGACGTTAGCGGCTCCCTGCAGAGCGTCTTGCATACGGCCAGCCTCTCCAGGGGCTGGACTGAGCGGGTGGGTCCCGGCACAGCAAGATAACCAGGAATACACAGCAGTGCATGTTTTATTTATCAGAACGTCTGGTGCGCTCCATGCCCCAGCGGAGGGACAGGATTGAGCGCCATGCCCCAGGCCCATCAGCGGCTGCAGAATTTCAACTTTTGGTCAATTTAACACCCCCGATCCCTGTTCTCGCTCTCTAGGTTGCAAAAGAAACCTCCCGAGCAATGGCTAGATTGCCATCACTAGGCTTCAGAGTGAACAGTGTGTGGCGCTAAATTGGAGGGGGCCGCGCACACCTCTCCCTTCTCTGAGAAGGGTTTAGTTCACGTTTGGTCCCGTTCAAAAGCTTTTCTTGGCTGCTGATGCGTGTTGTCCACACAACTGAGGGTGGGGCTAGAACGCTGCCAGGAGCCTGCAGCCGTCCCACCTCAGAGGGGAGGGGTGGTTTCGTGAGATCACGCAAGCTATCAAGTGGAGTCAGGCCCGGCACAGCTGGGCGCTGGAGGCGGGAACAGCGCATCAGGGAGAACGTCAGCAAGTCAAGGTTGCCTGAGATAAGCTAGAAAAATCAAGCTAACAAATCGAGATAAGATAGCAAATCAAACTCAGCTGAGATAATCTAGGGCTAAGCTGGACTCCAAGTACATGGGGATAAAGCCACGCCTTTAGTGAAGCCGGTAGAGACTGGGCCCTAGCGAGGAATTGCGTCTCCCGGCTGTGCCCTTTGGAATCTGCTTTGCCAAGCTCATTTTGCAGCTGGCTTGTGTTTGCACGGACGTCTGGGGAGAAGCGTGTATCGGTGGGAATGGGGGCTTTGTGGTGCAGGTGAGCAGGAAGCAGCTGGATGTGCTCCCCCAAGCACTCCTATGGAGGTGCAACTGGACTCTGACCATTGGAAGTTATTGTTTCCCTCAGCCGGGAAGGGGCCGTCCTCTGCTTTCCTAGCCCCTTTATCTCTTACGATACGTCTCCCTGTGCCCGGAGCCCATTTGGCAGCCAGGGGTAGCAGTCAGAGCAGGGGGTTGGGAGCCAGGATTCCTGGGTTCTCGTCCACCCTCTGCCGCTGACTCCCTGTGTGACTGAGAGCGAGTCACCCAAAGCTGCCTGCCTCAGTTTCCTCACCTGCAGCAGAGGGAGGATGATACTTCTCCACCTGTGTAAGTACAGGTCCCAGGTGGTGGGGCTGGCGATGGGCCCGCATCAGGCAGCTTGGCTCAGCTAAGCTTCCCCACGGATGGGGGGGGAAAAGCCGGCTGGGCTGCAGATCTCACCAGGACAGGCGGGCGGGCGTGTCCCAGGGCTCCCTGCCAGTGCTAGAGACCCTCCCCTGCTCTGAAGAGGGTCTCTCCGTGTCGCCCACCACGACCTCCCTCTCTCTTGCACAGCTGAAGCAGGAGACCCAGTCCCCCTGCTGCTGCCTCCTGCTGGTCTCGGAGGATAACCACCAGCTCTTCTGCCAGGTGGGTGGCGCCGCATCCCCACGCGTGCCGTGCCTGTCATGGGAGGGCAGGGAGCTCCCCCTAGGGCACAGCCGTGGTGCACGTGAGCCCTGCTGCCCTGCCTGGAGCACAGAGGGGGAGGCAGGGTTCCTCCGGCTTCGTTCCCTGGGCCTGGGGTGTCATCGGCTGTTGCGGGTCAAGCACAACACATGAAATAAATCCGTGCGCCCATCCACCCATCCATGCTGCTCCGCTGAGAGGAGCTTTCCTTCCCTGGGTTTTCTCCTGTGTCCCCATCCTCCTCTGTCCCAAAATCACTGTCAGTCGGACTAGGGGGAAATTCCTTCCCAACCCTGCAGGTGAGCAAGAACCAGCCAGCCAAGCACCTGAGAGCGAGACAGCGCTCTCGGTACCACCTCAGAGCCCTGATCCTTGCCCTCCAATGACCCATCTCTGGGCGTGGCCATCCCAGATGCTTTAGAGGAAGGAGATTAAATAAACCCTCCCAAAATACCCTGTTTGGCAAAAAATGCCTTCCTGACCCCTGCCGGTGGGTGGTTGAACCCTGAAGCATGAGCGTTAGGAATGCACATAAAAACCATCCCAGCAAAGATGCTGCGACTGGCAAAAACGATCCCGTTGCAACACAGCCTGGGACGGTTTGTCTCAGCGTCGCTGTGCAGTGGGATGACGTCAGGCCACAATGCACATTGGGAAACAGACTCCAAAAGGGGGGTGACCTTAAGGTTCATGGTGGTGACCTGGTCATGTCACCCCCTACACCGAGTCTGATTTTGAGTAGATTCCTTCCCCTCCCACCCACCCGTCACACAGGAGCATTCCCTGTATTAGATCACCGGCTAGGGATGTGCAACACTGAGCAGCAATGCCCCTTATTGGATGAAATCAGACCTGCACATCCATGTGTCATAGGCTCTAATAGCTATTGGAGAGTCTCCTTCAGCTCAGGTGTCAGAGGCCTGTGCATCTGGAGCAGGAAGACCTGGATTCTGGCCATGCTGTGAGCACCTCTCACCGAGACAATCAGTTCTCGGCTAATTAGATGGTGCTGCATAAAAGGTTGAAATTCTCTCTGAGCTCCTGTCCCATTGCCAGGGTTCTCCAGGGCACCCATCCCTCAGCTCCCTGGTCCTCACCTGTGTGTTTCTTATTTCCTCCAGGTTGTGGGAGATAAAGTGCTGGACGAGGAGATCAGCTTCCCTGTAAGTCATTATGAGTTCTCTGTTGATCAGCAGCAGTTTGGCTCTGAGCGCCAGACATTCTGGGGTTTAAATTAGCCCCACTCTAGAGACGAAGCTAGCCATGGCATGTACAAAATGTGACAGCCCTCATGCTTCCAGGCCTTGACAGCTCCCCAGCTGGGGTCAGGAAGGAATTCCTGGCACAGGGTGGCACATTTACAGCCGGGGGAGGGAGCAAAGAGGAAAGAGGGGACCCCAGCCACTGAGTGTGGATTCAGATCCAAAGTTCAGGAGCGCTCAGACCTGGGCGTTTGGCTCAGCCCCATCTCGAGCTGTGGGTCTACGGGCATTGTTAGCCCTGGCCACACTCAGTCCAACCCTCGCGGGGCCATTGGCTTCTCCAGCTTTTGCAGCTCCAGTGGCCTGTCATTACGGACAGGAGACACGACCACTGACTGCCCCGGTTCTTGCCTGTTGCTTTGGCTGCACCCGGCGCCGCCAACCCACGAGTGAGAACATCTGGTGCGGGGCCACGCTGAACTTTCCCGAAGGTCCTTTTAAAAGCCTCTGGGCAGAAGCCGGCGTCAGGCAGCGCACGCGCGTGGCCCAGCTCCAGGGGAACACCCCTGTTGATAGCGCCTCGTTAGCAGCTGGGGCGAGGGGATTTACAGGCCGCGGGGAAGGGGTATGATGAGGTCAAGGGAGGGTGATGGTGCATCGTGACCTTTCCCCCACGCTCACGCTGAAATGCTGGAGCTTTCCGGCCAATATTTGCCACAGTTGGTTTTATTTTCTCTTGGGTTGCTAAAGTGAAGGCTTCCCCCTCGTGGCTGCTTGCTGCTAACACGTCTCCCTGCCGGGCTGCCATTCCTGTTCAGGAGCCAGAGCTTCAGCTCTTTCCCCCGGGTCATGCCCAGAGCCGTCTCCCTCCTCGGCGATCCGCTTTGCAAGACCTGTGTTGATGGAGCTGCCCTGATTTACGCCCGCCGAGATTCTAGCCCTGAAGACAACCCCTCCAGCCGCGGCACCATGCTAGACATCCAGCCCCTGGGCAGAATCCTGTCCTGGGAATATCCCCTCCACGTTCTCCAAGAGGAAGGGGTGGTCCCTGGGGCTCAGCTGTGGGACAGCTAAAAAGGAGACCATCCCCCAAAAACCCACCCCCCGTTTCCCGGGGAGCCCAGTGTGTGCCGGGCCAGGACTCTGGGTGCGAGTCGGCGCGGATGCTGGTGGCGTGCAGACTCCGGCTAACGTTTTCAAAAGCACCCAAGAGACGGAGGCTCCGCCGGGCCGTTCTCAAAAGGGGCGACCATGCAAGAGCGTAAGGCCCTTTGACTTCAAATGTTCACCAGGCGAGTCATGCACCTAGGCCGGCGCTTTGCCACTGGCGGGAAGCACATCGAATTTTCTCGGGGGATGTGGCGAGCCTTCCTCCTCACTCCTGGGTCACAACGATGCCACCTGGCAGCTGAGGTCTGGCCCAGTCACCTCTCCATCTGACAGAGGCGCAGCCCAGCCGAATTGGAGTCAGCACGCGCGGGGTCACACTTAGGGTGACCAGATGTCCTGATTTTTATAGGGACAGTCCCGATATTCGGGGCTCTGTCTTATACAGGCGCCTGTTGCCCTCCACCCCCCATCCCGATTTTTCACACTTGCTGTCTGGTCACCCGGATCGCCCTGCCACTCAAATTCGGGCCAGCCGCCCCTCCGAGTCGCACCGAGTCACCTTGTGACCTGGGGCGCCTCACCCACTAGTCCTCTTCGATGACGAAACTGAGCAATGCAGCCCCGAAAACGTTGTGGCTATTAAGGTCTGTGCTCGTAAAAGGTTCCCCCGGCCTATGCACGGCTCTGCGGCAGGATGAAAAGACTGATTTATTTTAAGTCAAATTCCCCTCCCCTGGAATCAATGTACGAACAGCCCCAGTTCCATCTAGATTACGTTGGAAAGATCCATTTTGTAGGGTGGGAGGGGCGTCAAGGTAAGGGTTAGCTAGGGAGGTGGTGGAATCTCCATCCTTCGCGGTTTTTAAGGCCCGGCTTGACAAAGCCCTGGCTGGGATGATTTAGTCGGGGTTGGTCCTGCTTGGAGCAGGGGTTGGACTAGACACCTCCTGAGGTCCCTTCCAACCCCCGTCTTCTCTGATTCTATGGGGGGAGAAAAGGGTGTGATTCCAGAAAGGTTGAGAACCCCTGCCATAGACCGCTGGGTCTGCTGGACCTGACCTCAGTTCCGCGCGAGACTTGCCCATGGAACAGGCCCTTTGTGAGTATTTAAGCAGCTCCCCCTTCCCCTGGGACCTGATCAATCGACAGCTCGCCCGCCAGGGAGCCCAATCAATGCGAGCAGGTAGCTCCATCAGCTAGGTAATAACGCAATCATCCGAGCACGCGGCGGTGTCTGCGGAAGGTCAAGTGGCCTTTCAGACTCACGCTGGGGGCGGAGAGCTCTCAGCCCCGGCTGTCTTGATTTATGCCCCAAATCTCCTCCTCATCTTTCCTGCCATTTACCTGTTTGGGGTCGGCGACTTCGGTAGGCTGCCAGAACGCATGATTATACCACGGCTGGTGGGCAGGTGGATCTCTCTGAGCGCCAGCAAGAGCCGGTCCCTGGACCAAGTCTTTGATCTCCCCTGGGCTGTGGGGGCGAGAGCCATCCTACCAACGTAACTCTCCAGTCTCCGCTGACAATGTTCACGCCTTCTCCCGAATCTGCTCTGACTCAAAGATTCAGAAGCGCGCTGAGGCCGAGCTGTGCTTCCCCACGCCGCCGGGGGTCACGTTTCGGGGTGCAGTCCAGCCCAGACCGAGGTTGTCACCTCTGGTGCAGGCCAGTCGACGGGTGGGGAGCGTCCAGACAGGGAGCTCCGGCAGCAGAACATTTTAAGGCACCTGGGGTTACGGGGCTGGCGGTGACGCACCCACCCACTGAGCCGGATTGCTCCCCAGGATACGCCCATTACCGACGGGGAAACAAATGCCAGCGAGCAGCTCCCAGCACAGCAGCAGCAAGGGGGGCCCCAGCATTGGCCATCAGCAGCTCCCCCCGATCGTTAACCCAGAGGGGGCCAGATTCGTCCCCGGGGAACCTTTGCTCGCTGCAATGGATCTAACGCCCCATGTGCGGGAAGCCCACTCGGGGGGGCATGTAAAAGGCCTTTGCAGCCGTCTTGCAAGTGTAGGCGCTGATGGGCGCACGGACCGTTGCTAAAGGGATTGCATGGCCCGGGGACTGGTAACATCCCCGGAGCTGCCAGTCACTGGTTTGACAGCGTCCCAGCGGGCTGGGTTTGCTGCATCTCAGCCCACTGCCTAGTGGGCAGGCGTCCCCCCTGCCATATTTCTGCAGTGGTCTGCAGAGCTCAGCGCAGAGGACAAGCTCCGGAAGGGCTTGGAGACTGAGCTGTCCCCCTGAGCCCATATATTGTGCCCTCCCCCTCCAGGTCAGGATTGTGGGGAGTGGGGACTCAGCCGGTCCCTCCAGGCCGGGATTTAGGGAGGCCCCAGGCCGCCAAGTCTCTGTTATCCTGGGAGCTGGGGAGAATCACCCGCCCATCTGCGTCCAGCTGCCTCCCCTTGAGAGCACCTGGCCCCAAGTCCTGCCTCTCCTCTAGCACCAGCGCGCTCCAGGGCGCCGGGCGGGGGCAGCTGGCCGTACCGCTGCTCCTGAAAGAGCCCCTGGCAGCTGTGCCCGGGCTCCTGCCGCTTCACCCACCAGCCAAGCTTTCCCTTCCTCCGCCCCCGAGCCCAACCCGCCTGACTCTCTTCTCTTTCCCTGCAGCTGACGTTCGGGCGCCTGGGGAAGATGGTGGAGGAGAAAAAATCCATCACCCTACAGGACATCAGCCTGGTACGTAGCTCGGGTCCCCCGCCGGGCCCCGTGGGGAGAGATCATGGGCACACGGGCCTGGGGCGGACAAGGGGGAGGATGTGCACGGTCTTTAAGGCGACCGCTCTCGGCTGCTCCCAAGGCGGGCACAGCGCGAATGCAAAAGGCCGACGGATCCCGGCATTGACATTGCGCTGGCTGAAGGAGAGGGCCGAGCGCGTAGGAGCGCCTCTCTCAGCTGCAGGGCCAGTCTCGATAGCCTGCCTGCTTCTCCCTCGGGAGCTGGTGGTGCACGGGCGCTCCGACACCGGGGTGATGGGCGCAGGATCGTGATGCCGAGGTACTTCCTGACAGCCGGTGGCCAGGGAACGCAGCGGGGTGGACGCCCGTAGCACAGCGTGTGCCCGCAGACAGCTGTTCTGTGACTGAGGCTCAGAGGAGGGTGGGAGAAGTCTCTGGGGTCAGAGCTGGAGCCTCCCGGTGTGGCCAAGCGGGCAGGGGCAGCGCCAGAACAGCAGCAGCGGCAGAAATTTCCTGGACTGGCCTTAGCCACAGGATGGTCCCTTTGCGGCGTGCCGCTCAGCTCCCGGCCGTGGCTGCTGGGCCGTTCAAGGACGTGCTGCTACCAGGAGGGGATGATCCGAGGCCCTGGACAGCTCACAGGTGGCTGGATGGGAGGGGCACCCATGTTCCTCTCCTGTCCGAGGGGCCCGCGGCCCCGTCGGCGGAACCACAGCTGCGGTGAGATCGTCACCGACCCTTACGCGTTGTTCTAACCATACCATCAGAGCAGTTCTCCCAACACCCCGCCACCGGGCGGGAAGTGTCAGGCGATTGCCCAGGGCCAGGTCTGCAGAAAGCACCCCACAGCTGCATCAGAAGTGCTCAGACTGGCGGTGCATTGAACCAGCTGATGGGTGTCCACAGCACTGTTCTCTGTTGGGTGGAATCGGAACTGATCATAGGCCCCATACAGCTGAGATCTAAAGGAGAGTCTCTTTTAGCTCACGTGGTAGGGGCCTGGCTTTTGGAGCAGGGGACTCTAAGCTGTGTCCCTCCTGAGAAGTCCTAAGCGGCTGTGGTGTGCCCCCAAAGCAACAACCGTGCAGCGCTAGGGGAGCGCGGAGTTGTTACAGAATTAACACCAGTATTCCAGGTGGGGAAACTGAGGCACGGAACGGGGATGTGATTTTTCCCAAGGTGACACAGAGATTCAGGGGCAGACCCGGGCACAGATCCTGGGAGTCTCAGTTTTGTGCCCCATCTTCTCGACCATACGGTAGACAGGGAGTCTTCCGTGAGCAGGCGTCTCTCTGGTGGGATCCCACAGGAATCAATGCTTGGCCCTAAATATTTTTATCAGTGACCTAGAAGAAAATATAAATTATCATTGACCCAATTTGCAGATGACCCGGAGATTGGGGAGGGGGCGAATATTGAAGAGGATAGGTCACTGACGTAGAGGATCACTTGGGATGCTGGGTGCAAGCAAATAATATGCATTTCAATACGACCAAATGTAAAGTCAGACACCTAGGCACAAGGAAGGCAGGCTGGGCGTCTGGGGCGGGGGACTCTAAAAGCAGGGACTCAGAAACACCCATCCCATGGTGGATAATCTGCTGAACACGAGCTCCCGATGTGATGCAGTTGCAAAGAGCTAAAGCGATCCTTGGACGCATAAATAGGGGAATCTCGCAGAGAGGTTATTTGACCTCTGTATTTTGCGCTGATGCGACCGCTGCTGGAACGCTGCGTCCAGTTCTGGTGTCCACAATTCAAGAAGGACGTTGATAAATTGGGGCAGGTTCTGATAAGAGCCGTGAGAATAATTAAGAGATTGGCAAACGTGCCAGATAAAGAGAGACTCGAGATGCTCCACCTACTTGGCTTATCAAAGCAAAGGTGACGGGGTGACTTGAGCACGGTTGATAAGTAGCTCCCTGGGGAACTGAAATAGGATAATTGGCTCTTCAGGCTCGCAGAGAAAAGTCTAACACAATCCAGCGGCTGGACGTTGAAGCGAGACAAATTCAGACTGGAAATAAGGCTCAAATGTTTTACGGTGAGGGCAAATCTCACTACAATCCCACTACAGGAAGGATGTGGACAATTGGAGAGAGTCCAGCGGAGGGCAACAGAAATGATTGGTTCCAGAGGGGCAGCCGTGTTAGTCTGTATACAGCAAAAACAACGCGAGTCCTGTAGCACTTTAAAGACTAACAAATGTAATTTCTGCAGGCGTAAGCTTTCGTAGGCTGGAACCCACTTCGTCAGATGCAATGATGAGGGGGCTGGAGCACAGGACTTATGAGGAGAGGCTGAGGGAACTGGGCATGTTCAGTCTGCAGAAGAGAAGAGTGAGGGGGGATTTGGTAGCAGCCTTTAACTACCTGAAGGGGGGTTCCAGGGAGGATGGAGCTAGGCTGTTCTCAGTGGTGGCAGGTGACAGAACAAGGAGCAACGGTCTCAAGTTGCAGTGGGGGAGGACTAGATTGCATATTAGGAAACACTTTTTCCCTAGGAGGTGGTGAAGCGCTGGAATGGGTTACCTAGGGAGGTGGTGGCATCTCCATCCTTAGAGGTTTTTAAGCTGAGGCTTGACAAAGCCCTGGCTGGGATGGTTTAGCTGAGGTTGGTCCTGCTTTGAGCAGGGGATGGACTTGACACCTCCTGAGGTCCCTCCCAACTCTCTGATTCTCTGATTCTAAACAACCATTGGAACAACTCGTCCTGTACTGGACTGTCCTTCGCTGGCAATTTTTTAATCAGGACTGGATGGTTTTCTAACAGCTCTGCTCTGGTTCAGCCACAGCTCTTGTACTTAGGAGCAGGGATGAATTCATGAGAGCTGGCCTGTGTCGTGCAGGAGGTCAGCTCAGAGGATCGCTCGATGGCTTTCTAATCTCCAAATGACAGGGTTGCCATCCTAGGGCTGACCTGCCAAGTTTGATAGGTCTCAGCCTATTCCTCCCGTTCTTGTGCTGCACAGAGCCGGGTGGCCAGGGAGCCCAGGGCTGGAACGGCGGAGGGCTGCAGCCTGGGACTGAGTTGCATCGGCAAAACTGTGCGGAGAGGGAGACTGGGATTGAGTTGCATCGGCAAAGCTGGGGGGGAGGGGAAATCCCCAGGCTTGAACAGCAGGGGGCTGCAGACTGGATTTGAGGTGCATTGGCAGAGCTGCGGGTCAGCCTGGGGCCAGATCCGAATGCAGGGCCGGTCTGGGAACAGCTCCCTGAAGAATCCCAGAGTGGCTCGGGGAGGAGCGGGATAGATCTGAGCCCCTAGGAATCTGGACGTTTGATGGACCCTTAGTGGAACCTTTGTGCATGATCTAGGCCTGCGCTGTGAAACACAGCTGAGCAAAAGAGCTGGTCTTACAGTTATGGCACTGGGCTGGAACTCAGGAGACCAGCTCCGCCCCAGACGCCCTGGATGACCTTGGGCGAGTCACTTAGTCTCTCTGTGGCTCATCATTTCCCCGCTTATCAACTGCTTATCTGCCTTGTGCTCCAATGGGCCTGTGAGGAATCTGTGCAGATCCTGTCCGGCTCACAGCAGCGTGGTAGAACTCTTGGCTTTAAAGCCCAGGTTGCAAACAATCAGCTGTTTGGTTTCATCACTGCTGAGGAATAATAATAACCCGCCTCGCAGCCATGCACTCACCTCAGAGCCGGCTGAGCGCCTGCCCCAGGGTCAGCTGCAAACCTGCCCTGGCATCTGCTGTGATCAGGAGCCGACACAGGGGGGCAGGGAAGTTATTTTTCTGCGCCTCCCAAGCAATCCATCATCTCCGTTTGGGCAGACAGAGAGGTTAGAAAGTCTTAAGGGAGTGAAATCAGCGTAAATAAGTTTTGGGATGGTGGAGGGAATAAGGTCGCTGCTTGGGAACCTGCCTCACAGGCTGTCTGCGGCTGCCTGAAAGGAGTGCGTGGCTGTCAGCCCAGTCGCTAGCGAAAGAACGTCCCCGTCGCAAAAAAACCAGGGCATTTCTAAAGGGCAGTACAGGGCCTATGACACACAGCCTCGCGGTTCTGATTCCACCCAGCGGCGGTCCCCTCCAGCTCATTGCAATATTGCGTTACCCTCCCCGTTCCGACAATTGTTTGCTCTGTTTCATGCAGAAGGCCTCGGCGTGTGGGTTTTTTTACAGCATATAAAGAAAAATGCCCGTGGCCTCGTGAGCAGTGCCAGTCAAGCGCAGCGTCCCGCGGGGCTCTGGCAAGGCACAGATAAGCATTTGGTTCCTGCCCCGAGCGGCCCCGGCTGGCAAAGCGCTGGAGCTCAGGAATTATTCCAGAAAGGATACGCAGGAAGGGCTGTGAGGCTCTGCAGCGGCAAAGGGGTGAACCAGCTGTTTAGATTGACTGAGAGCAGTAAATCCTAAAGGATTATTGCGGGCACAGGAGCTCAGCGCTATAAACATCCCAGGCCAGGCTTTTCCTCCCAAGCTGTGCAGAGGCTGCTGCCCGGCTGCCTCTCTCTCGGCCCCTCTGTCTCCTTGAGAAGCTGTTTGTGACAGATCTACGTGGCGAGCTGCCCCCGTGGCAGCAGTGTACGGAACAGATGGTCCCCGTGTCCCAGCAGCTCCGAGCGAGGCTAGAGATGGTGTTCAGAGGCTGCAACCGCTTGGCTGTTATCAACGGGCGGCTGATCGGACATCTACGTGGAACGAATTAATAAAACATTAATCCCTAGCTCTTGTCTAGCACGGTCATCCACGAAGGGCCATCCTCTAGGCCACGCCGCTTCCCAGTTCGGGCGTCAGTTCTCCCGTGGGGGGTGGCAAACGGGCGTCAGGGACTCGCGACCCCCTTTGCCCATTCCCTGGTGCAAATCGGGTGGGTGGTTCCAGCCGGAAGGGGGAGACACGGTCCCACGCGTGGCTGGCATGTTACCTTTGCTGTGTCTCGCAGTACCTAGATCCTGCATCCTTCCTCTGTGCAGACGTCTAGGAGCAAAGGCGGCAGGCTGCACTTCCAGGCCGGGCGACGCTGTCCTGGGATGCAGGGACTCTGAAAAAGATTCGGGGTTCATGGTGGATAATCAGCTGAACACGAGCTCCCAGCAGGACGTGGCCTAAAGGGCTAATGGGATTCGGGGATGCAGAAACAGGGGAATCTTGAGTAGGAGCAGAGAGGGTAGTTGACCTCTGTATTTGGCCCTGGTGCGACCGCGGCTGGAATCCTGGGTCCGGTTCTGGTAGCCCCAGTTCAAGCAGGATGTTGATAAACTGGAGAGATTCAGAGAAGAGCCACGAGAACGATGAAAGGCTCCGAAAACTTCCAGACGTAAAGAGCTCGATTTATGTAGCTTAACACAGAGAAGGTGAAGGGGTGACTCGATCAGTCTGTTAGCACCTACGTGGGGAACGAGTATTTAATAACGGGCTCTAGTCTAGCAGAGAAAAGTCTAAAACGATCTAGTGGCTGGAAGTTGAAGCCAGGCAAATCCCGACTGGCACTACGGGTACTTTTTGAACGGTGAATGTAATTGACCATTGGAGCAATTTACCAAGGAGCATGGCGGATTCTCCATCACCAGCTATTTTAAAATCAAGACGGGCTGTTTTTCTAAATGAGCTGTGCTAGGAATTACTGGGGGAGGGGGCAGTTCTCTGGCCCATGCGGCACAGACGGTCAGACTGGGTGAGCGCAGTCATCCCGTCTGTCCCTGAGATCTATCAGTCTATTGCTCCGTGCCCGGTGACCAGCTGTGCCCCGGTCTGACCCTCCCCCCGGTCTGTATCTTCTCTCCCCAGGAGGAACACCAGCAGCTTCACCACATGCTGGGCTTCGAGGTGACCTCCATGCTGTGCGTGCCGGTCATCAGCCGGGCCACCGCCCAGGTGGTGGCCTTAGCCTGCGCTTTCAACAAGCGGGGAGGAGAGAGGTGAGTGGGAGGCTGCTCCCTTGCCGCTAGCCGCGCGCTGGCGACAGCTCCGCTTCCTACGGCTGGGCCCCGGGCCCCATCGCGTGGCCTTAGGGCAGAGATGTGCTGACAGGGCACTGGTTATGGGGAGGTCCAGGGCCCAAAGCAGAGCCGTGGCCCCATGCACCTTGCAGGAGGTGCTGTGCGCCTTGCAGGCGCCCGCTCTGGTCCCCTTGCGCTAACCACTAGGCATCACTGCTGCACCCTCCCTTCCAGTCTCCCCGCCGGTGCTGGGGGCCTGATGGCCTTTGGGCTAGCAGGAGATCGCCTGCTGGGCTCCTAGCTGGGGATGTGGGGACCCGCTGGCGTTTCAGGCCCCCTCAGGCCTGGGATTCTGGCAGGGCACCCTGGCTGCCCACGTGGAGGTGCGGCTCCCGCGGACTCCAAGTCCCAGCATGCAGCGTGGCTGTCTGGAGCCCAGCAGAAGGCCAAGCTGGCGCTTTGCATGCTGGGCCTTGGAGTTTTTTCCCCCTGTTAGACCGCAGCAGCGGCGGTTTTCTCTGCGGTGAACTCGTTGGGCTGCCGGAAGGTGTCCTGGGGGGCCACCCGTCACCCCCGTTCTAATGCAGGATCGCTATGGGGGGTGGGCATCCACTCCAGGGAGTGCTGTACGGAGGGGAGATGGGGTGAAATGGGGCCCAACCTTGGCCACCCCTCCGCCTACACTCCTCTGGACCCCAAACCACGCCGGGGAGACCCGCATGCACTCTGGGGCACTAGGCCCAGGGGCTTCCTCTTCGTGTGGCCTTGGGGAAAGCTGCCGCGCTCTGCCAGAGACTCCAGGCGGGGAGAGCAAGGCAGGGACCTCCGGCCATTCAGAGAGCTTGCTGCCGTTTGGCCTGGACTTTATCCGTTGGCTCCAGCCCTCCTCTTCCCCCGCAGACCCTTCCCCTCCGCGTCGCCCCGCACGGTGTCTCCTCCCCTGCCCCGTCCCCCTCCCCTCTTTCTCTTTCCATTTAGCTGCTCCTCCCCCAACAATCCCCCTCCCCAAAAAACCCCACGGCGCTAACGTGCCATTTGCTGCTATCCCAACGTTCACTCTGCTGGTGTCTTGAGATCATCGGCTCTTCAGGGCAGGGACCATCCGCTGCTCACTCTGTGTACAGCACCTAGCGCCAAGGGGCTGCCATAACAAACGGGGTTAGGAACTTCCCCCAAACAAACTCCTCCATCCCACCCTTGTCCAGTACGAACGCTGGCCTGGAGCTCTCCGGCGATCTCAGAGATTCGCGCTCGGCCAGGAGCAAGCGTGCAGTAATCCCCAGCCGGTGCGCTTCGCCGCGCACAACCTTCAGCCCCTGGCCTCCTCATTCACCCCCCGTCATGCCTCCCAGGGCAGACGGACCCTCCCCGCAGGAGGAACGCTTGCAGGGGGGAGCTGGGATCTGCCGGAGGGATCGGGGGACTGTGGGTAGGAGACAGGGGAACCAGTCTAAAGCAGTGGTACCAGTTCAGGATTTCTTGAGGGGTTGGGGGGAATTGCTGGGCAGGTGCCCCCCAGCAGTGACCCCATTTTGATGCCCACTTGCTGCCCCCCTCTTCCTCCTGCAAAGACTATGGGTCTGTCTTGGGCGGGGAGCTTCCCACTTTTACCCACCCAAGGCAGGCGCCGAGTTCTTGGCGGACCCCTATGCCGTGCCCTACAGGCTCAGGCAGTGCGGCCATGGGCCCGGGAACCTCGGTCTCAGAGCAGCGCGTCGCAGTAGTCCGGGAGGGAGGAGAGGAACGCGTGGCGCACTGGGCAACCGTTGCCATGTCCCACCCCAGAGGTGGCTGCATTTCAGGGGGGGTTGCATCACCTCTGGAAAGGTGACATCAGCAGGGTTCCTGGCGCGTCGGGCTCCCGTCACTCCCTCTGACCGGGCCGTTCTCGCCCTAGCTACACGGAGGCCGACGAGCACAGGATCCAGCACTGCTTCTGCTACACCTCCACCGTCCTGACCAGCACGCTGGCCTTCCAGAAGGAGCAGAAGCTGAAGTGTGAGTGCCAGGTAAGGGGGCAGGCGGCTCTGTCGTTACGCGCGGCCGGAGGGGTGTCATAGACCAGGCATGCCGCAGCAGTGTTGTGGGGGGGGGGGGGGGGGGGCTGTGCCCGGCCATCACTGCACTGGGAGATGGAGTGGGGGCACGAAGGGCATTTGAGAGGGGATTGAACTGGGTACCCACCACAGGCTGTACGCCAGCCCGCAGCCCCCTGCCGAGGAGGGCTGGCTGCCCCCCCAGCCAGATCCCCACTGGAAAAGCCTGGCGCCCTTCTGCAAGGAGGGAAGGGTTGTCAGCGTGTCTCCAGACGCTGGTCAGGGGAGCAGGGCACGGCGCTGCTGGGAGGATGTTTCCCAGTCTCCATGTAACCCTGCATGCCAGGAAGGCAGGTCCAGCCCCCCGCATTTTGGGGGGGAATCCCTGCCCCCATGATCGGGAGCTACCCATGGCTGGCCATGCGGGGTTACCTACGGCCAGCCCTGTGTACCCCGGTTATTTGGACACTTTCCTCGGCTGGATCCAAGCACCTTGCTGCTGCGAATGGATTAAAGTTCACGCCCCCCCCCGCCCCTCCCCCATGAGTGGGGAAGTCTCGCCCCTTGTTTAGAGGTGGGGAAACTGAGGCCCAGAGGATGAAGCGACTTGCTCCAGGACTGACAATGAATCTATGGTGGAGCCAGGCGCTGCCCCCAGATCTCCTATAAATAGACAAGACACAATCATCAGCCCCACTTTACAGACGGGAAACGGAAGCACGGCACTAAAGTGACAGGTCTCTGGTCACCTAGGGAGCCAGGAATTAAACGCAGATCTTTTCAGAACCAGTCCAGGGCCTTAACCACTAGGCCATGCTTCCCCTCGACACGGGGCGTGGATGTGGACTGCTGCCGGGAGATCTGACTGCACTCACACAGCACACAACACACGCAGCTTGTTGGGCGAGGGGGCGCTTATTCTGCACATCAGATTATGCAGGGGCATGTTCTGTGACATTTCAGCAGCACGAAAAGGCAGGATTTAAGTGTGTGTAGCACTGGCCTCTTTTGGGGAGGTTTTGTCCTAGCCTGCTCCAGCACTCGGCCGGGCGGGAACTTTGGGACAAAATGTTTTTTCATCAAAAGCTGCGATTGGTTAAAACCCTTCACGGAACCGGGCTCAGGGCTGGCGAATCTCCCGGCTGGAAACAGGTTTGAAAGTTGGGAAACCGTCAAAGCGTTTTGTTGTGACGTTTTCAAAGCCCAGCGTTTCACTTTTCTGGCTGTTTGCTTTGAAATCGAAGCTCGTTCGGCTGCGGAAAGATTAAGGAGGAAAACGACGACCTCCGAAGGGCACGTTCCCCGCCAGCTCGGCGAAAGGAGCCGCTGGGACCCACCAAAGCCAAAACACGTTTGGTTTTTTGATTCGCAAAAAAATGTTCAATTTCAACTTTTTATCCAAAGTCAGGTGAAAAGCGTCAGACGCGTGAATTGGCTGCTGCTCAGGGGTAGTGAACGTACCCAGACACGCTCGTGCAAGCACAGGGTCACACGCACTCACGCACCCTTTCTCTCACACTAGTGCAAGCAACGGCACACCTCTGCACAGCCTCTGCTGGCACGCCCAGGCGTACACTGGCACGCAGGTGGTGACGCACTCCTTTGCACACGCGGATACCCTCGTGTGTTCATACACTGACACCCAGCAGAGATCACATGCTTGCACACGCTGACTCGCTCGCCTTCACACGCTCATCTAGGCCGGCTCTTGCACTCGTCCCACTCCCTGACAGTGTCAGATGTGGCTTGCTCCAAACCCTCACCACACACACTCACGTCCGTCTGCCAGAATCCCCCGCCACCCGTGCGAACGGTAGTGATCCTCTCCTTCAGTCGCGTGCTGGGGGCGCCCTCCAGTGGTGCTGTGGGGCAGAGCCTCGGCATTGCACCGGGAAATAGCTTCACCTGCTGGGCCTTGTGCAGACTGTAAGCTGTTTGGGGCAGGGACCGTCTCTCGCTATGTGTACGTACAGCGCCTAGCGCAGCGGGGCCCTGGTCTCCACTGCCACGCTACCTAACACTGCTGAGCTGAAGGCAGCCTCCTAGGTAAGTTCTCACTCGGCAGGGCTCTCTCTCCGGCTGCCACGTATGTCCCTGTCCATCCGTCCCTGAGCTGTTGGGTGGCAGTTGCTTGTGGCAGATAATGAAGTCTAATTAGGCGGAAACGTGGGGCTTTAGAGAAGACTGTGTAGGTCACAGGCAGGAAGACGGAGGTGAGATTTGGATGGCGACGGGTCACCGGGGTGATGGGGGAGGGAGGGGAGCGGATTTGGCTAATTAACGCCAATAACGAACTCTGAGATAACCCGTGTCATTCCCCCCCCCCCCCACAGGCGCTCCTGCAAGTGGCGAAGAACCTGTTTACGCACTTGGGTAGGTGGCTTTTTTGGGTCCCACAGGCAATTTAGTGTGTTGGTGCCTGACTCTCCGACGGGCCAGGCTGGGCACTGAAAATAGGGCGCGGATCCTTTCACCTCTAGGCCTGGCCCAGGTTTGGGGGTTCTGGGCTGGGGGGCTTCTGGGAAGCCACATTCCTAGTGGACAGGGGCCCCGGGGCAAATCTGTGGCAGCCCCTCTGCATGTATTAAACAGGTCGGGGTCACTGGGCCCCGACCCCTGACTTCTCCGCTCCAAACTACAGCTCCCAGAGCAGCTTTAGCTGGTAGCAACAGTAGCCCCTTATCCTCTCTGCAGAGCAGGCACTAGGGAGCAGTATATCTCTCTTTCACACGTGCACACACACAGAGATCACCAGTACATGCACACACAGATCACCGGTGCACCCCTCCGCCCCCCAGTATGTCACAACAACATCACATCGCGGAGACACAGCCCTGCAAGTTCCCCTTTCGTCGCCCCACAGGGCGTCAGCGCCGCCCTCCGCTGGGACCCAAAAGGAAACCTCTATTTTACTAATGCCCCTGGTCTCCTGGGCCTTTCTGTGCAGACGGGCACCGTGAGTGCCCTTCGCACCCGCTGGGGGAGCGGCTTCGTGACCTGGGCACCTCCCCAGGCAGACGGGGCTGAGAACCCACACACTCATTTCTCATGTGGGCCACCCGGCAGCCATTGCGTGGAGTGTTTTTCCGTTGCTTTTAAGGCCTGGGGCTGGCGGGAGGTGTGTGGGGGCGACTTGGGATTTATCCACGTGGGGTAGTGGCCTCTCTCTGCAGGGGTGTCTGGGGAGCATCTCTCTAGGAAGGCCTGACCCCCCCGCACCATTTAGCCGAATGGGTGGTCACAACCCCTTGGCACCTGTTCACAGCCCGCTGCTCTAACGCTTTATGGCTGTTGTTTGTTGTCTCTGGGGACGCACAAGGCAGGGCCCCGGCCCAGGCGGGCTGAGCCAGTCCACAGAATCCCCTGGGCGGTGGTGAGCAGGGCCTCACCCAGCCCGGGGTCGCTGTGTCCAGCTGGGAAGAGACTCTGCCCCGTCTCCGTGTCTTACGCTGAACTGGGCCCCCCCCAGATCTAAACCTCAGGGGAGGCGGGAGGCGTGGGTCGGTCTGCCCTGCTTCCGATGGCACTGCCGGGCCCGGAGCCGCCCGCCCCTGCCTCCCCTCTTCTTGAGTTGGGCCTGGCCCTCTGGAGTCAGCAGAAAGGATCTCCCTCTGGGACCAGGAAGCCCTGGGAATCATGTGGGGGGAGAGGGGAGAAACCTTTTCTCCTGTGATTCCCACCCCAATTCTGTTATCATCCCGCAATGTCTACATTCCCCACCCACCTCCAGGGACCCCCATGCAGATGGGAGACGTTACCGTCTGAATGGGCAGGACCGTTATCCCATTTTAGAGAGGGGAAACTGAGGCAGGGAGCAAGGAATCAACTTGCCCAAAGTGACGGGGAGAGTCTGTGGTGGAGCAGAGACGTGAACTCATATCTCCCGGCTTGGAGGCTAAAGTCTTACCCATTAGGCCAGCCTTCCTCCGGCTAGTCAGGCGGCTAGTCACCTGGCTTCCCCTCCTGGCTTTCTGCGACTCTCGCCCGGCGGCCCCCAGTGGGCTGCAAGCTCCCAGACATCTTCACTGGGCTTCAGTCGACCTTGCTGTTGGTGAGCTCCTGTTGTCAGTGACCCCCCAGGGGGCCCCCCCGTGACATCCCCCCAGATTTACCCCTGTGTCACCACAAACAGAATCGGGCCCTGCCACCCTCTATACAGCACCGCCTTCATCCTCCGTGTATCGTGCCCGAGGAGTGGGCAAGTGGCGCGGTCCCCTTGGGCCGATGGGGAAACTGAGGCACAGGGCGGGGAAGTGACTTGCGGTGGTCAGTGCTGGCATCGGAGCTGGGGCTAGAACCCTGGCATGCTCACACTACCAGGCCAGAGCCTGGCGTCCTAGCGATGGACCTGGGACTGGGGCCAATGGCCAGGACCTCGGCCTAGCCCCATAGCACCAGCTTTGGGGGTGTCAGGGAACCATCCCTTGGGGATGCTTCTTGCCCTGCGCTGACATGAGGGGCTGTGTGTCCCCGGAGCTGCCTTGCCTGGCCTGAGCAGCCTGGGCCCAGCCTGAGCTGCCAAACCATCTGCTTCTCCCCTGCAGACGACGTGTCCGTGCTGCTCCAGGAGATCATCACGGAAGCCCGGAACCTCAGCAATGCTGAAATGTGAGTGAGCGGCTGCTCTGCCCCTCGGGTGCCCCCGGCTCCCAAAGCAGGCCCACGTGTGCACGCATGCCGGGGTCACGTTCCTGGCTCTGCTGCGACGGGGACGTCCTCCAGGAACAGCTGACCCTGGGAAAAACTGGTCCTCGCCGGCTCCTCCGTGAAAATCTCCCCCTACCCACGCCACACACCAGCAGGGCAGCAAACCTGGAGGCTTCCTGAACATGGAGACAGGGCCTGGTTCTCCTCTCACTTCCCCCGGCGTGAACAGGGGCAGGTCCGGCCGTGCCAGCCAAGCCAATCTCTCTTGGTCCTGCCCAGGGTCGGGGCTCAGGGCTCAAGCTTGCCCTGAGAGCGCAGCTGCATGGCTGCCTGCTCCCTCCAGCTCAGTGCATGGTATGAGCGGAGGGTCATGCTCCTGCCCTGTTACCCTGTGGCCTTGGGAGGAAGAGAAGCAGCCCTTAAAGGGTGTGAGGCTTGCTGTCCCTGGCCCTGGAGAGTGCCAGGCTCGCCCACCAGGTACAGCCTCATGGAGGTTCCCACACAAGGCCCCCACCCCCAAGAAGTTGCATACACGGGGCCTGACCCTGCGCTCTCGAGTCTTTGTGACCCAGAGAGAGACTCATCCGGCACAATATAATAGCTGAGAAATAGAACATGATTGTGTGGAGATACACAACGTTAAAGGTATGTGTCCCGGGGGGTGGAGTTAGGGGCATGTGTCCTGGGAGCTGGAGTTAACGTTACATGGCCCTGGGGCAGAGTTAAGGTTATTTAGCCCAGAGGGCACAGTTAAGGTTACACATTTCCGATATTAATTGTCACCTTCTCAGGTGTTCGCATTTGAAAATGTAACAGGAAAGTGAAGTTTTTATTTTGTAATGTCCCTGTTCGTTTTTAGTGCAAAGGGCAGGATCACCCCCCTATCCATGAGAAAAGCCACAGGGAGGGACCAGGGTAGAAGAATAGGCCACCCACATGACGCAGCCCTTAGCAAACCAGCTAATTTAATCCAATTTGGCCCCCAAGTGTTTCACATCTATGCAAAGGCATCTCTGTCCACCACAGAAAGGTAGCCACCACTGAAATGCAGCCACCTCTGGGGCAGAATGTGGCAGCTGCTTCTCAGTGCCCCACAGCACTGCGTAGTTCAGGACAGCAAGTGAAGAATACCTTGCCCAGAAGGAAGAGGAGGGGAAACTGAGGAAAGCCAAATGCCATTACCCAGCTGGAATTTAGCCAGAACTGCAGGGCTAACACCCAGTGCCACGGGATCTCCTGTGACCCCAGAGGCCAGGATCGTGGTTGTTAAGTCTCAAGGGAAGGTCCGGCCAGGGCACAGAAGCCCCTAGTCTCCTGGCGGGGTATTGGGTCAACGAATCCAAAGGGGAGATGTGCTAACAGGAGGCACGGGGCCTGGTCCTAAGCCAAGTGGAGTCAAGGGACGTCTTTCCAGCGCCTTCAGTGCTTTGCCCCAGGGCTGGCCGGTGCCGGAGAGCCCAGGGTGCCCGGTTGCTGTTGAGATCTGGCTGAGCGGGGCTGGTTGTGTCTTGCAGCTGCTCGGTTTTCCTGCTGGACAGTTTCAGCCACGAGCTGGTGGCCAAGGTGTTTGACGGGGGCGTGGTGGATGATGAGGTGAGTTCAGCCGGGAGGAGGGCCTGGGGCTCTTCAGCAGCGGGCACTGGAGCGCCGGCAGCCCGGCAGGACGGAGCAGGGGCCGTGGAGCCCCCGGGGAAGAGGTGCAGCCGAGGGGGTGGCCTCCAGCCAAGGGATGTGTGGCCTCCAGGCTCTGTGAAGGCTGGGAGATGGTGACTCGGCTGGGAATGGGGGGGTGGAGGGTGGGGAGGACCGAGATGGAGATCGGCAGGGGAGACGGGTCCCTGAGCCCGGGAGGACGGGGAATGGGAAGGGTGCCTGGGCCTGGGGCGGGCTGGAGCGGGCGGGGGCCAACGTCTCTGCCCCCATCTCCCCCTCAGAGCTACGAAATCCGCATCCCAGCGGACCAGGGCATCGCGGGGCACGTGGCGACGACGGGGAAGATCCTCAACATCAAGGACGCCTATTCCCACCCGCTCTTCTACCGGGGGGTGGACGACAGCACCGGCTTCCGGACCCGCAACATCCTCTGCTTCCCCATCAAGAACGAAAGCCATGGTGAGCGCCGGGCGGGAGGGGCAGCTCCCCGGGCAGCGCCGCGGCACATGGGCCTTGGGCCAAGCACGCCCATGGGGCCACACTCGTGGGGCGCCTCGGATGCCTCGGTGTCACCAGCTGCCTCCACCCGTCTCCTGGCCCCTTCTCTCCCCAGGGGACGGAGCCTGGCCGCCTGGCGCTGCCCTGAGCCTTCGCTGGGAAATAGCCTGGAGGGCGAAGTGACTCCACGGTCAGAGGCCACTGGCCCGTTTGCAGGGGGGCCGTGCACATTTGCGGGGGGTGGGGAAACAGAAGCACGAGGCAGCCGGGAAGCAGGTATAGGAGGAGAAAGGCCCCGGGCGGCTGGGGAGCCCGGGCAGGGGGCAGAGCGGATGGGAAGCAGCTGCACAGTGGCGAAGGGCAGAGGAGATGGGCTGGTGGTGGCAGCCGGACTCCTCGGGCCTGCTGGCGTCTCTGCCCCTGCCCGGTTGTGTGATCCTGGGCAAGGCACCTGGCCGCTCTGTGCCTCAGTTTCCCCACTCCGCAGATAAGGCTCACGGCGCTGGCCCTTGCGGCGGGGCGGACTGGGAGATGGGAGGAGGGAATGTAAATTGCCCCGAGTCTTGGTTGAGGGCCGTGCACTTCGGCGATTCCAGCCCTACTCCTGGAGAGAGGGGCCCTGGCAGAACTCAGTCTGATGCCCGGCCCACGTTTTCCTTTGCCGGTTTCATCCCTGGCCCCCGGGAGGCAGGGCGAGCTTGTGGCTAATGCACAGGGCTGGGATCCAGGAGGGCCTGTTGCCAACCCACTGCGAGTCCCTTGGCAAGCCACTAAACCGTTTGGTGCCTCAGTTTCCCCACCAGTCCCAACATCTAGCCCAGATCCTTAGCTGGTGTTAACTGGCAAATCTCCGTGGCAGTCAGCAGAACGACGCCGATTGGTCTGTGTATGTCACCGCCATGCGGGGGACTGAACTGTGAAGTTTAACTCACCGTTCCTAATGTGCTTTGAGATCCCCAGCGGGGAGGAGCCCCAGAACCTGGCTGAGGCGGCGCTGTTCTGCTTGGGAGGCCCCTGCCCTGGTCCTGGCATTGCTCAGACCCGTGTGGGCACTGGTGTCCCCGGGGGAAGCCCAGCTGTTTCTCCTCAGCTCCTTCGCAGAGCGTCACGTTGATAAGTGACCTCCCCCCCACCCCCCCCCGAGCCATGCTCTGAACTCCTGCCCTGCACCAAACAAAACCCCACGGCTGCCGGCCCCAAGGAACAGGCTCCCACGGGAGGAGAAATGGCTCCAGGCCTCCGCTTGACCGGCACCCCTGGGCACTGCGCCAGGGCGGCTAACTCCAGCGCGCCAGGCTGGGGGCATTAGCGCAGGCGAAGTCATCCTGGCCCATGGGCCTTGGTGATTTAAAACGCACGGGCCAAATCCCATGGGCCAGCCAGCGGCGGCAGGGCTAGAACCTGGGACCTCCCACCCCATGGCATGCCCCCGCCCCCTGTGCGACTGGGGCGGCTCCCCTTGCTGGCGGTCGGCAGGAGGCTGATTTAGTCCCAGGGCGGCCTCACGCCCGCGCCGAGCCAAGCCGAGGATCCAAGTGCATCGCCAGCCCCTCCCGCCCCCCACTGAAGCAGAGGGCGCTTTCCCGCTCGGGCCCGTGCCCCGTTGCTAGCCGTGTCGTGGGGAGACCTTCACTGGGCCCGGTGCTCGGGGCTGCACAGACCCCGAAGGGCCAGGCCCTGCCCTAGAGGGCTCGCCGCAAAGCACAGACCGGGGAGCGGCTCTGCCGCACCCACCGTGGGGCTAAGCGCCCCGGAGCCTCCAGCCTGGTATCTGTCACCGGCCCAGCCCGTCAGTCACGAGGTTAACCTCCTCTGGAGGCTCAAACTCTGGCCCTCCTGTGAGCAGCCATTCCCCGGTGGGACGGGAGGGCGGCCCACATGGCTCTGTTGGCGAGTCAAGCGTCTCCCAGGCTGGGGAATCACCAGCCCGGGGAGGGTGAGTGGCACTGGCTCATCCTGTCCCAGCCCTGCCTCCTCTAGACCAGCGCCCCGCTCTTCCCCCTCCGCTGGAGTAGGGCTGGGCCCCCCAGAGAATGAGGCCTTTCCGGGCAGGCCAGGCCGGCGGGGTCTCCTGGCCGGGGGGACGTCAGCGCCCATGGGCTCTCGCTGTTCTTGCAGAGGTCATCGGGGTGGCGGAGCTGGTCAACAAGATCAACGGGCCTTGGTTCAGCAAGTTCGACGAGGACCTGGCCACGGCTTTCTCCATCTACTGCGGGATCAGCATCGCCCACGTGAGCAGCCGGGCTGCCCCTGTATCCCACGGCAGGGGGGGGTGAGGGGTGGGTTCCCACGCCCGGCGCTCAGGGGCGTGGGCGCTGGCCGGCGGGGTCCAGCCTTCGAAGCTCCCAAGCGCCCTGGTGAGCGCTGGATGCAGGGGAACGGCCGGTCGGGGAGGGCCAGAGGCCGGGGACCCGACAACCCTACAGCAGCATCTGCTGCCCACAGGCCCCCATGTCTGCACCCCAGCCAGGGAACTGGGTTCTGCCTCCCTGACTTAGCCCTGCGACTCGACACAAGCCGTCTTCCCTTCCTGTCCCGAGCTGTTGTGTGTCTGTCGGGTCCCCCCCCCAGAGGTGGCCGCATTTCAGCTGTAGGTGCCGGCCAAGGGACCGTAGTTAGAGGGCAGAGAGGAGACCTAAATCACGCTGCGTCAGCGGTGAGGCTTGTCGCCTTTCAGCACCGTAGGGGAGGTGGCAGGCAGCGCCCCTCGCCTCGGAGAAGAGCAGTGAGACTGCGTGTGCGCGTGAGTTCAGGGCGAGGGTCCCGGGTGGGGCCGGAAACGCAGGGGAGGGAACCTGAAGGTCTAAGGAGACCGGAGGGCCTGAGCTGATGTTCGTGGAAAGACTCGTGCTGCATGCACCGGGCTGGGGGGATCAGCTGGAAGCCGGGGGCGGCAGGAACAAGTGCACCCAGGGTTGGCCTCTGAGCGCCCTCTCCTCCCTGTCCCGCCAGTCGCTGCTCTACAAGAAGGTGCACGAAGCCCAGTACCGCAGCCACGTGGCCAACGAGATGATGATGTATCACATGAAGGTACGGGGCAGGGCCGGCTCTCGCCGGCTCCATGGCACTGAGCCGTGGGTGGGGATGGGTGACTCTGGGGTGGGGGGGGTCTTTGGCTAATCTTTCCCGTTCCACCTGGAGGAACCCGCTCTGCCCTCCCCGCCCGCAAGCCGCTGCAGGCCCAGTGTTGCTGCCGTGCTCCACCCAGAGGTGGTTGCATTTTAGGGGCCGGCCTGGGAATGTCCATTTGTCGGCGCCTCCGCGGCCATCGCTCCGGATCTAGCCCCGGAGAGCTGAGAGCAGGCTGGGGCCCAGCAGCACATGACCGCCGGCACTCGCGGGTCCCCACGCTGGCAGCCTCCGCAGAGAGGCCAGGGGGCGGCCAGGCATGGAGCGGGGACTCCCAGAGCCAGCCCGGCTGTGGCCTGCCAGAGGACTCCGGTGCCGCACAGCTGAACACAGCCTGTACCGGTAGCTCCTCCGACGGGCCCCGGCTTGGCTCCCCGAGACTAACGGCCTGTCCCGGGGCTTCCTGGCAGGTCTCGGATGACGAGTACAAGAAACTGCTCAGCGGCGGGATCTGCCCCGTGTCCGCCATCGATTTCAGCTTCGCTGATTTCACCTACACGCCACGCTCGCTGCCCGAGGACGACACGCCGATGGTCAGTGCCCGCGGGGGCTGGGCGCCGAGGGTCCTTGGCCCATGGCAGTGGACAGAGAGGGAGGACGAGCCAGTGGTTGGAGGGCTAGCCATGGTGGGGGTCTCCGCCACAGCTGGCGTGCCTGGCCTTGGGCAAATCGCTCGGCGCCTCCATTCCCCAGCTGTGCAGTGGGGATAAGAGCGTCCGGCCACGCCTGGCCCGAGGAACTGCATCGGCCTTTGTCTAACACGAAAGCCCCACGCTCTGACCCTGCCTCGGCTCCCTGTAAATTGTCCTGGCCCCGCTTGGCGCCCGCCCGGGGCAGCGTTGGGGACCGTTGGTTCCATATTTGGATCTTGCCCCCGGCCCGAAAGGAACGACAAAAGGGGTGCAGGGCGCTGGCTCCGTGCCCGGCCTGGGGCCCCCTTTGAACCCCCACCAAGCATCCCCGGAAGCAGCCTCTCCGCCACCTCTCTGCTCCCTTTCCCCCCCGCAGGCCATCCTCAGCATGCTCCAGGACATGAACTTCATCAACACCTACAAAATGGATCGCCAGACGTTAGCCAGGTGGGCTCGCTGGCGGCGCGGCGGGAGCCCAGCACCCAGGGGGGCGAGGAGCTGTGAGCAGGGGGGGCCGCTCCGGCTTTGAGCCCCTGGCTGGGAAGGCAGTGGCGCACGGCCGGGGTGGAGGAGGAGGTGCACAGTCCCCGGGCTAGCAAACACCTCTCGCCCCTGCCAAATGAGTCAGACCAAGAAGGACCAAAGTTGTGGCCTGTGTGAGCCCGGCCGCCCCACCCGGCTCCCGCTCCTACCAGGGCATCTTAGCACAGGCAGAGGCGGGCACAGGGACACGCAGGTCCCGGCCTGCTCACGGGTGCATGCAGACAGGCAGTCTGCAGGTTTGTCCGCCCTGAAGCAGGCTCACACACACCCACACACACGTGGCTTTGTGAGCACAACAAGCCCCGTCATGACCCGGCCCGTCAAGGGTGAAAGCGCCACGGTGTCGGCCAGGCCCGCGCCGACTGCAGGCCAGGGGGCAGCGCCAGCTCCCCGGGGGGGTGGGGATGGCTGCCTTCTCATCCCGGTCTCTCTTGCTCCGGCCAGGTTCTGCTTGATGGTGAGGAAAGGCTACCGGGACCCGCCCTACCACAACTGGATGCACGCCTTCTCCGTCTCCCACTTCTGCTACCTGCTTTACAAGAACCTGGAGCTGGTCAACTACCTGGAGTAGGGGGATGGCGTCGGCGCGCGCGGAGACCCAGCTTCCCCCCGCCCCAGCTCTGCCCCCCCTTGCCCCGGGGTTCCCTTGGATATCAGCAGCCCCGCTGCGTGGGCGAACCTGTGCTGCTGACTCCGCCAGTGGCACTTTCCCCTTGAGTTTCCCAGCCTGGCACTGGGGGCTGGGGGGCGCCGCACCGCTCTCCGGGGGGGCCACAGGTCCTAGCCGCTTGCCTACGGCGCGTTGCATGAGCCGGGGGTGTTGGCCCTGGGCCATTCCCGGTTGCAAACTGAAATCCCACAATGCCCTCTTCCTCTTCACTTCCTGTCCCAAAGTGTGAGGTCCCGGTGAGCCACGGCTGCCTTCCAGCCAGGAGCGGGTGGGTGAAGCGATCCCTGCCCCTGCAGGCTGGGTGGGCCTGTCGAGCTCAATGGGGAACCCGTCCCCCCCGTCAGTGGGGGCGGGATTCAGGTGGAGCCGTGAGGCTTGTTCAGACGACGCGGGCGGGTCGGGGCACCGCAGGGAAAGCCCGAGAGCCCCGCCCACGACTCAGGGGCTCCGTTTCTCCGCAGAGACATCGAGATCTTCGCCTTGTTCGTCTCCTGCATGTGCCACGACCTGGACCACAGGGGCACGAATAACTCCTTCCAGGTGGCTTCGGTAAGGCTGGGCAGGGTGGGGGGGTTACAGGAGATCTGCCAGTAAAGATGGGAGATTACAGATGGGCCGGGGAGGCCGGGGGAAGGTGGAGGTTACAGACGATCCACTGGGCGTCGGGGCTTTGGCTGTCTGACGGAGCAGGAGACAAGCTGCAGGGGGGGGTCTGGCTCTCAGGACTCCTCGTTTGGGGGTTACCAGAGCCCCGCAGCCTGGATCCAGACATGGGACCATGTTGCTGAGGAAAGGAAAGTGATTAGAGGAGGCGTAACTTCCCCAACAGGGGTGGTGGGGAGACAGGGCCCTGGGAAGAGCTCAGCACCATGGGTCTAGCCCCCAGTGATCCTCGAGTGCTTGGTCCGTCTCCAGATCTGCCGACTGCCCCAAACCTTTCTCCAAAGCCCGGCTCCCTCCCGCCCGGGCCTGAACTTCAGGGGCCTCTTCGCCACCTTGATTTTCATTCTCCCTCTGGCTCCCCGCCACGCGGCAGGAGGGCTGGAAACTCCCCGGGCCCAGCCTGGGGGGTCACCGGGTCAGGCTCGAGGAGACGACTCCTCCCCTGCAGACCGTGCCGGCCGCCCTCGCGGCCCCCGTGTCAGGCCGCGTGGCCCGCTGTCCCGCGGACGGGCGCCGAGTCCCGCGCCCCACCAGCCATAGACCCAGGGCCGTGGCCCTCCTCGGGCCGGGCTGCAGGCGGGGGGACATGCCCGGCTGCTGCCCCCGCTAGCCCTCGCCCGTTGCCGGCTCGCCTCGCCACCCGGTGCCGCTCTGTCTTCCAGAAATCGGTCCTGGCGGCGCTGTACAGCTCCGAGGGCTCCGTCATGGAGGTAAGGTGCCGGCTCCCCTGCACCCTGCCTCGCTCCCTTGCCTGCCGCGGCGCCGCCTCCGGCTGTGGCGCGCACTTGTCTAGCTCACACGTGGAACGAAGGCGTCAGTTCTCGGCCTCGGGCCGCGCTGGCCGCCGGGCTGCCATGGCAAGAGGGGGATGGCCCCAGCAGGGCGTGGAGGCCCCCATCTCCTCCTCCCTCCGCGGGGGACCAGGAGAGAGGGCAGCTTAGGGGAAGCCCCAGGCCTGGGGGCGGCGGCGGAACAGCAGGGAAAGCCCCCGCCTGTCCCCTCCAGCACATTCCCCACCGCCCAGGTCTGCGGCCGGCCGGCCACACGGCGGGAAGCAGCGTGGAGTCCTGCCCGACATGTTCTTATGGGCCGGGGGGGGGGGCGCGAAGGGGCATTGGGGGGGCGCTGTCCCCCGGTGGAGCCCTCTCACTAATGCAGCCTCCCTGTCCTGCCCTGGATCTCCCCCCGCAGAGACACCACTTCGCCCAGGCCATCGCCATCCTGAACACCCACGGCTGCAACATCTTCGACCACTTCTCCCGCAAGGTGAGTGGGCCCGGGCTTCCTGCTCAGCCCCCGCGGGCCCGGGACGGCCACAGCGCTGCCGGGGAGGGGGGTGCCAGAGGGCAGGCGACTGCTGGGCAAGCTCCCCTGCATGGCTTTGCTGGTGCCCCTCACTCCGGACGTGCAGCCCCCGGCGCGCCAGCCGGGCTCACTTGCCCACGATTACGTGGGGCTTCTGGACTCCGGGCACGTGTGTGTGAGACTGTCTCCCTTTCGGGCTGGGGCCCGCAGGAGTTCAGCTCTCTGCTCCAGAGGAGAAAGGCCAGCCACGCGCTGCCCCACCCCAGCCTGGCTTCCTGCGGCAAATCACCCGTCCTGAGGCTTTCTCTGCGCTGGTCCTGTTGCGCCAGACTCGGCCAAGCCGCGTCTCCCTCCTCCTGGATCCCTGGAGCCTTTGATCAGGGTTTCTCCTTCCAGGAGAAACTCACGCTGATTAAACCCAGCCCCCAAACCAGTCATGGGTGGCGCTGGATAAAAGCCACAGGGCTGCGAGGTGGAAGGGAGCGGGGCCTAGTGGTTAGAACGGGCGACGGGGACTTGGGGCTCCTGAGTCCCGCTCCCCATCCTGCCCCTGTGTCGCTTGGTGACCTTGGCACGCTCCCTTGACCTTTTGGTACCGATCAGTCCACGTGGGGTAAGGGGCCCCGAGGCGCGCGGCACTCATCCGGGGTGTGCTTGGCCTTGCAGGATTACCAAAGGATGCTGGATTTGATGAGGGACATTATCCTGGCCACGGATCTCGCGCACCATCTGCGGATCTTCAAGGACCTGCAGAAGATGGCGGAAGGTAAAGGCTCCCCTCCCGTGGAGGGCAAAGTTGGGCGCGTTCGGGTCCTTTTCTTCACTTCGCTTTTGGCCACAAAGCGAACCGGGGGGGGGGTCTGGAAATCCCAGCTTGTAATGCTCGGTCTGATCCCTGGGGGGCAGGTGCCACTCGCTCATTAGCCCCTCAGCTGTGTCAAACCCCCATGGGCACCTGGGTGCAAATCCCGGGCAGGCGGCGGGGCGTGGCTCCTGGAGCCATTCAGCCCAGCCGGGGGCCGAACCCAGGGGAATCCATCAGCCGGGGCTGCGGTTTCCCAGGGTCTCCCAACTCCCACTGGGCCCGAGGAGAGTTAGATGCCGAAACCCCTTTGGGGATCTTTGGCATGACCGGCTTGACAGAGCTTTTCCCACTGAGCCGCAGGTTCCCAGGCAGGTGGGAATGGGGGGTAACTCTGCTGGAGCCCGGGGGAGGGCTGGGCGGAAGCTGGGGAGACTCAGGCCTCGCGGGGGGGGGAGGAGGGGGGGAGATCTGCTGGCGCCCAGCAGCTCATCACTCGTCCCTGTCCTTTCCCGGCCCAGTGGGCTATGACCCGAAGAACCAGCAGCATCACAGCCTGCTGCTCTGCCTGCTCATGACCTCCTGCGACCTCTCGGACCAGACCAAAGGGTGGAAAACCACCAGGAAGATCGCCGTGAGTACCAGCGGGGCCAGCCCGGCCCACCTCCTCCACCGGGGCCCAGCCTGGAGGGGCTCACAGCCCTTCCGCTTGGGCCGTACGCTGCCTCTGTGCCCCCCCAGCTGCCCTCGACCGTGGCACCCCCCGGGGAGGAGCCGCCACCTGCTGCAGGCGGTGCCCGGATCTCTGTGCTGGCTGCATGGGACGGGTCTCCTTGGGCTTGCTCTGCATGCACTGCTCTGCAGTGCCGCTGGGCGCCGGCGTGGTCAGATGTGGTCCTCCTGAGCCCCACAGACCGTAATCACGGCCCTTCGAGTCCTTAGGGCCTGGCCTTGTACGCCGCGGAGCCCCCTGTGCTGCTGGCGGGAGCGTCTCTTGGGAGGCGCCCTGCCCGGTGCTGGCAGGCGAGTCGTAGCAGAGGATACAGGGGCTGGGGTGGAGGTGGTCAGCAGAAGCCCATGTGATCTGTGGCCTTTCCTTCACAGGAGCTGATCTACAAGGAGTTCTTCTCCCAGGGAGATCTGGTACGTACAGAAAGATCCCCCCTGGGGCAGCCGGTGTGTCTGTCCGGGCTTCCATCCCTTTTGTTCCCACACCACCCAGGGCTGCGTTTCCAATGGGCTCCGGCCAGTGAGAGCATGCTTCATGCCACGAGTCCCTCAGCGATCCTGTTTGGGTGAGGTTCCCCCAGGCGGGGGCTCGTACATGGCCCAGGTTCCAGCCCTCTGCACAGTGGGGACTTCACCCTCCATCCCCAGGGCCGTCTGCCCCAAGAGGACACTGCACCCGCCCCAGACTGGCTGGGCGTCGGGGTGGTTGCGCAGAGGATTGCTGGCCGGGCAGCAGTGCCATGGGAAAGGCGGGTGGGAGCAGGGCCGGGAGGAGTGAAGTTGTGTGCTGTGGGATCACTGCCCCATGTGCCTGTTCTCTGCAGGAGAAAGCCATGGGCAACCGCCCCATGGAGATGATGGACCGGGAGAAGGCCTACATCCCCGAGCTGCAGATCAGCTTCATGGAGCACATCGCCATGCCTATCTACAAGTGAGTCCCCAAGCCCAGAGCCGCCTGCCCCCCCGGGGTACAGCGCAGAGCAATGCAGCAGCTGCATGGAGCTACACACACAACACACACAGCCCTGGGCATCAGATCCTGTGTAACCAACCAACCACACACACACACACAGCCCTGGGCAGCATCAGATCCTGTGTAACCAACCAACCACACACACACACAGCCCTGGGCAGCATCAGATCCTGTGTAACCAGCCAACCAACCAACTACACACACACACACAGCCCTGGGCAGCATCAGATCCTTTTTAACCAGCCAACCAACCAAACACACACACACAGCCCTGGGCATCAGATCCTGCGTAACCAGCCAACCACACAAAACACACACACACAGACAGCCCTGGGCATCATCAGATCCTTTTTAACAAGCCAACCAACACACACACAACACACACACACACAGCCCTGGACATCAGATCCTGCGTAACCAACTAAACACACACACACACACACACACAGACAGCCCTGGGCATCAGATCCTGTGTAAACACACACACACACAACACACACATACACATAGTGCCCTGACACCAAATCCTGTTGAAACACAGACACACACACACACACAGTGCCCTGGGCATCGGATCCTGTTTACCGGGGGGGGGAGCACGCTGTGACCCCGATATCCTCCCATGGCCGGGGGATGCTTAGCACCCGCTGGCGCTGGGCAGACGGAGCGGGTGGAAAACCAGGGGGGAGCACTCTGGCGGGCGGCATCTGTCATGGTGCTGCCAGCTGGGGTCAAGCCAGGTGCATTTAAACCCATCCCTTGGGTCCCGCGGTGCGGCAGCCGAAGCCCGGGATTCCAGAGTGGCGGGGAACTCTCCTTTCGTGGTGCCAAGGCAGTGGCCCCTGCCCTGTGCTGGGAAGCAGAGCCTGGGGCTGGGCAGCTCTGGGGGGGCTCGAGGGCCCAATGTGCAAAGCACCATGTGGAGAGAGTCAGCTTGTAACACTAGACTGGACACAAAGTGCCCAGCCAGCGCAATGAACGTGCCAATGCGGCTGTGCAGCGCTGCCCTCCGCTGGGCACACCGGGAGCTGCTCAGCTGCGTGTCATACGCCCCGTACTGCTCCCAGCAAATCGGCTTTAGCTCTGCTAGTCGGGGGCCTATGCTTTTGGGCAGGAGGGCCTGAGCCTTGTCCCTGGTTCTGTATGTTTTGGGGACTGGGATAGGCAGCAGAGTGATAGCCGTGCAGTTCTAGGTGGCCAGTGGCTTTGTAGGGAATGAGGTGCGTTGTCATGGTCACAGGTGCCAGACTGCCTCTCCTAATAGCTGTTGTGCACCTCGGATTTCCGTGCATTGCCTCCTTAGCACCCTGCAGCAGTGAGTTCCACAGGTCCGTGATCTGCTGCACAAAACATGTTTTCCTCATCAGTATTTTGAAATGTGGGAGTTGGACCTTACGCACTTAAACCAATGAATACACTACACCTTGCCCCGCCCCCTGCCCCTCCCCCTCATCTCCTCTGCCCCGTTGCATCCTGTCCCTATTTAGACTGCATGGCCAAGATTTTCAGAAATGGGGGCGGGGGCAGCTTGAGACACCATAAAGAGGCCTGGCTCCTTTGAGTTCTCTCAAGCTGGGTCCCTAAAAACAGAGTCCCCCAAATCATGGGTCTCGATCTGGGCCTCAGCTTCTCGGGGGTGAGAGCAGTGTATGTGTGTGAGATGGGGTGCACCAGGCCTTTGCTGCCCCCTGCCGGGGAACTTGCCACCTCGGCGCATCCCGCCCTTCGAAGATGTCCAGCTAGAAGGGAAGAGCAACGAGTTCAGGCCTCCAGCAGTTGCCTAGAGGGGCTTCCTGTGATGAGCTGCAGGCAGAACCAGTGAGAGTTGGTCCTATGGTGCCTAGAAGGGCCGGGATCACACGGAGGCCAATCAGGGCACAGCAGGCCAGTTTAAAAGGGGCTGGCTGGTGCTACAATGGCCAGACCTGGGGGAAGCTGAGAGCAGGAAGGCTGGCTTTCCCAGCCCCAACCCAAGGACCCTGCCCGGGCCAGTGGCCTAACCTTGGCATTTGCCTAGTGATGAGCTTGTGTTTATGTCATGGCCTTTAATGTCCCGGGGGCTGTTTTGAGTTCAGAGCCGACTGGTTTTCTGCCACCCAGCGGCGAGCCCGCTCCCCGAGGCACCTGGCTCGGGTCAGCCCCTGACAGCGTGTGCGCAGTGTGGTGGGACCCCGCTCCCCGCGCGGGGCCGCTGCTGCTGGCGTGCTGACGGACGGGCGTTCTCCTTCTCCCCCAGGCTGCTCCAGGAGCTGTTCCCGAAAGCCACTGAGCTGTACGAGAGGGTGGCCAGCAACAGAGAGCAGTGGACCAAAGTGTCTCACAAATTCACCATCCGGGGCCTCCCTAGCAACAACTCGCTGGACTTCCTGGACGAGGAGTACGACCTGCAGGTGATGGACCAGGAAAACGCCAAGATGAACGGCTGCCTGGACACGGAGGGGCACCTGGAGTCGGTGGCGCAGTGAGGCTGTCCTCGCCGCGGCTGGACGGGGCGGGACAGAGAGACAAACCCAGGCGACTTTTGATAAATCGTTCTTATCTGTACAGTGTGTTCTCTGCGGCCCCGGCATCTCACGCCCCGTCCCCCCGGGCCAGGCCTCGCCCCCATGGGTGGGACGACAGGATACTCATCAAGACTCTCACCCACCGGCTGTCTCTTTTTTTTATTCCGGGTGGCTCTCTTTTCGCTGTACATTGAAATGAACCCCGCTTCCCCTGCAGGCCAGCAGCTTCTGCCCCGGTCCAGGCGCTCTTTAGCAGCTCCCAGAGCTCGGTATCTTGTCTGTGAACGGTTGGGGGTTTAGCCAGGGCCAGGGAGAGCCTCTGCTTTGGGGAAGCGTGAGGCTGCCCGTCCCTTGAGCGCGGGGGGCGTTGCTTTTTCAGGCCAGGCTCCCAGGCTTCACGCCATCCACGGTAAGTTCCCTCACGAGATCTGAACTTCCCGCGGTGCAGAGCGGTGGGGCCGTTGGAGCCCAGGTCTTTGCTCCAGGGACGCTTGGCTGGCAGCGAAATGTGTTTTGCAGACCTCCAGGCCCTCGGGCGTGACTGGTCCCGTACTCCCAACCGCAGGCTCACAGCTGCCCTGCTCTCCTCTGAACAACCGCATCCCTGCCCTTCGGTCTGGTGCCAGACACACCTCCTCCGGCCGTGTGAGGGGGCGGAGACAGGCACAGGAAGCAGAGAGGGCAGAGAAGGGATGGTTGGATCAAGAGAGGTGCACAGAGCCATCCTAAGGGGAAACCTTTCCGCATGGGACACTGCAGGGGAGGAGAGAGGCCAGCGTCCACAGGCCATAAAATGCCCTTGATCCAGGCACGTGCCCCTAGCTGCGAAGCGGAAACTCCAGTGCATTATTACTACCGGCTCGTGAACGCAGGGCCCGAGTCACAGCTGGTGTCAGCAGCTGCACATCCATTGGCGTCAGCGTAGAGCAGTGCACTGCCCTAGACCACGTGCCACCAGCTCCGACTCCTGCCTGCTGAATCTCAGTGCAGTGGGGCATATTCTCTTCGTTCCACTGCGCCACATGCAGCGGGAAGGACCGTCTGCGTGAGGCCGTTGAAAACCCCAAGATCTCCATTAGGTTTCCCCCTACCGCACGGACGCTCCCCCCAGGCTCTATATCTGTGATGTGGCAAAGATTTTTCAAGGCCATGGGCTGGACTGAATGTTTCCAATCCAATTCCCCTTCCCTTAGAAGGGTCCCGTCGGCCCTGAACTCACCAGACACAGCGGTGACTGGCCCAGACTAACCCAACCTCTAAATTCAGACTTCAGAGAGAAGTGGATGGAGGCGTTTGCCCTAGGTAGGGGGCTGACTGCTGAGAAATTCACAAGGGGTTGAGAAGGAGGCAGACAGGAGGGAGAACTTGGAGTGGGAAAGAACGCCTGAGGAGAGCAAATAAAAGATGGGTCAGGACATAAAGGAAGCCGGTGACGCTATGAAGATATGGGCACTTAGACCAGCGGCTGTAGGGAGGCAAGAGAGACAGGGGCAGACACGGCTCTGGCATCTCCAGGTTGATCTCCACCACCAAGGAGAGGAGAGTGAGAAAATTCAGTGCAAAGAGCTTTCCCCCCCTCCAGCAAATCACTTTAACCCTTTGAGCACGGCCACAAAGAAACACCCCACCTTGCGCTGCCCCTATGCCAAGCCAGTCAGCTTTGCTTTGGGGGAATGGCACCCGCTCCTGGGCAGGGCTGGTTGCAAATGTCACAAGTGCATGGGCAGGCGAAGCGTCCTGCCCACGGTGTACGTCCTTCCCACTCGCTCTGGGAACCGCTCTGGAGTCAGGGGCACCCAGCCTCGGCCCAAGAGGGAGAGCGATGTTGGGCTGCTTGCCCGGCGCCCACGGGGCCCCAGCTAATTGGCCTGAAACAGAAATGCAGACGTGCAGCCGGTGAGAACTACAGCTCCCAGCATGCCATGCGTCTGGGTCCAGCTGGAACTTGGCCTGCTGGGACGCCTGGGCTGGTCCATATGAAGGACCGTTGTGGTCTTATGTGCTTGGTCCGAGGAGCATTTTCCCCATCGCCTGCATCTTGGCCCATCGCGGCCCTTTTGAGATGAACCCTTTGGCTGCTTTGGCAGTGAAGGACCCAGTGCCCGGGTGTGTCCAGCAAATACCCAGCCCCGTTCCCGTGCCCTCAGCCAGCAGCAGACCATGCCGGCTTGCCCAGGCTGCCCTGGATGGGGCGTGCTGCTTCCAGAAGGCAGTGGCGACGCCGGCCTCTGCCACGCAGCGTCTTCCTGCGCGGGCGCGGCGTTCCCTCAGAGAGGGCGCAGAGACCGAAAGCACAGCAGAACGGGTACTGAGATCCTTCCCGCCGCTGCACGGGGCCACCTGCACCTTGTCTGGTTGGGTCAGCTGATCGATCACGTAGAGGGCCAGGAGCCAGGGGGCATGTTCCACGCAGGCCACCGCCAGCCATTTGAAATGTGCTGGAGGCAGCGGTTCCTGTGAACGCTGGAGGGGTTTTAATCCTCCTTTGGGCCTTTTATTAGCATTCGCAGAGATTTCTTTTCTGCTGCACCCGCTCTGTCGGGGGTTCGGGGCTGATTTAGGAGATGGTGTGAATGCAGCAGACAGGGAAACACGTCAGCCGGCAAGCGTACAGGGTGCCAGGTACATGTCATGGACATTAACCTGGCACTTTCCCCTGTTAACTGCCTGGAATCTGGGATATGTGAATCCTTGTTCTCCGCATGGTCAAGGAGCCATCAGTGTGCAGCGCTGCAGCAAAGTGTTCAGTTGATCGTTAGGAAAGCAGGAAATCCAAGACATTCTCCTCTAGTGTTGTGGCCAGCACCTCCCAGCTTCCCGTTGGCTCTGAGGGACAAATCTTCAGTTGGTGCAAATTGGCCCGGCTCCAATGATTTTGACTGGAGCAGCACCGAATGACGCCAGCTTAGCCCTGAGCGTCTCTCTTCATCTTAGCCTTGTTCGGCTTCCGGCCCCCAAATCCAGCTGTTCTCAACTGAGCCACGTCCGATGCGTCCCGTAAGCCTTCGTTCTGCTCCGCGGGGAGCTTCGAATGAGGGGTGGGGCTCTTTGAGCAACAGGGGATGGAACAAGTTGGCGTCCGTGGAAGATCCGAGCCAAGGCGTGGGAGCCCGGGTGCCTTTCTCGCTAGAACCCCTCCGGATCAGGTAGCCGGCCTCTCTGCAAACGATTATTGTGAGAAGGGTGGATCTTCCAGCCGTAAGGGAAATAGACGATGGAGCTGTTGGAGAAGGAGCAAAGCCCAGTACCAGGCAGCCTCCTGCATGGCCTGGTTCCACTTTTTCACGAGAGAGCACAGGAAAGATGCATGCTCATGGCTGGAGCGTCTCAAGAGACAATGGGCACCAAAAGCCAGTTCTCTGGCCTGTGTTATGCAGGAGGTCAGATTAGATGGTCTGTTCTGGCCTTAAAACCTATGAATGATGATCAGTAGGCGCTGCCGTGTTTGTTTAATCGAAGACGGTTTGAATTTGTGGCTCTGGGAAGTGGGGGAAATCCCAATCAAAAGCACGTCGGTCCTGTAAACTCCCCTGCTGGATACAGCTGGTAAATACCAGAGCAGGGCTCCACCTGGGGCGAAGGAGGGAGCTGGTGTTCGAGGCAGTGGACTGCAATCCTAGAGGAGGATGCTATTCCTGGCTTTGCCACTGACTCGCTGCGTGACCTCGGGCAAATCACTTACACTTTTGCCGTGCCTCAGTTTCCCCATCTGCGACTCTCCCATCTCACAGGAGCTGCTCTGGGGCTGGAAGCATTATTCAGGCTTTGGAAAGGGCTATTAAGCTGCAGCAGCGTACAGAGCAGCTGGGCTGTTTACCTGGGGAAGAGGAGCACAGTTGTACGGCTCCTGTGGGTGGATGCGCACTGAAGTGAATAAATGGAGGAACATCTGTTCTTCAGTGACACGCAGCAGACACGGGTGTCCTCCGTAAATGCCCTCCGCTGCACACAGCGACCAAACATTGGCTCATGCTGGGGGCGTGAATTCCTTGTGGATCTGGGCTACGTAGAGATTTTTCTCGGGGTTTTTTTTTAATTGTACATTTCTTTGAATATATGTAGTGTGTGCTGCTATGTGTGGGGAACAGGGGGAGACTCTGACGACAAAGAAGCCAACCGAAAACGTGTATTCCTTTGCCTTACCTATTCGGAGTTGCCTTTAGAAAGATGCTTTGTATAAAACCCTCTGTAGGACCTTGCATAATTACTAAATGTGAGTGTTGGCTGATAGCTTTGTATATGAGTGCGTGTATTTCTTTCTACCAGAATCCCTTTTAGAACAACTGTAAGTATTTACAGAGGAGACGATAGCAAAGAAATTGAAAGAATAAATAAAAATCCCTTAAAGGCAAAAAAAACCCCAACCCTGAAAACCAAGTTTTCTCTGAGTGTTATGATCAATTCTATTGTATCTGGAAGAGCTTGTAATTAATTTCATTGTATTATAGCCATTGTTCGTGAACGCGATATTATTTATCAACACTCCATCTTCCGCTGCATGAAGAACAAAGCTTACGGTGTATGTAAACTCGCGGTAATATGGAGTTAGCGATGGCTTCTAAGAGGCTGACTATTGATTGGTGGCAAGATGGAAAAGGGTTTGGAAAAAAGAAATCAACGGGGGCAAATCTGTCTCCACTGAAAACGTGTAAAGAAAAAACAGAGGCTAAAATTCACCCCTGTGTAAGGCCTGTCTAGTTTGAGGGTTCAGAGCGTATGCAGAACTTGTGCTGATCTGAATTTCACCCTTAGAGAATGCAGAACTACTAGCTTACATACATAGGCGTGTTTTTCCCGCAGCTTGGTCCTTTTCTGTTTTAACTCTTCCCTGCAAATGAAGCAAGAGCTGTCAGCCAACACACAAAAGGTGGCCCCTTCCTTCAACTCACTTGCTAGCACAAAAGAGTGAAGGAGGCGGGTGAGGGCAGCAGACGCGCCAGTAGCGAAACCCCGCTGCCACCAGAATCTCCTGGTGCTGTATGAAAGCGGAGAAGACATACCAAACCAAAATGTGTAGTGGCTGGTTCCAAGTTGTGGCTGTGTTTTGAGCCCTGGCTGGTTTTAATGTCGGTGTGTGTGTATGTGGGGTTCCTTTTCTCTCTCTCCCTTGTACATATCCACCTGTAGATATTGTAAAGAACGTCTGGTTCGTAGGGGTTCTATTACCTAGCGTATGTTAAATATTTCTGGCTTTTCTGTCTGAGCTTCTGATTACATGGGTTGTTCTGGGGTTTAATTTTTCCCCCCCTTGAATAGTTGTGAAGGGGAAAAAATGGGTTTGTTTGGTTTTTTCCTAATAAATTTCATACACCGATCTCCCGCGCCTGGTTTTTATTCTGCAGCGGGATAAGGCAGCCTTTGCCAGGCGTTTAGATCACACGGCACACAGCTTGCTGTGTCGGATCTCAGCTAACCAGGAGCTGATCTGTTTCAGTTCTGGGTGGGAGATTTCCAAGGAACAGCCGGGAGCGGTGTCGGTGATACCCCACCTGGGGTTCTTCCCCCTCCGTCAGCATACCTGATCACAGTGTTACAGGACACTTAGGGAAACGGGGTTCAAAAAGTCCTGCTCTGGTGTGCAACTCCTGGGGCATTTGAGACCTCACTGTCCAGCCCACGCTTGGCTTCACTGATGTCTCCAAGGCAGTTTTTAAGGCGTAATGTTTGGAATCTGCCGTGTTACTTGGTAATGGAAAGGCTGACAGAGTCTGTGGCAATCCCAGCGATTGGACAGCTTAGTACAGGGCCTGCCCCATCTGAAAACCGGGCCCACGATACAAACTGTAAGGAGCTGGCTGGTGCATATGTGCATCACTCTCCTCTCGGGAGGAAATCAGGGCTGCTCAGCTAGGTGTCATAGACCCCATGCTACCTTTAGCAAAAGGAGATTTTCCTTTAGGTCACATGGTAGGACCCCGGCCTTTTAGAGCAGGAAGATTTGAGGTTTACCCCTGCTCTTGCGGTGGTGTGAAATAGCCTGCACGCAGGCTCATTTATTCTGGAGCCGTAGATCATGTGGGTGGCTCCTCTGATGTTAATGGCCCCTCTGATGATACCCTTGGCAGGAAGGATGAGGATGCAACACATGGCGACAGAGGGAAGCTTAATGGCCAAGTGAATAGCAGAGCTTATACCAGTTCAGAATCGCCCCACGCTCAGAACAGACAGTGGGATCTGACTGTTTCGGTCATGGAACAATGCGGAGGACAAATCCGTCCGTGGTTTGCGGTGATTTCTTTGGTCTAACAGTAACGGCGTCTTGTCTCCTCAACGCTTAAACCCTTGTTAAGCCTTTTCTCTTTTGTCTTATCTGAGTTTCTCTTTAGCTCAGCTTCATACTGGAGGAAAGTAAGTTTTTCTAAGTTACTTTTAATTGACTCTGAAAAGTAAAAATAACGAGGCGTGTCCGTGGCCCAGGTTAGGAGCAGGTACACAGCTGGGAGTACTGACTACATCCATTAAGGGCAGTGGTAGCATACAATAGCCAGTCCATGACAACCATATATAGCACGTTTCTTCCTAAGACACTTTGCAAGCTACCCGTGCAGTGCCACTGAAATGCAGCCACTCCTGCATTGCAAGTGAACAAGATGAACTCAGCCCTGTTCTGCCCTCTCTGACTCCTGTGTTGCAGGGGTGTGATCCTGGCCAGCACGCTGCTCTTCCAGAGCGAGTGTTCCAGCCTTTCTGTTTGTGAGCACATCCTTCTAACCGCCCTCTGAGGTGCCTCAGTGCGCCTGCCTCAGGCAGCGTAAATGAGAACGGGAACCAGGGTCCGTTCCGTGAAACTGAAGGGGAGAACGTTGAAAACAGAGCAAAGGCAAGATGCAGTTTCCCATGGTGCAAAATTAGCCTGTGGAACTCACTGCCACAAGATGTCGTCGACACTAAGAGTTTACAGTCTCTCTCTCTCTGGGGCATGCAGAAATGAAGCAGTCAAGGCGTGTGAGCGTGCTCACACATTTCGAAGAGACAAGATGGGGGAAGTAATATCTTTCCGCTTGTGAACAAGACACACGTGTCAGCTTCCACAGAGCTCAGGCGATGAGTTTTGTGCTCTTTACTTAGCAGCTAAAGCTCAGCCAGCACAGAACAGACAAAACAGGACAACATCCTAAATTCAACATCCCTCCCTGGGGAGGCCTGGGGGCAGATCATCTATGTTTGGTCAGGGAGGCAGGATCTTCCGCCCCCCTACCCCATGCAGTCCCAAGCCCCGGCCCCTCAGACAAGCCGAGGCAGCTTCTGTTCCAAGCTAGCGCAGAGCCAGTGTCCCAGTGTTTTACGGTGACGTGCTGATGGTGGGGTGCTGCTCACGCCCCATGGTCTCTGGTCTGGCAGAGACATGACACGGCCTTGCTAGCTTCCGGCGGCTTCCCGTACAGCGAGGGCTCTGCATGACACGCACGGGCTACCCTAAAAAGTGAGGTCGCCCCTGCAATGTCACGCAGGGCAGCGAAAAACCCAGCTCCCTGAGCCACAGCGTGATGCTGCGCTAACCCCCAGCGGGGCCCGCGCGACATCGACGGAAGAATTTGCGCCTCTGGGGAAGGAGCGTGGCAAACGCCGACGGGCGATGGCCTCCTATTGGCGTCGGCAGCGTCTGCACTGAAGCGCTGCGGCTGTACTGCTCCAGCACGTCAGGGCAAGCCAGCCCCACAGTCACCAGCAGATCACCCACGGTTCACCAGTGACACAGCCTGAAACCCTCCCCAGTTTGGCAGGACATCTCCCCGCGAGGGGGGAGCAAGGTGGATGGAGGGCGGCGGCTGCTGACTGAGCTGCGTCTGGCCCGGGGAATTCGGGCAACCCAACGTCGCCACAGGGTGCAAAATGTTTCACAGCCCTGCGCGCCAGAGGTCGGGTGAGCGGATGTTTTTAAGGGCGGCCCAGGCCTGACCCACCCAGAGCCAGAAGATTCTCCTGGGGAGTGCCTGAGCCAGGGTCGCGCTTCTGCCCTTTTCCGAGGAGGCAAGGGGGGGGGTTCCTTGGTACCTGGCCAGGCAGCCTGTTTGGACTTGTCTCTGCCCCAGGGGAGGGAAATCGAGGCAGGGCTCCCCCGTGGTGCGTTCCGTGTCCTGCCGGCCGGGAGTGCGGAGGGTTTGAGGAAGGGAAGAGGGTTCTGGGGGGCGGGGGCTCCATTTATCAGCATGGAAGGGGGAGGGAAGGATTGGGGGCACTAGGGACTATCAGCCCCCCCTCCCCGGCTACCTACCTCTGCCTTGCCATTCCCTGCGCTGTCTTTCCTGGCTTCTGCCCAACCTCGGAGGAATCAGCTGGCAAAAGGCTCCGCGTCCTCGCCCCAGCGGAGGCCACGAGACCCTGGACAGGCCTTGGCCCCGGGTCCCTGGGAGGCTGACCCCCCCGTCTCGTCATGGTCACGCGGGACAGGGATGGGGGCACTCCGCTCTGGGGTGCTGTCTCCGCACCAGCCCCTCCCCGGGCCCACTGATCACTGCACTCCGAATGCAATGGATTAACCAGCTGCAGTAAGAGTCGTAGGAGACACGTGGCGCCGGTGAAAGGACGATGGGGCCCTGCCCTCTGGGTGTGGGCGGGGGGCCCACAGCCAGCCCACCGGCCATTCCTCGCCCGTCTCGGGCCCTGGCCCTGCTGCGGGGATGCTGTGGGTCGGACCCTGCTTGGGTGGTGGCCACATGCCCTCAGACTCTAGGTGGAAGGACCCTGCTCCCTAGCATCAGCCCCCCACCCCCTCACTTTGGGGTCACGTCCCCCTTCCGAGTGTGGCCTTCAAGGCCCTCTTGTCCGATGCCATCTGCCCGGGCTGGGCCTTCACTGCCCAGGGCCCCCCCCCCCCACTTTTCCCAGCTGCTCGCCACGCTCGGCTCTGGTTACTGGGGGGTCTGGGCAGGCGTCCACTTGCTGTTTGTTTACACAGGCCTGGGTCTCTGAACGCAACTTAACCAGAGGCTGCTCAAGGCATCAGAGCGTCGCGGCGTGCTGGGGTGCAATGTACCCCCCCCACACACACACACTCACCTACGTCACTCTAGCTGGAGTGTGATATAGACCCCCACACCTACCTACCCCCCCACACACGAGCTGGGTTGTGATGACCCCTCTCACTAGCCTCCTACCCCATCCAGGTCCTGTCCCATCTGCCCGCAGGGTCCAGACCCGCCCCCCCGCCCTTCATGTGCCCCGCTGAGTCCCATAACCCCTCTGTCACCCCACCCCACCCCCTCATCTATCCCGCAGGTCCTGGCTCCGAGCCCCACCCTGTGTCTGAATGCCCAGCCCCCTCTATTATCTCTCCCCCGCCCCATTCTTGCATGACCCTCCAGCCACCACCCCGTCTTGTGGCAGGGCCCTCCCCCGAGTCTGGTGCTGCTCCCCCTGCACCTTAGGGTGCCCTTTGGAGTGACACCCAGAGGGGTTCGCCTGGGATAGGGGCAGAGCCTTATGGGGGAGGGCATGAACCCCCGAGTCCCAGCGCAGGGCGCTGTTGGGGACGGGGGGGATTGATTTAAATCGAGGCGCTTGAAATCACTTACAGCTGCTGCACGCATGGTACTACGCTCTGACGCGCAGCCAGCTGAGCGTTCCCAGTGATACCCCAGGCGTCGCGTTTGTGCATCAGCTAATGGGGAGGCACCTTCCTTTAGACAATAACTTCATATGCTACAGGGATTGTAATCAGCGCTGTCACTGTGTTCAAGCCCTGCTCTGTGAAGGGCCAGTGGGAAACGCCCCGCCGGCGGCTCAGTCAGAGCGGAGCAGCATTAAGTGTAACGCGATTAGCACACCATTGATGCTAAGCAGGTCTGGGATTAATGGCAGCCGCTAACCCCGTCCAGCCTAACATGATTACGGGGCCTAGGCTTCTCTTCACCCTTCCCCTGCTAGCTTCTCCGGCCCAGCAGCTTCCACTAAAGACACTGGAGTCTCTCCAGGGAGGAATTTTCACTTGAACGTTGATGCAGAAGCAAAGGGACTTGGCCAGGATTTCCCTGGGTAGTCCAATGGGCAGTGAGAGATGAAGCCTCTTGTTTAATAACCAGGATCTGGAGACTCGTCCCAGTGATGCCAGCAGCATTTTTGGCCCCGACTAGGATTCGGATTCGGATTTGGCCCACCATCCTGTGGGGAAAGGCAAACGAACGGCAGCGTTGTTAGAGCTGTATGGTGGGGGTGGATTCAGGATTGTATTTTGACAGGTTTCCCCAATACGAAAATTCCCGAAGTCGTTCTAGTCTGCAAAACGACCCTGTACGACAGGCCGATGGATACAGGGTCAGAGCAAATGGTGGGGATTATGGAATAGAAACCTAACGAGACAGGCCGAAAACCCCTGGGTCATGGCTGCTCAAATTACAAGTGTGAGCACTGACAAATTCGTAGCTGGAAACCAGACAGCTTCCCTGCATGTGAGCATTGTGCAAGGGCGTTAGACGTAGAAGAGCGTGGTTAGTGTTTAGACTCTATGGAATGCTTGTAAATTGCTGCCTGCATTCATGGCACTTGTAACGCCTGCATCCCTTGCTCTAAAGTGAGATGACCGTTCTGCTTTATAACCGTACAAACGCTTGCTCTGAACTTGTGAACCCAGGCGGGAGGAATGGTCTCCTGCCATTACGGGCCCTTGTGGAACATCACCATACAAAGACTTGGTTAATGGCCCTCACACTCCTGAAGGTGCTATGGCCAAAAAAGCCCGTCCCATCTGCTTGAATGTTGGAAGAAGGGGATAAAACAGGGTCAGTAGAAAATGTTCCCTCCCTCTTTTTGCTGTCTGAACTTTCGCAGGGCTGAAGCTAGGACACAGAAGCGGAGATCCCCAGGTTCGACCTGGGTTAGCCCTAAAAGACATTCAGTGCTAAAACTGTCACCTTTTGGCACCATAAACTATAACTCAGCTGGGTATATACGTTGCCTACTTTAACCTGTAAATAACTCTCATTCTTTCCCCCAGTTAATACATCCTCTGTTAGTTTGCTATAGGATTAGCTAAGCTGTTGTCTTTGGTGTGAGATCTGAGGAACAAATTGACCTGCGGTAAGTGACTGGTCTCTTGGGACTGGAAGGAATCTGAATCTTTTGTGATCTTTGGTGTATGGCAACGAACTATCACTAAGTCCAGCTTGCCTGGGTGGAAATTTGACGTCAAAGGGAGCTGTGGACTGAGTGAGGTAGGGGGCCTGTGGGAAAAAACAGAATGTGATCATGGAATTAAAGACTGTCATAATGCATAGACACAAGAGGATTGAATTAAAGTTGCACAGGCAATCTATAATTCTGGCATTTCCTAACTTGTAAAGGCTTGACTTTCCAAGCGTAATGGCCTTTTAATGGAGAGAAAGAGATGGCTAAAATGCTCTTAGTTAGTACTGCTACCTGGGCATCCAGAAGCAAAGAAGGATTCCCCAAGGTGTGATCCTGAAAGCCAACTGAAATCTGCCCCCACACACACACATTCTGCCATTTCTTCAAGTTCATCCCCCACAACCCACTAGCATACCACCAGGAGAAGAGTTTAGGGTACATGGGTATCCCTAACTAGACGCCTTGCTGCATGCTAATGTCTAGCTAAGCGTAACTTGGAATTTCCAGGCTTTCAGACATTTGGGTTTCTTGAGATAATGACATTCTCTTAAATGGTTTTGCACTTAAGAAATCTACTAAAAAGACGAGGTAGATGAGGTATAGCAACAGGTTACTGCAAGTAGATATTTTCTAGCTTAATTCCAGCTTCACAAAGCTTTTCGCTACCTTTAATGCCTGTCTATTGGTTTGGTTAATGGAGGTGCAGAGGAAGTGGAGTGGATTTATCAACCAGAAGAACCTGGAAAACAGAAGTTGCTTCTTTATATGATTAATGAGGTAGTATTTTCTTTGAATGGGCCCAGTTTACCAAGTGACCCAGATTGCTTTGTAGGACTGCTCTGTCTTCATCATTATTTACTTCATCTCATTGGCAAATTTGGTCAGCAGTGAATTTTTATTTATTTCCAAATCGCGATGAAAATGTTGTATCTGGCCTACAACCAATCCCTATGGAAACCCGCTAGAAACAACCTCATTTGATGCTGATTCCCACTGACGACTTTTTGAGCTCTATCAGTTAGCAAGTTTTTAATGCATTTGGCATTACTCCATTTAATCCTCAGTTCCTTCTGGGGTGACTATCCTACTTGGTGCCATGAACATTAGGACAGCATTAAAGGAAACAACCCAACATGAGAACATTTAAATGCTAACAATATTAAACATGACCAAGTTCCTCAGCCCATCCCTGAAGGAAATGAAATGCAAAAGAGTATATGACTACAGTGTTAAAGCTGCACAGAAAAATTGCAAAACAAAAAACAAATGCTACATTTCCGAGAGCAATGTTAACTCGGCTGCTTTGCATATATAACATTGTTTTCTGGTCCTTTGTTTTCTGTCTCTCAAGGGGTTTAATCCTCTGTATATGGCATGGTCAAGGCTCATACTGTAACACTGCATCTAGTTCTGGGGTCCACTTTTTAAAAAGGAGGTTGGAAAATTGGAGAGGGCACAGAAAAAGAGACACAAAAATGCTTTGGAAGCTGGAGAAAATGCCTTATAACGAAGGGTTTACATTTATTAGAAAGAATATTGAGAGGAGACGTGATTATAATGTGTAAGTACCTTCGTGGAGAGAAAACACCGCATACTAAAGTGTTCTTTAATCTAGCAGAGAGAGGCATGACAAGCCCATGGCTGGAAGCTGAAGCTAGACATTCAGATTAGAAATACAGCACACATTTTTAACAGTGTGGGTGAATAATCATTGGAACAAACTACCAAGGCAAGTGGTAGAGTCTCCATCTCTTGATGTCTTCAGATCCAGAGTGGCTGCCTTTCTGGAAGAGATGCCTTCGCCAAACACAAGTTAGTGAGCTCCATACAGTGGTAACTGGGTGAAATTTAACAACCTGCGAAATGCAGGGGGTCAGACGAAATGGTTTTAACAATCCCTTCTGGCCTTACGCTCTATGAATCTAAGTGTGGGATCCGGTCTAATATTATACGTGTCTGCAAGAGGATCTTTCGCTTAAGTAATGTTCCATAATATGAAGAAACATGAGAAGCACTGGTGAGAACTGGGTCTCTGGAAGGATATTTATGATGCTGGCAAAGCAGGTGCCAGCTCATGCCAAGGTCCCCACGCCTCAGACGAACACTGACAAATACACAGCCCGAATCCGGCGGGCTCCCGAGTTTTTGTGTTGTTGAAGTGGGGATTCGAATGATAAGAATGTGTTTAGTGTTTACACTTTTTTGAATGCTTGTCAGTTGCTGCATCAATTCATTTTACCTAGAACATCTGTATCCTCTCCTGTAAGGTAATATCTGAGCGATGAGCCCGTGACCATGTAAATCACCAGACAGGAAAGAGACGTTAAGTGGTGTGAAGTGCTGATCTCCAACTGAAGGTGTTATGTCCTGCCCAACAGAAAAGGTCCAGCGACAGGAGATGGACTATTGTGGGATGATAAAGAGGACAAAAGATGCTTGTTGTTTTGCCCGCTCCCTCCCACGTGAAGATGAGTCATACAAGTGGATTCCTCCCATTAGCTGAATTTGCAGCTCAGAGCATAAGGGAGGAGAGGGATAAAAACCCCTAACCAGAAGGATCAAGTGTGTCTCTGTGCTGCTTGGATTCTGGAGGGGCCAGGTTTACTAGACATAAGTAAGCAGTCCCCAGTGCTTAGCCTGGGTTAATCCTAAAGCACATATAGAGCTTGCTTATTATAGAAGGTTCAGCTATCTTTTGAAACTTAAGATATTAACTCATGTGTGTGTATCTATGCTTACCCACCTCAACCTTATAAATAACTCTCCTATTTCCTTTTCCTACTGAGTAAATCTGTATATAGTTTATTATAGGAATAGCTACAAGCTTTGTCTTTAGTGTGAGATCTTAGGTGCAACTGCCCAAGGATAAATGACTGGTCCTGTGGGACCGGGAATAATCTGAACATTGCTGTGATCCTTGGTGTTAGGGACCACCTATCACAAAGGTAGGCTTGCCTGGTTGGCGAGGCAGATCGGAGTGCCCCGCGGGACTGTCTGTGACTTCATGGGTAGGCTGTTACAGTGCCTGAGGAGTTTACACTTGACACTTGGTTACAGAACTCACAGCCAATGTGGGGTTTGTGCCCCACTTCTTAACAGCCGGCTTTGAGGTTGGTACCCAGGCTCGCGTTGCTGCAGGCAGCTTTACACAATATGAGACACACTGGGGAGAACTGGAGGGGGTCAAATTGCAGGATGGGGAGCTGGGTCTAGTTCTGAACCCTTCCAGGCTGGCTCTTCAGATTGGCTTTGGTTCATGTCCACGGTGCTCAGGCAGCTCCTGTCGACAGGGAGATATCACACAAACGGGTTCCTTAACCAAAGGGCCCAGAGGGATGGACAGAAAACAATTCTCTGGTGGTTACTGCTCCCCGCACACGCTGGGCCGTGCCTGTGAAGGCCCCCATAGAAACACATGGTGCCGTGGCGGCTGGAGCCACGCCATGGCCGGGAGGTGCGCAGTACAGAGAAGAATGAGGCGACTGTTCCCGGTGCCAGGAGGCCTGGCCGCAGCCTCTGCCCTTGTCAGGGGGAGCCAGCTGCCAGAGGGGTGATCTGCGGTGTGCAGACACCCCAGGCCAGACTGGGCTCCCAGAGGAAACGGGGGCAGCGCCCTGTGGGCACCAGAGCTGGATCTGAGCCGGGGAGAGCCACACGTCCCCCTGGAGCAGTCTCCTGCCCCTTAGGGTCAGGCCCACGAGCCAGGTCAATGTGGGGTCTACCCCACCCAGCCTGCTATGCTCAGTTCCCCTCCCCCTCTAGCCCCTCGGCTGCTGGGGCAGGCTGGGCTCCATGGGGCAGGCGGGGCCCTGGGCTCCCCCCTCTGTCGCCGGGCCCGTGCATGGGGCAGGCTGGGCTCCATGGGGCAGGCGGGGCCCTGGGCTCCCCCCTCTGTCGCCGGGCCCGTGCATGGGGCAGGCTGGGCTCCATGGGGCAGGCGGGGCCCTGGGCTCCCCCCTCTGTCGCCGGGGCCCGTGCATGGGGCAGGCTGGGCTCCCCACCGCGCCAGGCGCTGCAGTCTGTGCACGGCGCGCGGGCGGGCCGGGGTGTCTCGCGCCCGCGGGCCCGGCCCCGGGGCTGGGCCCGCACCCGGGGCTTCCCCCGCCGGTGACGTCAGGAGGGATCCCGCCCTCCCCGGGCGGCGCGCGAGCGGAGTGACAGTCGGGTGCAGACATGGCCGCGGCGGCCGGGAGCGGCGGCGGCTCCTCCTGGAAGCGCCACATCGTCCGGCAGCTGCAGCTCCGGGACCGAGCGCAGGGCGGCCGCTTCCTGGACCTGGTGCAGGCCTGTGAGCGAGCGAGCCCGGGGGGGCAGGAGCCCGGGGGGGGCTGTTGATTTGGGAGTGCAGGGGTGGCAGGAGCCCGGGGGGGGCTGTTGAATTGGGGGGGGCAGGGGTAGCTGGAGCCCGGGGGGGGCCTGTTGAATTGGGGGGGGCAGGGGTAGCTGGAGCCCGGGGGGGCTGTTGAATTGGGGGTGCAGGGGTAGCTGGAGCCCTGGGGGGGCCTGTTGCATTGGGGGGCAGGGGTACCTGGAGCCCGGGGGGGCTGTTGAATTGGGGGGTGCAGGGGTAGCTGGAGCCCGGGGGGGCTGTTGAATTGGGGGGTGCAGGGGTAGCTGGAGCCCGGGGGGGCTGTTGAATTGGGGGTGCAGGGGTAGCTGGAGCCCGGGGGGGCTGTTGAATTGGGGGTGCAGGGGTAGCTGGAGCCCGGGGGGGGGCTGTTGAATTGGGGGTGCAGGGGTGGCTGGAGCCCGGGGGGGGGCTGTTGAATTGGGGGGGCAGGGGTGGCTGGAGCCCTGGGGGGGCCTGTTGCATTGGGGTGCAGGAATACCTGGAGATTGGGGGTTGGGACAGCTCTGGGGTGTGCTTGCCTTGGGATAGGAGCAGCCTGGGGGGGCTGACTGAGAGGGGTCGGAGCGACTCCGGGATGGGCGGATTTGAGGCCAGGATGGCAGGGCAAGGGGGAGGGCAGGCACCGGCCCCCGGGGAGGGGGGGTACCTGGTTTGGGTGAGGGGCAGGAGGTGCTGCAGCCGTGGTGGGTGTGTGACTTTGAGTAGCCCCTGCGGGGGCGGAGGGCTGGGGCCTCGGGACCCGCTCCGTGATCACGAAGGGAACTGAACTTTCAGTGATAATAAGGCCACACTTTAGTTTTTGTCACTCAACACACTGTTGTGTCCCTGGGTCCTGTCCCCCCCGCCCTCCCCCAGCCTCTCACTGGATGCGTCATCTGTTTTGAATCTGCCTTTGAAATATAAATATCCCCTTTCTGGCAGCGGGAAGTGTGGCTTGCTCAATGTTTTTGTGCCTATCTCTGCCCTTCCGTTTTCACGTGTCAACAGGAGCTCCCACGCCGCCCTGTCCCCCCTCCTGCCGGGCGCGGCTGTGTCTGCGTGGGCTGCGACGCAGCTGGCAAATGCCCGTTGGTGAGGAAAGCCGGAATCGCTGCGTCTCCCCCACCCCGACACGTCGCGGAGCCAAAAGAAACAAATCAGGCTTGTTCCGTGCCTAGAAAGAGAGGGACACCCTAGCGTGATATAGGGAGGGGAAAGTGTAAGAGAAGGGTTGAAACGCACCGAGGGGGAAATCTCGGCTGCATATCAGAGAAAACTTCCTGGTTGTTGTCGACTCTTTGTACTGTGCTAGCAAGAAACATCTTGGAAGGGAGATTAAACCTCAGGCTTCAGGGCTCAAGCCAATATCCAACCGTTAGAGGCCAGATCTAATGTTCACACTGGTTTGTACACCCTCCTCTGAAGCATAGTGCTGGTCACTATCAGCAACAGCATATTGGACTGGATGGACCTCAGGACTGATTGGACCTGGCAGTCCTTATGTGTCCCAGTCAGGATTGGTGCCCCGTTGTGCAGGGTGCTGTACAAATGCACAGATGCAGCCCCTGCCTGGGAGAGCTGACATCCCAGGGCTTTGATCCAGCAAGGAGTTCTGTTCAGATGTGCCCTTGAATCTCCATGGATAGTTGGCTGGATCAGGGTCTAATTTAAGGCAGGACACAAGAAGTGGTCCAATAAACAATAGGGGAGGAGGTGGCTGAGGGTGATGGATAAGATTTCATTGTCATAGCTAGGGAACGGCTGTATGAATCTGATTTTTTTTTTAACCCTTGCATTTGTCCAGTTCCAATTGTTTAAACCTCAGGTTATTATATATATATATTTCTCTTCAAAATAACACAGTCATTTCCCAGATCACATGCTTGTATCCTGGCTTAGTCCTCCCCAAAGTTCAGTTCCTGCCATATTCCCTTAGAAATGGTCTCCCATTGCTCGCTGAAGAATAGTCTCCTTGGGGAAGTGGTGGAATCCCCACCCTTGTGACCTTTTGCAGGTTGTGCGACCAATCTTAAAAGTCCTGGAGGGAATAATCCTGCCCTGGCCTCAGAGAGATATATTGGAGGAGCTCTGTGCCTCAGTTTCCCTATCTGTATAACTGGGATAATAATACTGACCTCCTTTGTAAAGAGCTTTGATATCTGCTGACAAAAAGTGCCATGTAGGAGATAGGTGTTATTCTTCTTCTTATTGTTATTTTTCCGTTGCTCATGTCCATGACTGTATCTGCTTTATACTTTTTCATCCAATATTTTTCATGTCCTCACCTCTGTTAAATGACAGCTTTGAGTCAAAGGCTACTGTAGTCTTTCCCATTGCTAGCAGGTCTGTACATTTGTGCCTTTCACCTTGACATGCTTTCCAGGCCCCCCAGCTGCATTTCTGATCCTGATCTAATTTCACCCGAACTTTCTGTGTCATACACTCTGGAACCAAACCAAAACAGTGTGTGAAGGGTGGGTTGAGGAAAAACAGATGCTCTAGTGTCCTCTGCAAGGATGGTGAGATTGTGAGGAGTCTTGGGCGAAAACAGCACTTTCCCTGATGCGTTTGTATTGAGATTGGCAGGGGAGGTCTACGTCTGCTTTCGCTTTCTGCCCCTTCTCGGAAGTGAGGCTGTGTCAATCTGATGCAGACTGGTCTGCTCTGTAAAAATACTGTGATGCGGGCAACAGATGCAGCTGAACACTGCTGAAGCCTGCCGTGGTCGACACTTGTTTCTAAATCAGGTTCAACGCTGGTTCAGCTCGCCCCCGCACTCTCGTGTACTCCAGGTTTCGTTTTTAACCCTCTCTTTTGCTTTGCACTCTGACTCTGTGCCTAGTGGGTTAGGTAAGAGAGAGGGGTCTGGTGTAGAGTAAATCAGGTGTCTTTCACTTTGGGGATGGCCAAGGGCTAAAAGACATAGAGAAGAGCAGGGAAAAATCCCACTCCTAACAACAAATGAAGCCAGAATCACAATGGGGAAAAACCCCTAGTTTATTCCACGCTCAAACTCTTGTCCTCCAGCCTGGATTTCCTAGCAGGAGCTGTATTTTGCTCAGATTTTGACTCGAGATTGAGGAGAAAAGGAAGAAGATCTGCATTGTCTGTGGATCTGCCAGCCAGGAAATTGGAGTCCAAAGCCTTTAGGCCTCGAGGTGCAGTTCCAGGAGGCAGGATGGTGCAGTGCTTAGGATGCTAACTTGTGTCTCTGGACCCTTGGGTTTAATTCCCTTCCCTGCCAGAGATTTCCTGTGTAATCTTGGGCAGGTCACTTAGGCGCAGGTCCAGCTCTTCCATTGACTTGCTGATGAGACTCGGGAGAATCTCGTAAGATTCCTGTGCATCGATTTCCACTGCTGTGAAATGACCGTACTTTTGCATGTTCAAACGTGTGCTACTTTTGAGTTTTACAATCACAGATATGTTGCAAGACGCAGCTCGTTTGTGTTTGTACAGATGGAGGAAAGTGAGACAGAGACTTGAAATGACTTCCCCAAGGTCACCTAAAAAATCGGAGGTACAATTTAGAAGTTGGTAGTTCCTCACTCCTGGACACTGGGTGCTGTCAGGTTTGATGTCGGATCTTTTGAGATTCCCCAGATAACAGGCTCTATAGACTTGCAAAGGATGAAGCAGTATCATCTCTTTGCTATCTCGCCCCACCTTAAGCAACAGTGTGATGGGCTCAGAGGTTAGTACAAGACCGGTGGTACAGTCAACACTTGGCATCTTTGCTGTCTGCCAACGAGTGGGGCGGGGGTGGTGTCCTACAAGTGTTCCAGGGAACGTATGGGGGTTCCAGGGAGGATGGAGCTAGGCTGTTCTCAATGATGGCAGGTGACAGAACAAGGAGCAATGGTCTCAAGTTGCAGTGGGGGAGGTCTAGGTTGGATATTAGGAAAAATCACTTGGCAGGTGGGGAAGCACTGGAATGGGTTACCTGGGGAAGTGGTGGAATCTCCATCCTTAGAGGTTTTTAAGGCCTGGCTTGCCAAAGCCCTGGCTGGGATGATTTCGTTAGTGTTAGTCCTGCTTTGAGCAGGGGGTTAGACTAGACACCTCCTGAGGTCCCTTCCAACCTTAATATTCTATGATTCTATGTTACTCTGAAGGAATTAAAAATTGCCAATGAAAAATGATGTGCTTGGGGAAGATTTTTATTTGATGCACCACACCGTAAAGAATTTGATACCTTGACCAAGGCACTGGAGCACTGATGGACACTTCAGAGGAACCAGCCACCTTTGATTGGAGACACCACGCTGTGTACCCTCCTCCCCAGAGCGGATAAATGAAGCACGCCTCAAATGTAGTCTCTAGGAATCTTATAATAGCAGCCAGCACAAGCGTAGCATGATAACCACAGACCAGGTTCTGCAGGGTGTAAACACCAAGGGGAGAGAGGAATTATCTTGGCTGACGTAACATACAGCTGCTGTGTTCCACCCCAGAGGTGGTTGCATTTCAGCGGCGATTGACAGGATCTCAGCACGGCTGCATAATGTGTAAGCGCCTTTGGGATGAGAGGCACCAAAGGCATGGGAACATTGCACCATTCTCCTTCTGGCCTGCATCTGACAGACCTTTGAGCAGGATGATCCTACCTATTTTGGGGTAGGTGGTGACTTGGTGGGTCTTGATGTTCGTAGAAAACTCTGGGAGTAATTTCCCTTCATCTCAGCCCTGCCTGTGTTCTCCGAGCACCTCCCATCTCGTTTATTTGGACTCTGGTCCTGCAGAGAGCACAGGGCTCTTGTCTTACCATCATCCTGCGGCGATAAGTCGAGGCAAAGGAGAAGCTGATGTCTGCTCCGCAGCCTGCAGTCCTTTGTCCTTCTCAATGACGCCGTTGGAGGGTGGGATCTTCTCTTCATCATAACGGTCACTGTCTCGGTCTCCATTCTCCCCTGGGGTGGCCCCCTCCAGCTCGCTGAGACCTGCGGACACCCCTGCCGTTCAGTGCCTCTCTCCCGCCTTGGAGACGATTTGTTATTCCTCAGACCAGTGCAGGGCTAGCCCAGTTCCTCTTGGTGCCACTCCCTTATCTCTGCAATAATGAGCACTTGGTGCTCCTGTTCACACACAATGGGCCAGGTCAAAGGGCCAGGGTTAGGTAGCTCAGTGTCCATGGGTGCCTTAGTGATGCCTTAGCTTTGAAACATGGACGCCCAGTTCGAATCCCAGGAGGCTTCTCTCAGACCTTCTTCTTCCCGAGATGGCTCTATTGAATTTCCTATGCAGTTCTAAACAGCCAGGGTCTTTTCACTGCTGTGTGGGCCCAAGATCCCACAACACTTCTGATCTGAGTGTGTGTGTGTGGGGTGTTTCCTTCCCCAGAGGTGGCTGCATTTGAGTGTCGCCACCCTGTTACTATTAAGGGTCAGCAAGGGAGAATTGTGATGTGCATGCAACGTGCTGTGTAGAGCGAGTGCCGGATGTCAGTCCCTGACGAAATCTTTCCGAAGAGGAGTTCTGCGCGTACAGGCCTTTTGGGGATGAAGAAGGCATGGCTACGCAGGGAGATGAAATGTCTGAGGAGCTGGCTGGCCTGGTGCGGTGTCTTTTGTTCTGATTTTGCTGCCTCGGTACATTTTGCACATGAGAAACAAAACCCAGCATTCAGCGCCTTTTGTGCAAGCCAGCACCGCCGTGATTCAGCTCTTTCAAACCCTGGGCTTGCTTCCTGTTCTGGCACGACCCCCCCCCAGAAGAAAGTTTTCAGCTCGTCTTCCATGCAATCAACTGGAATGTAAATATAACACTATGTTTTAGTTTGTACTGGCTCCGCTAGTGCTTTTTATGTAGCCTGTTGTAAAACTAGGCAAATATCCAGATGAGTTGATCTACCCCCTGGAAGACCTCTGCGTCCCCCCCAGAGGTACGTGTACCCTGGGCTGAGAACCGCTGGGTTAAACAACTGCAAACAGAGTAACTATAAATGGAATGATGTCAGATTGGAGGGAGGTCTCAAGTGGGGCTCCACGGGGATCTGATCTGGGTCTGGTGTTTAACATCCTGGCTGTAGGAATAGACAGCAGACTGACCACGTTTGCAGATGACACCAAGCTAGAGGGGAGAGGGGGGGTTGCAAACACTTTGGAGGATAGAGCTAAAATTCAGAGGGATCCTGATAAATTGGAGAACGGGGCTACAGACAACAAAATGAAATTCAGCAAAGACCAGGTGTAAGGTGCTACACTTAGGGAAGAAAAACCAAGCGCACAAATACAGCATGGGGGATAACTGGCTTGGCAGCAGCATTGCGGAGAAGGATCTGGGAGTTGTGGAGGATCACAACCTCAACTGGAGTCAGCAATGCGATGCTGCTGCTGCAAAAAAAGCAAATGCAATTTTGGGTTGCATTAACAGAGGCACGGCAGGCAAGTCACAGGAGGTGATAGTACAGCTCCACTCAGCGCTGGTTGGGGTTCAGCTGGAGAACTGTGTCCGATTTTGGTCACTAATATATAGAAAGGATGTAGAGAAACTGGGAAGGATGCAGAGGTGAGCAACAAAGATGCGCAAAGGGCTGGAACGCAGGCCACGTGAGCAAAGGCTGCAGGAACTGGGTCTGTTTAGTTTGAAAAAGAGGAGATTTGGGGACACACACACACACACACACGCAATAGTGGTCTTCAAATTCTTGAAAGGCTGCCATAAAAAAGGTGGAGACAAGTTGTTCTCTCGTGCCACAGAGGGCAGAGCAAGAGGCGATGGGTTCAAACCACAGCCTAGCAGATGTAGATGAAATCTCAGGAAAAACGTCAAGACTGTCAGAAGGGCAGGACGATGGAGCAGACTGCCTAGGGAAGTTGTTGAATCACCTTCACTGGAGGTTTTCTGAAAGAGGTTGCGTAGCCATCCGTCGTGGATGGTTTAGACACCACAAATCCTGCATCTTGGCAGGGGTTAAACCAGGTGACCCTTGCGCTCCCTGCTGACCCTACGGTTCTAGGATTCTCTGACACGAACATGCTTCCTGGCCCCTTGTGGTCTGGACTTGCGAATGCGGCTCCTGCTGCTGCTTACAGACCCGGAACGAAGTGGAAATATTTCACTGGCCCCGCTTACCTACATCTCTGCCTGCACCGTGGCCGGAGCCAAGTTTAGGTGACCCCGTCACGACACGCTCTGCTGTCATGGCTACAGCAGACAGTGATGTCTCTGAAGCTAAAAAAAAATCCAGACACAACCGCGTGCCGTGCATTTGTCGACCTGCACAGACAGTTGAGAGGAAGAGAGAATTAATTAATACCAGTTCATCCTGTCTGCACTTCAGATAACAGCAGGTGCCGGCCTATGCTCTGGGAGGGGGAAAATACTGTTAGTTGCCTTCTTTGCTAACTAACTGTGAGCTCTTCTGACATTGGAACATGCTCAGATACCATGGGGACGGGCCCGGTATAAGATCATAAACAGCAAGAACCACGTGGCAGACACAAGCCATGTTTTGAGCCAACGGTGTTCTCAGCTGATTACAAACTCAGTTAAAACACAGCCAGAGCCAAGTATGCGATAGCATCCCTTATTCGCAAACATTGTGGAGATTTGAGCAGGACTAAATTGTCAAATAATCTTTTGTGCTCTATGACTGCCCCCTTCGCCTCCCACCCGGTTGGATCGCAAAGCGTCTATGAGCTTTATGTATCTGGGACTGCTGAAATGCAGCCGCTTCTGGGGTGGAGCGCGGTAGCCAGCATGCTGGACAGCCATGACGGCAGGGGGAAACTTGCTTAAGAAATCCAGAGCAAACCTTCCTTCTGTGAAACATGCCGTGGGGTCTGTGAAGTCCAGGGCAGGCTGACAGGATGTGTGGTTTTCAGATTTCCTCTGCAATATCCCCACATGGGAAGCAGCTAGGGACTTGGAACCAGTCTCAGAAGGAGGAAGTGTTGGCTGGACCCTGCTGGACTTGATGTTAAGATTGAAACCCAAGGGTCAGAGCTATAAGTCACCGGCTGTGTCTGTGTCTAGGCGGGTGTGCTGGCAATGCAGGGCGAGTTTAGTGCACCCAGGACTGATGCGTTTGCACCCCTGCCAGTTCACCCTGCTTGGAGCGGGTCTGGAAGAAACGCCTGTGTGCTTTCTGCATGGCTGCTCTCGCTGATGGATCGGCTCCACTGCGGGGAGCTTACGCCCAAAATGCTGGGGCAGGCAGGGCCGGGAGCTAGAGAACACAGAGCGGCACCGCAGTTAGTCCCAGAGGGTGGGGGCGGCAGGAGAGCTGGGGGCCAGCCCCGCCCCCCAGCCCCTCTGAGGTTGTAGCAGTGAGGCAGAGCAGTAAACACGGGGGAACAAGGAACTGCCGCTGAACAAAGCTGCCCAGAGCAAAGCCAGCCCCATCTGAGAGTAGGCAGCTCGCTCCCGGCTGATCCGGTTCCCAGCGGAGTCAGACTAGGGGGAAGGGCACCCAGCGTTTTTGAGCCCCAGACCAGGCGCAGACCGAGAGATGCGCGTTGGCTGTCAGCAGAAACGGCTCCTTTGGAGTCTCTCCTGGACCAGGGGCTGTGCTGCTGGCTGCCCCGCATTCAGGGGAGCTGTAAAACCCCATTTCTACCCACCTCTGCTTCACGAAGCCTCTGGGCACATGCCATAAGAGCATGGGAGCCTGGCCAAAGTGAGGTGTGGCTAGTTACCTTCTGCTGCCTCAGATTCCCCCGGCGGTGTCATTTCTGCCCTTCCTGTCCCAAAGTCTAGCTGTGCTTTTATCCAACAGCTGCCACATTCCATGCCAGAGGTGGCTGCCTTCCAGTGATGGGGGAAATGATTCCCATGCTAAAACATGCACGACTTGCTTATTTCACAGGGGAGTTGAGGAGTAATTAGACAGTGCTTGTGACAGGGCTTGAAAGACGGGTAAAGCTGAGTATCCTTTACAGGGTGGGGTGTTTTCAAGCAGAGCGGTCCTGCTTTTCGCTGGAGGGTGCAGGGGCCAAAATCTTCCCTCCTCTAGTCCCGTGGTTAGCCCAGGGGCGGGCAGAGCTGAGCAGGGCACTCGGCCAGGTGTGAGTTCTGGACTAGGCACCGGGGTGTTAAATCTGACACGGACCCGGCTAAAGTCCACATGCAGGGAGGTGACGCTGCTGTGTGACTCTCCCTGCGCCCAGAGCAATGAGAGAGACCCCCGCCTGGCTTCCTCGCCCAGTGCCCACAGCTGGCTCCCGCTCCTTTCACCGATCACAAGGGGAATGGCTTGTTCTGCGCTGGCTCCACCCGGCCTCCGCTGCACACAGCTGAGACAGGGAGCTCGGATCCCGGGGCCCAGTCTGTGCCCCGGGGCTTTTCTAAAGTGCCCTGCCGCACCAGGCCGTATACCAGCTGGGGACTGCCAGAGCGCAGTGGGCTCCAGCCACGCCTCCTGCCTGCCCCCACCGTGCCAGCCTTGCCAGTCCAGGGAACTGCTGATCTGTCGCTTTTGACGATGTGGCCTAGTGGACAGAACACTGGACTGGGACTCAGGGGACCTGGATCTATTCCTGGCTATTCCGCTGGGTCACTTGGGCAAGTTACGGCCCCCTCTTGCCTCAGTTTCCCCACGTGTAGAATAGAAATAATAATACTTGTCCCCTCTGAGACCTACGGCTGAATAGAGCCAAGTCCTCTCATTTGTATGTGTGGGTGGGTGTGTAATGTCGCTTCCGGACAAAGCCTGAGCCATCAAATTGCTTGTAACACCAGCCCCACCAAGTCTTACTCACCTGGCTTTAATTCTAAGGCAGTGTTTAAAGCACTGGACTCATATTTTGCTGTTTTGGTGACGTGTTTAAAATCTCGGCCACGGTTTCCCGACATCTCCCTTGGTCGGACTGTCACAGCGTCAGCCCTCCAGGGCCTGTGGGACAAATTGAGCCTGGTAGACTTCATTCTTTTCCCTCCGATCAGGTTTCCCAGCAAGAAACTTACAAAGAGTTGCTCTCTGGGCACTGGTGATTTTCACAGCCTGACTCTCCGCTGTGCCACTGATTGAAGGGTCCTGGAAGGGTCCTATCAAGGGTCCTGGAAGCCCTCTTGGGCCACATTTACATGTGCACCTTCCCTGTCGTTGCTCCAGCACTGGTGTAGCTCTGCCTGTGCAGACGGGGCTTGGGCCTGCTAGCTAGACCCAGTGTGTGAGCTGGGGGGAGGAAAGGGCTGACAACCGCTCCCCTGGATAAAAGCCTGCAAGCTTGGCATCACACTTGAATCTAGTGCAGCCCGGCCCTGCCAATGCGCCAGATCCAACAGGGCCAGGTGCACCGTCCCTCTTCGCCCCGTTTGTAAGTGGCTGATGGATGACAAAGTGGACTTTGAAACCATCTGGCCCAGCGCACGCTTGGTTAGTCAGCGTGGGAGCGAAACACCTGTCGTCCTGGCCGGCAGCCGAGGTCGCAGCAGGAGCTTTTGTTTGGTTTTTCCCCCAGTGTATCCAGAGTTATTTGTCTGACACCTGACCTGCACCGGTGTAACCAGTCTGGGTGCCGTGCCTTCCTCCCGACTGCGTGCAGTACGTTGTCCTGTGTCCTCCAGGCACGCTGTGCCCCGCTCCCGGGGTTTTCCCAGCACGCACTGACGCCAACAGAAACGGCCTGGTCCGCTGGTGGACACAACCTGGGCTGTGTCGCGGTTGGGCTGTGAAAAGAACTGCTGTGTGAGCACAACTAACACACTGGCTACAGGGTGTTCTCCAAGAATCTCCCAGGCATTTAAACCTCCCCGCGACCCTAATACAGCTCACAACAATCTGTCGGGCACCCAGCGTTTCGTGTCATGCTGAGTTTCCTGAACAGCGCTGGGAATAGAACCCAGGAATCCTGACTCCCGGTCCCCTGCTCCACCCAGGAGGTGTGTTCCCTCTCAAGCAGAGTGTGGGTGCTTTCCTTGGGGAGGCGTGACCCATATCGACCGCTGACAGCAGCAGGCCCAGTCACTGCGCTACAGCCCGGCGCTAGGCCCTGGGCGCTCACAGTAAGAGAATTTAGGGCTGGAAAAAGACCTGTCGGCCTGGTCACCCCATTGTGTAGGTGGATAAACTGCTTGCTAAGCCAGTGGCAGCAGAACTATTGTCTGACACCCCCCCAGATTTCAGAGAAGGGGTTCTGGTGAATGGGGCCCCCCGTCTACCACACACAATGCTCGCGGTCCCCATGTCCTGACTCCCTTTACCTCCCTGCAGATACCAAACTGTTGGAGAAGTCCAGCTTGCTGGTGCATTTCACCGAGAAGCTACAGGCTGAGTCCTTCGATCTCCAGGCCCCTAGGTAAGTAGAGCGTATCCCTCTTCTTCCTCTGCAGGCGTGAAAGTGGCATGACCGCTTCCTGGAGTCAGCAGCACCGGGGTATATCCCCGCTGCCTCCACAATGGATGCACTGTTCTCTTTGGAAGTGGATAGAGAGGAGTAACTGACCGTGTCTCTGGTCGCTCGCAGCACCAAATGCCTCTGACTGGCTGTGGCTGTCCGTGCCCAGGGGAGGGGGGCTTTCACAATCAGATCTTTCTTCCTTCCCAACAAAAATCCACAGAGTCAGCCAGGCACCCAGTTCCTCGCTCCGCACGCAGCTGAGTAAGGGTGGAAGGTGGCTCAGGATGGAAGGAGCCACGCTTTACCCTCGGCAGTGCTGAGCCGCTGTTGCTGTCTTTCAGATGAGACTTCAATAACTTCAGAGATCTGGACCGTAGACCCCAAGTGACTTTTTGCAAGAATAAGGGGAGGTTAAGCCTGGGGCGTAGGCCAGGTTGAATTGTGGATAATTACGTTCCACCTTCCTAGATTCCCTCTGCAGCTTCAGTTGGTTAGTGTTTTGCTCCTTCACGTCCTGCCCCAAACTGCTGTGTGGTAAACAGCTGCCATGTTCCACCCCAGAATTAGCTGCACTTCAAGAGGTGAAGGAAGCAATCCTTCTGCGTGTGTCTGTCTCTCGCTCTTTCACCCCACAAAAACCTCTGGGCCAGATTCTGTCATCTTTATTCCAGCAGAGAGGGCCGGGGGCGCAGGAGCTGGCCTGATTCGCTGGTAATGTTGCACAGTTAACCTTTAACAGCGGTTATGTTATGCAAAGATTAAGCTTCCCACGGCAAAGTGAACTTGACCGCCTTGTACGTGTGCACGACTACTTTCATAGTTAGTGGGCAGCTTGGGGGAGTTGCGTTGTTACACTGAGAGGTGTCTGCATGTAATATCCTTGCTAAAGCAGTGGAGAAGCCAGTTATTACGCTCAGCAGTATTAGTGTTTAAATGGCTCCAATTAGGCCCTGAGTTTCACACCTCATTGAGGGCACTGGGGCCAGAGACAGCATCTGAGCCAGAGGCAGTTTGACTTAATAGAGCAGAAACACCTCTGTTTGCATTCTGATTTTCTGCTGCGAAAGAGCAGAAGCTCAGCTGTTTTCAAATGAAGGCTATGAATGTGAAGAGGATGGGGGAGTGCGGCAAAATTCAAAGAGATTTCAGGAGCTCAGAATTCAAGATGTTCCCCTGCTCCTGAGTTAAGACTCTGATATATATATATATTTTTTTTTTTTGGAAATGCATCAAGCAAAACAATTCATTGTAACTCTTGCAACCTCTTTCTTGCACCCCGCCCCAGCGACATTTCCCCTCTGCCTCAAACACTCGCCATGCCGTGCTGCTGGAGAAATGCGTTCAACTCTGCTGCAGTCTCAGCAGATGCCCGCTCTGCATGCTCAGAAGTGACTTTTTTTTTCTTTTTTTAACTTGCTGTGTCTGTAGGTTAGGGTGGGAAGCCAGTGACTCTGGGCTGGAGCCGGCCTTGGGCTCCACAGAAGGGTTACACGCCCTGAAGATGAAGTACCAAGGACAAATCGCAGAGTTGAAAGATGTCAGTGGGGAGGTATGTATCGGGGCAGGGAAGTGTACACAAAGTGTAAACTGTTTGGACCCTGGATTGTCATTCGCTCTGTGTCTGTACAGCACCTAGCGCGGTGGCTGGTGTCTAGGTATTACCGTTGGTAAATGCAAACTCTGCACTTGCAAAGAAGGCAGGGCATGGTATTGCAGAGCAGGGTTGCCGGACTTATGCTACTATAGACCCAGAGACAGGACCTCTGCCGAGCTGTAGGTTGAGGAGGAGTTGGGGAACCCTTCTGCAATTCTGGCATAACAATCTGGATCTGAAAGCAGCTCCTAGACTTTTTAGTTTGTTCTTATAGCTCAGAAATTAGTTGGGCCGAGAAACGGCTTGTGTCTAGGCAGAGCATTCAGAGCTGCTGTATGCAGTGGTGTCGTAGTTGTGTCAGTCCCAGGATGTTAGCGAGACAAGGTGGGTGAGGTAATATCCTTTATTGGACCGATTTCTGTTGGTGAGAGAGACAAGAAGTTGGCCCAGTAAAAGATATCCTGAGTATTGTCATGAAAGCAAGCAACACAAAGCCCCTGTCTGTCGTCATTCTTGTGTCCCACCCCACAATCTCTGGTGGAGTCCAGTTTATTGCTCAGCCCAGCCATGCCTCGTCCGCCCCACAGCCCTCGAGAAAGCTCCGTTCACGTACGAGCGTTGCTCTTTGGCCTTTACAATCTCTCTCCCCTTTGCAGCTGGCGTATCGGATTATTGAACTGAACAAATTACTCAAGGCCAAAGGGTGTCAACTGGAGGAGCAGAAAACCAGGTAAGGGCGCCCCCAAGGTCCTGGATGCACCTGATTTAACACGCTTCCTCCCGACGCCCCGCTCCTTGAGACTTATGTTATACAGACACCTGTTTATTTAAGCAGCGTGAAGGGGCGGGTCTGCTCTGCAAAACTGGCCCCTCCTTCCTCTTCAGACCTTGCCCAGGGTTGGAATGAAAATCTGAGCTGCTGACTTTAATGGCAGTAAATGTTTATTACTCTTCACTCCTGCTGGTCCTGCAGAGATCACCCAGCAAGCTGGGCGTGTGGCAGAGAACCTGTACAGTCCATGCCTAGCGCTAGCCAGTTACCCGACTTCAGCCTGTCTTGTGTTTCCCCCTCTGCAGAGGATGTGAGTCTGCTACAGCCCCTAGCTAAGGGACTTAAGCCTTTGGCTCAAGCTGGAGAGGCTCGTGGTCTCGCCTCTTTAGACCCCAGGTTCAATCCCCGGCCAGGGATCAAGGTGGTAGTTGCTCCACTCTAGGAGTGCTGACAAAAGTTTGAGCGTGGGGCTGGGGGGGATTGCGCCCATACTAGAGCTTGCTTTGGCTCAGGCTGGCCTCCCTGAACGGGCGGATCTCGGAGCTGGAAGCGGAGCGGCAGCAGCTGGAGGGCCGGGCGGAGGAGCTGGGCCGCGGGAACTCTGCCAGGAAGGAGGAATACGATGCGCTGCGCGAGCGGTACCGACTCTGCGAGGGGGAGCTGCGGCGAGCGGCCGAGAGGGAGTACGAGCTGCTGGAGCGCTTGGTGCAGAGGAAAGCGGAGGCTGCTGAGTACCAGAACAAGAAGAACGAGAGGTTGGTTGAAGGGTTTCTCACAGGCCAGTGTACGAGAGACTCGCCTGGGCTGGCAGGGGGCACAGGGGGGGCAGACCTGGGCACCACAGCGGAGACCTGGTGGGTAGAGGCCCCATGGTAGGAGGGAATTTGGCCTAGCCCCCCCTCCTCCAGTGGAAGGAAGGACCCTGCAGTGCAGAGAATTTGAGCCCAAGGCAAGGCAGCAAATGTGCAAGGCGCTGCTCGTGCTCCCTGCTGCTCTGCCTGCCTGGGGCAGAGTCCGGGAGCCGTTTACACACTGGTGTGAGTCCCACGCAGGCCAAAGCAATGCTGTAAGTGGGTCTGCGGCGTGCTGCCATACTGGGGAAGAGGAGTGCGGCCCCTCCGCAATGAAGGGTGTCACTCGCTTATGCCAGCATGAGCCCCTTGGGTGGGATTTCACAGACAATCCAAAGGCCGGGGGCTGAGGTTATCAGCGGGCCATGAGCATGTCATGTACTCGCCGTCTATTGAAGGCGCTCGTCTGGCCCCATCACCGTATATCTGAGCACCTCATGGTCTTTAATGAATTTATTCTCCCAGCCCACCTGTGAGGCAGGGCAGGGCTATTATTCCTGTCGTACAGATGGGGGAAACTGAGGCACAGAGCAGCTAAGTGACTGACCTAAGGTCACACGGGCAGTCTGTGGCAGAGCAGGGCCTTGAACTGAAGGTTCGCATGTCCCAGCCAGTGTCCTAACCACTGGGCCATCCTTCCTCTTGAGTATGACTCCTCCTGCTGGATGGAATTGGGATGGGCAGGGCTGCAATCCCATGCTCTTAGTTTCTTGGTTTTGGAGCTGCCGGCTGTGAGTTCTGTTTCCTGAGCTCGGTGTGGGTGCGGACGTGCATGGGTACCAAATGTGCTGCATGGAGAGGATCACGCTCCCTGCTCTGCATGGGGTCTCGGAACGCTTATCTACGTTGGGGATTTTTAGCAATATTCCCGCTGTGCGTCTGGCTCGCACACCGCTGGTAGGAGCAATTGAAGCAGCGCTAGTGTAGATAGAATGCAGATGTCCTTACCCCTGTGTCCTCTAGACCTGCTCTCAGGAAGGGGTAAGGGTTCCTGGGTCTGCCCAGAAGCCTGGGAAAGGGGCAGGCAGGTGGGAAGGAGCAGTGCTGGTCCATCGCTGCCCCCTTTCATTCTCCCGTCTTTCCTTGTAGGGTAAAACAAGCCCAGCTGTCCAGGGAACTGAAGAAGGCGACGAAGAGAACAGTCAGTATTGACGTGTAAGTAGCTGGCAGCCCTGGCTGCTAACGGCGGTGAGACAGACCTCTCTCGGGAGGTTGATGGTGCCTGGTGAGATATCCTGGGGCCGGTTTTGTTCAACATCTTCATTAATGATCTGGAGGATGGGGTAGATTGCACCCTCAGCAAGTTTGCAGATGACACTAAGCTGGGGGGAGTGGTAGATACCCTGGAAGGCAGGGATAGGATACAGAGTGACCTAGACAAATTGGAGGATTGGGCCAAAAGAAATCTGATGAGGTTCAACAAGGACAAGTGCAGAATCCTGCACTTAGGAAGGAAGAATCCCATGCACAGCTACAGACTGGGGACCGATGGGCTAGGCAGCAGTTCTGCAGAAAAGGACCTGGGGGTTACGGTGGACAAGAAGTTGGATATGAGTCAGCAGCGTGCCCTGGTTGCCAAGAAGGCTAATGGCATATTGGGCTGCATTAGTAGGAGCATTGCCAGCAGATCAAGGGAAGTGATTATTCCCCTCTATTCAGCATTGGTGAGGCCGCATTTGGAGTATTGTGTCTAGTTTTGGGCCCCCCCACTACAGGAAAGATGTGGACAAATTGGAGAGAGTCCAGCGGAGGGCAACAAAAATGATGAGGGGGCTGGAGCACAAGACTTATGAGGAGAGGCTGAGGGAACTAGGCTGGTTTAGTCTGCAGAAGAGAAAAATGGGGGGGGATTTGATAGCAGCCTTCAACTACCTGAAAGGGGGTTCCAGGGAGGATGGAGCTAGGCTGTTCTCGGTGGTGGCAGGTGACAGAACAAGGAGCAATGGTCTCAAGTTGCAGTGGGGGAGGTCTAGGTTGGATATTAGGAAACACTTTTTCCCTAGGCGGGTGGTGAAGCACTGGAATGGGTTACCTAGGGAGGTGGTGGATTCTCCATCCTTAGAGGTTTTTAAGCTGAGGCTTGACAAAGCCCTGGCTGGGATGATTTAGCTGAGGTTGGTCCTGCTTTGAGCAGGGGTTGGACTAGACACCTCCTGAGGTCCCTCCCCACCCTCGTCTTCTCTGCTTCTATGAAAGGGCACAAATAGGGGCTGTATCTCAGGGAGGCGTTCGCTTATTATGCTGGGACGTGGCATGTCCCAAGGGAAGTGATTTAAGCCCCATTGCGTGAGTTACTGCGCTGGCCCAGCGTGACAAGTGCCCAGTGAGGCTAGAAATGGCTGGGTTAGTGCTGAAGCGCGACAGCTCTCGGGCTGTGGGGGTTGGTTCCCCAGCAACCGTGTTTTCCCTGGGCATGGTTAGCAGCCAGCTCCTGTCCCAGCGGGAGTGCATCTGCTCCGGGGCTGCATGCAGCTGCTTCTCCTGGACTCGTCCCCTCACCCCTGTGCTGTCTGGGACGCCGGCTGAGGGCGGGGCAGAGTAGAGGGAACAGAACAGACACTTGGTAAATTGGGGCTATGCAGATGGATACGTTAATTGAGTCCAACGAGCAGCTGGTTCATTAGAGGACCTGGGAGATAATGTGGATTGTAGAGCGAGAGGAATATTTATGGCTTGCTTCAGTGACATGTATGATAATTGGTCTCCAGACAGTTGTGTGGAATCGTAGGAGTGGAAGAGACCTCGCCAGGTCATCTAGTCCATTCCCCTGCACGCAAGGCAGGACCAAGTATTATCTAGATCATTGCAGACAGCTCTTTGTTGAACCTGCTCTTCAAAACTTCCAGTGACGCAGATTCCTCAACTTCCCCAAGGCAATTCCTTCCATTGCTTACCTACCCTGACAGCTCAGACATTTTCCTAATGTTCAACCTAAACCGCCCTTACTGCACTTTAAGCCCATTGCTTCTTGTCCTATCCTCAGAGGTTAAGGAGAACAATTTTCTCTCTCCTCCTTGTAACAACCTTTTATGTACTTGAAAACTGGTATCATGTCCCCTCTCAGTCTTCTCTTCTCCAGACTAAACAAACCCAGTTTTTTTCAGTCTTGCCGCATAGGTCATGTTTTCTAGACCTTTCATCATTTTTGTTGCTCTTCTCTGGACTTTCTCCAATTTGTTCACATCTTTCCTGAAATATGGTGCCCAGAACTGGACACAATACTCCAGCTGAGGTCTAATCAGTGCAGAGTTCAGCGGAAGAATTACTACTCGTGTCTTACCTACAACACTCCTGCTAATCCAGCCCAGAATGATGGTTGCTTTTTTGCAGCAGTGTCACACTGTTGACTCATATTTAGCTTGTGATGTACTATGGCCCCGGATCCCTTTTCTGCAGTGCTCCTTCCTAGGCAGTCATTGCTCATTGTGTACGTGTGCAACTGATTGGTCCTTCCTAAGTGGAGCACTTTGCATTTGTCCTTATTGAATTTCATCCCATCTACTGCAGCCCATTTCTCCGGTGTGTCCAGATCATTCTGAATTATAATCCTACCCTCCAAAGCACTTGCAACCCCTCCCAGCTTGCTATCATCTGCAAACTTAATAAGTGTACTCTCTATGCCATTATCTAAATCATTGATGAAAAATATTGAACAGAACCAGACCCAGAACTGATCCCTGCAGGACCCCACTCGTTATGCCCTTCCAGCATGTCTGTGAACCACTGATAACTACTCTCTGGGAATGATATTCCAACCAGTTTTGCACCCACCTTATAGTAACTCCATTTAGGTTGTATTTCCCTAGCTTGTTTATGAGAAGCTCATGTGAGACTATATCAAAAGCCTTACTAAAGTCAAGATATACCACATCTACCGCCTCCCCCCATCCACAAGGCTTGTTACCTTGTCAGAGAAAGCTATCGGGTTGGTTTGACATGATTTGTTCTTGACAAATCCATGCTGACTGTTACTTATCACCTTATTATCTCCCAGGTGTTTGCAAATTGATTGCTTAATTATTTGCTACATTATCTTTCTGGGTTCTGAAGTTAAGTCTGTAATTCCCTGGGTTGTCCTGGTTTCCCTTTATATAGATTGGCACTATATTTGCCTCTGGAATCTCTCTTGTCTTCCATGACTTTTCAAATATAAGCTGAATGTAGCTGAATTCCAGTCCCCTTGTTACCTGGGGTTCTGCCAACCCAAAGTTCAGGGTAACTTTACTTGGTGTGAGATGGTGTCAGGAAATAGCCAAATGGAGACACGGCCGTCCAGCCGCTAGATGGACGGGTAGAAACAGTACAACACAACAGTGCTTTTACGACAAAGCTATTCCTTTCCTTAGGCTCCAGCACAACACGAGCGTGCTCTTACTTTAAAGGTAGACTTTTACTTTGGCTCAAGCACTTAACACGTCTGCAGCAGGTTAGCAAAACACCCCAACCCTCAGCCCTCAATAATTACTGACGTCTGGGGCGGCTTTCGAGGGGAAACAGCGACAGCTTTCCTTTTGACCCGATCTTCCAGCTGCCGTTGGAGGATCCAGAAGCTGTGTCCAAGAAGAGACCCCCAAGGTGTCCAAGCCTCACCCCCCTACCCCCTATTTTTACTTGTTAGTAGACAATAACAGGTCAAGAAAGAGGGGAAAAAAGTTTCAAAAGCCAGACCTAAGGTCACCAAAGTGCTTAATTAACTAGGTGTGTTCCTACAGAATCTGCATATCTGGAGGCCAGGACAAACATCCCCCAGAGGACATGCAGAAATAAGCTGATTGGTCTTTTCCTGACACACACATCCCAGCACATCCACCAGAGCGTCAGGGAGGGGTGCAGAGTCAGGCAAAGGTTGAGCAAGAGGCTCCCCTCCCCTCCTGGCTTTGTTATACCAAGGCTGCACAGGCCTGCAGAAAGGTCTGCCAAGTCTGGCTGCTGCTAGGAACAAATATGATCATCAATATTACACCATCCTGTGGTGCCTGGCCCTTTTACTGCTCTATCCGAATCTCCCCGTACACCCTGACAGAATAATAGAAATGAGAGGTGGAAGAACAGCTGTAGCTCTTCTAGGCCTGACTAGCTGGCCAGCATTTTTGCCGGCACAGTAGAAGCTCAGAGTTACGAACTGACGGGTCAGCCACGCCCCTTATTTGCAACCAGAAGTGCGCAAACAAACAGCAGAGACCAAGAAAAGAAAGCAAATACAGCACAGTGCTGTGTTAAACATAAACGACTAAAAAAATAAAGGGCAAGTCTTAAAAAGAGGTCTGACAAGGTAAGAAAACGGTGTCTGTGCTTGTTTCGTTTTATTTAAAAGCACAATTTTTCTTCTGCATAGTCAAGTTTCAAAGCTGCATTAAGTCCACGTTCAGCTGTAAACTTCTGAAAGAACAGCCGCAGCGTTTTGTTCAGCGTTACGAACGTTTCGGAGTTACGAACAACCTCCATTCCCTGAGGGCTCAGAACTCTGTGTCTGCAGATTATGGTTGTGATGGTTCTTGGGGTGCTGAAGATGGAGAGGCATCTTGTCACCCCTTTTCTCTAGTGAGAGGTAGCCTCGCCCATGGTAGCTGGGTATTAGTCCCCTGATGCCCACAACCTGTCAGCCATTCAAGCCCTTTCCTCTGGGCTAGGCCAGCCCTGGTTCAGCTTGCGGGTTACCAGTAGGTGCACCCCATTTCCCAGATTCTCCGCCCCTGAAGGGTCCCTGTACCCCAGTTTATTAGCGTTCCCCCTCAATCACCACTCCCGTGTAACACACAGCTCTTGTGAGCGTGTGTAATAAAACCAAAGCAGGGTTGTTTAAGACAGGGTAGAGATTCAACTAGAAACAAGAGAGCGTGATGGAAGAAAATGGTTACAATGCAAAACAAAAGCATAGAGCACAAACTACGCCCTACACTTATCTTTCCCTTTCTTATCTCATAAGTGAGGCATCCCTCCAAAGTAAAGTCTGTTGCAGAGCTGGCCGGTTTCGCAGGAACCAGGATCCAAACTTTCCTCAAACAGCCCTGCTCCACAAGACATCTCCTTAGGAAATGGGTGCAAAGGGCCTCTCCCCCCTCCATGTCTGTTGCAATGTTCCTTTTTGCTGCCAAGTGGTTTTGATTGTTTGCAGTTGTGCCTGATGATTTCCCACTGACTGCTCTGGGTTGGGGCCTGGTAGACAACTGAGCCTTGCATTTCATCACCCGCTGGCTAGGGACAGGGGGGTCCCTTCCTGCTGCTGGAGGCCATCACTAAGTAACGTTACTGCCTGGTGACTTCTTTTTACCGTGAGATCATAAGGGCATGAAACTTCAATATAGTTGCATTATCCCTTATATATCGCCCATACACACATCACGCCATGATCATGCACATGGATCGGTTGCAAGGTTTCAATAGAGACCGTCCGTGTTCCCCTTTATGGGTAAATACCCTGCCAGCCGTGTATTTGGTGTAGTGAATTTGCCAGGTCTGAGATGAGAGAAGAGGGGACCCTTTGCCAAGGGGCCGTTGTGTCATGACGATAAATGGCACTTTTATCAGTAGAGCCTGTTGGTTGACAGGGTGGGGGAATGAGCGACAGCGGTAAATGCACAGCTTTGCCGGTCTGAGCTACACTAGGAGTGCTTTGCCGGTGTCCTGTCCAGTGGGGTGGCCCGAGTGTGGACACAGTTAAGGAACTGCAACTTACTTCTCTCAGGAGGCTTCCCGGGATGAGCGCTGCTAAGATACGCCCCGTTGTCCCAGGTTAACTGCCTTTTTTTGCCCCGTGAATAGTATCGCTTTCTGGAGCGAGCTGGTTGAAGTGGTACCAAATCCGCTGCAGACAATCTGTCGCAGACCCCCCCTTGGCTGTGCCCCCAGGCTAACGCCCAGCTTGGCTCTCCCCGCAGGGAACCGGACAAGGTGAAGCCGGAGGAGGTGACAGCGCCTGTCCAAGAGCTTGTGGAACTGGACGGCCGCGAGAAGCTGTGGAAAAGGCCTTTCAGGTAGGAAGGGGCTGTGCGATCGTGGCTGAGCGAAAGTACGCGCACAGAGGGAGACGCGCGCCGGGAGCTGGGGTGGCTGCTGTGTGGACAAGCCATTTAGGGAGCCAGAAAAGTTCTAGCTAGCGGGAAATCAAGAGAATTGATTTCCTCCCCGGTGCCCGGACTCTGGGCATTCGACAACACTAACAGATCCAAAGGTTTGTCTGACCCAGCGGGATCAAGGGGAGGTTCCTGGTCTGGTTTGTAAGGCCCAGAGGTGCCAGCGAGAAAATCTCTGATCCTCTTGATGGAGCAGCTTCTGGACTCATCCAGGCTTCAAAGGGATAAGGCCACAGCAAAGCAGAGACTTGGGAGACGAGGGGAAGGGCAGCTATTACTATGTGCTGCGTGTGAGAGAGGAGACTCCCCCCCCCACCTGCAGTGAAGGGGCTACATCGTGTGGGACGGTCCCTGTTCCACGCTGGAAAGGAAGGTGGAGGAAAGTCTGTGGCTGCTTAAAAATAAAATGACCCCGGTGCACTATCCATGGAATCCTAGCAGACGAGGATTGGAAAGGACCTCAGGAGGTGTCTAGTCCAGCCCCTGCTCAAAGCAGGACCAACCCCAACTAAACCAGCCCAGCCAGGGCTTTGTCAAGCAGGGCCTTGAAAACCTCTAAAGATGGAGATTCCACCACCTCCCTAGGTAACCCATTCCAGTGCTTCACCACCCGCCTAGTGAAAAACTTTTTCCTAATACCCAACCTAGACCTCCCCCACTGCAACTTGAGACCATTGCTCCTTGTTCTGTCACCTGCCACCACCGAGAACAGCCCAGCTCCATCCTCCCTGGAACCCCCTTTCAGGTAGTTAAAGGCTGCTATCAAATCCCCCCTCATTCTTCTCCTCTGCAGACTAAACCAGCCTAGTTCCCTCAGCCTCTCCTCATAAGTCTTGTGCTCCAGCCCCCTCATCATTTCTGTTGCCCTCCACTGGACTCTTTCCAATTTGTCCACATCCCTTCTGTAGTGTGGGGCCCAAAACTGGACACGATACTCCAAATATATTGTCACCAGTGCCGAACAGAGGGAAATAATCACTTCCTTCCATCTGCTGGCAATCCATGGCTCACATATTTGCCCTGTGTGTATCTGTGGTTCTGAGGTGCAGATTCACCAGCGAATGGGCCCGGGGAGTCCCCCAGGGGGCGATGTGGCTGTGCGACTAGACTCCGTCCCCGTTCCTGTTTGATTCCTCCCCGTTTCCATCGTTATCGTTTATTTTGAAGCACTAGGGGCGGGTGAACCGCCCGGATCAAACAAGAAGCGACCTGAACCTCTGCCCTCCCCAAACTCCAGTCAAACCCCAGCCCTGTTTGGGGATCCAAAACGTTTCATTTACTCTCTTGCTTCTGAAATTTGGCTGCTGTTTTTCAGGCAGTTCCTCTCAGAATGCCATGGTCAGCACAAGAGGCTTATCCTGTCCCTTGCCCAGTACCTTGCAGGCTCTCAGCCGTTCTGAGGGAGGCTGGTCAGAGCACAGGGCTGGGACCCAGGAGTTCTAGCCCTGGTGCTGGCACGGACTTGCTCTGCCTCAGTTTCCCCACCTTGCTCTGCCTCAGTTTCCCCACAGTAGGTGGACATGTGACATTTATAGAACGTCCTAACCTTGCATGGGAACAAGAAGTGCTCGTGGGAGAGTCTGTTCTCCAGACATTTCCAGCCTGAGAGGTTTGGCTGAGACAGGGCGTGGAAAAGCATCCAAATGGCCTGGATTCTGCCTCCAGGCCACTAGAGTTTCCCCCATCACTAGTGCAGAAACTAGGTCCATTATCCAGCTCATTGCCCCCTCAGTCACACCTCCCTCTCTGGTTTCTCTTCGACACCGCATTCCTCTCCGGTGGGATGCTTCACTGGTTTTGAGTCACACCGAGCCGTGTGGACAACACAAGAGCATTCCCACCGCCTGGGAATTAGCCCTGCAGTCGCACGTGCTGGGCTGTGGATTCATTCCCGAGGGAAGAGGTCACAGAGCCGTAGAGATTAGACAGAAAATGCCTGTTGGGTCCCAGCTACTCCATCTGCTTCAGCTAACGCTGGGCCATCCACTGGGGTGTATTTTCTACCTAGGCACTTAAAACCAGGCTGCCCCAAGCACTGGCGAGCACAGTGCCGGGGAAATTCCTGCCCCGATCCCTCCGAGAGGCGATGGATGGTGGCCAAGCAGGCCTGTCCCATCTCTGATTTCTGTGGTCCTCCCTTGGATGCCGGCGGGCCCTGCTGGTATGCGTAGGCAGAATGGCGAGGCAGAGCAAGCATGGGGGGAGATGGAGAAGAGCAGAGCGAGGCAGCCGTGCTAGGATCCGTCCACCCAGAGGGAAACCCTCGTCAGCTGTATGTTAGCCAAAAGGGAAAATGCAAGGCTTGGTCTCCATAGGAATGGCCCTGCTGGATCCGTCCCGGTGTCGGTCCAGCCCAAGCGCCTCTCTCTGCCAGTGGCCAGCGTCAGCTGGTTCAGGGGAAGGTGAGAGAACCCCACAGCTGCAGATAATCTGTCCGTGTCCTGATCCCTAACGTGAGAGGTTGGCTTCAGCCCTGACTCAGACGGTCCAGGATGGCCCTTTAACCGCCCTGAGCCCTATGCGTGCATGGGACCAGCCGGGCTGGCGTTTACCGCAGGAGCAGAGCTCGGGTACCCAACTCCCCTCTCCCTTCCTCGCTTAACCATCCCCGGACGAGTCTCCCCTATCGCAGACCCACCTGGGTGTGTTGCCAACGCCATGCTGCCGCCCCGGTGCACCTACGCACCCCCTTTCTCCCCTCGCCCCCGGTTCCGGGCCCAAGGGAGGGATATTGGCCTGAATACAGGACAGGATCGAGGTGGGGCCCCCGACAGGCAGGGGTGGGGAGGGGTCTTGCATGACTGGGTCCAGACTCCGAGAGAGCAGGAGCTTGCTCCTGCGTGGCCCAGCTCTTCCTAGTGGCCTCCCCCCAACAGCAGAAAACTCGATGCTAGAGGCCAACTCTCGGCCCCATCCAGATGAATGGCGAAACGCCCATTGATTTCAGGGGGTCCCAGATGTCGCGCCGGGGCTGAGAGGCGAAGCTTTGCCGTCCCCTTGAGCCGAGCCCATTCGTCTCTGCGGCTGCGTCGGGCGTGGAGGGCGGCGTTCTTCTCTGCCATCTGCTGCAGCCCCGTGAGCCGGCCTGCGTCCGCAGCTGGGTGGGAGAAGGGCACGTTGCCCTGTGGGCTGGGCGATCCGCTAACAGGCCGCGATTCCCGAAGAACGTCTCCGTCCCGCGCCCGGCCATGCTTTGCTCACCCATTACCTTCCTTTCTGTTTGGCTTTCGCTGTAGATCCGCCTCCGCTACGTCCGTGACTCTGGCCCAATGCGTGGATGTTTTCAAGGGTTTCTTGGAGTAAGTGTGTAGTGATGTGTCCTGCGTCGCGGGGGCCCGGGATTTAATTCACTTCCCAAAGGCAGCCAGCCTGGTCTGGGTGGCATTGACTGAACGGTGGGTCTAAGGGCGCCTCCTTTGCCACCCCCTTTTCCCAACCACCCCCCCTCCCCAGGCTGTTGGCACAGTGGCATGATCTCTTGCCGTTAAGACAGGATGCGGCTCAGCTGGGCTGGCGTCAGACCCCGTATCCCTCCGAGGGCCGTTTGCTTCTGTTGTGACCTGGCCCCTGCTCTTGTTAGTTTCAGGCTGAAACGAGGGAACTCCATCAGCAGCGTGTCGGAGGCGCACTACCGCTGCATGCCCGTCTGCCTCGTCGCCTGCCTGCCGTCCCGCGTCAGCGACGTCCAGGTAACGGCTCGGGGACGCGCGCGACAGGTGGACTGGTCAGCGTCTCCCTCCTTCTCCCGTTAGCCCGTTGTGCTGCCGGTCTCTCGCTCGCTTGCTTCGCTCCCACTCGCGAGCCAGGTAGCTGGTCCACCCCCTCCAGCGCTGTTCTCTGCAGCCCCTGCGTTCAAGGGGGCTCTGGAAAATGGTCAGCCTCTGCCCTTGCCCACGAGAGGGACTCTCAGCCGCTGCTCCCAACCGTGCTGGTTTCTTCTCTTCTGCGTCGTTTCTTCTCCCACCCTCAGCACCGGATCCTCTGAGCAGCTGCCAGTCATGCATTAGGTCACCAGACTAATGTCTGTCACGTGTGTTCTCTCGTCCCCCCAGGGAGAAGGGCGTGCGGTGCAGAAGGGGCTTGGTTTTCAGGGGTTCAGGTGGGGTTCGTTACGACACCCCTTGCTCTGTGTTTTGTTTGTGAAGGTGGGTCCAAGACATGAGCCTGGCAGCAGGAAGGGGGGGCTTGGGACGGGCCTGAGTCCCTGGGGGTGTTTGTTCCATGGTCCGGGACCAGCCCCCGAGAAGGTTCTGACCGTGGAGAGCAGCGCTGGGCCAGCGGGACAGCGTGGCCGACAGTGACCCGCTCCGAGAGCATGACGGGATCGCGTAGGTGTCCTGGGCCCAGGCCACGGGGCGCTGAAAGATAAGGATAGTGACCGAAAGGAGGCAGGCCGGCCGTCTGCCTGGGGCGGCTTAGACCCCACAAATCCTGTGTCTTGGAAGGGGGTGGGACTCGCTGACCCTGGCGGTCCCTTCCCCCCTACGGTTCTGTGATCTTGAACTTGAACCACTGTCCTGTGGGAAGCCAGGGTGGGGGGTGCCTGGTACCTGCTCGTGGCATCCTGTGCCGCTGGGGAGACGTGTGCTGCCAGGTGTTTCCTTCAGAGCCCCGTGCGCTGGCTGGGAGAGCTGCTGACCTCTGCCTGCTGCACAGGGTAGATGCCCTGCCTCCTTCATAACCTTCTTCTCGGAAGGTCACAGGCCCAGCAACTTAACACCCAGGTAGGCTACAGAGATCAGGTCCGTTTCATTCGTAGTCTCCTCTAGCTGGCCAGCTGTGCTCAGATTGCAGCATAGATGTTCCCTGCATGGGTGTGCAATGCCCAGCATGTAGGAACGGAAGAACAGCTGCAGGGGGTCTAGCCCAGGAACCTGTCCTCCTACAGTGGCCAGGGCCGGGTGCTTCAGAAGGAATGAACAGAACCGGGCCATTTATCGAGTCGTCAGCCCCCGGTGCTGCCTTCCAGAGACTGGCTGTGCGTTGGGCGAAGAAGTCGGTCCTTCTGGTTGTTTTACACTTGCTGCCTATTCATTTCATGGGGTGACCCCCGGCTCTTGTGTTATCTGGAGGGATGAATAACGTTGGGCCCCTGATGTCAGCTGGGCCCATTAGATGCTAGTGGGAGCCTCCTGGTAATAGCTGCCCTGTGGGGCCAGGACCTGCGATTTGTTGTGGGAGGCGGATGGAACCAGCGGACGCGAGAAGCCGCAGGAGACCTGGCTAGCAAACCGTGGCCGGCAGTCGTCAGCCGGGACCTCCACTGCCCTGACCATGAGAGTCCTTCCCACGCGATGTGCCGTGGGGTCCTCTCCTTCCTGCCTGGCACCGGATCTGGAGATGGGAAGCGAGCTGTGACTCTGCTAAGCAGGGCCACGGAGAGGGATGAATCAATGTGGCAATCCCAGGCGCCCTGCCCTGGCCATGCCGCCCAGGAAGGCTGGCGCCCGGTGCCGGGTCACGGATCCCAGGAGACATTCACCCTCCTGGTTTCAGCCTGGCAGCCAGCCTCCCCTCTCCTGTTCTCCTTTCTCTCTTCCAGGAGGCGCACTTCTCCGAGGTGAACGCCGTCAAGTTCAGTCCCAGCTCCAATGTGCTGGCCACGGGCGGGACCGACCGACTCGTCAGACTCTGGAACGTGGCGGGAGGTAAAGCCACGGGCAGCTTGCTGCGTCCGGCCCCTGGCGTCAAGTACCGCAGCGAGCCGGGGGTTAACGTGAAGCAGCCTGGTGAAGGCGGAGGGTGGCTGAGAGCTCACTTCCTGTCTCGTATGAAGCCGCGTTAGCGGGTGGTAATACCCTGCCCTAATGGGGGTCGGGCTGAGCTGCTGACCGTCTGGTGCGGGCTGGTGAGTCCTGCCATGCCAGTGACTGTGCCCCCACGCCTGCAAGGGCGGCCAGTCCTTGATGCCTCCTCCCATGACCGCCCAGCCCTTTCCTGCCTCTCCAACAGCTGGCGTAATAGCGAGCTTGCGTCCCTGTTGTGCGCTTGCTCCAGACACACCTCAAATCGCTTCACCTCCCCTTTTAACAGGTTGGGAGTTCTCCCTTTGCTGCACGGAGGTGCAGCTGTCTCTGGGGTGGAACACGGCAGCTCCTAGACAGAACACAGCAATACAATTTAAGCCAGCCAAGAGAAACTTGGCGTGGCCAAGTGGGAGGCTCCCTGGCCTTGAAATTCAGACCCAAGCACCCCCCAGGTCCTGGGTGTTCTCTGCTTAGAGGCATTGCTATGTAAATAATCCCCATTACATAGAGAGGGAAACCGAGGCACAGAGAGGTCAAGGGCTGTTTTTTAAAGTGACCCCTGATTTGAGCCGTCTGGTTCTCAGCGCTGCCGAGGGCTCGCAGCTCCCAGCGTGCAGAGCCTCGGGAACTGGGCTTGTCCCTGCGGTTGTTAGGTCTGTCCCCGCTGCCCCGGTGCTGCTAATCACGGTGCTGTTTGTCTGTCCGCTCTCAGGGAGGCTGGAGAGCCGGCAGACCTTGGAAGGAGCCAACGGCAGCATCACCAGCATTGAGTTTGATCCATCGGTGAGTCAGGCACGGGGCGTGGCGTGGCTAGGCCGACCCTGTTCGGAGCTGCAGGCCGCCTCTCTCAGCCGCCGCCTCCCCTGACTGCGAGGAGGGGGCTGTCGAAGGGCAGGAGTCATTCCTGGGGAGAGGAGAGGTGGAGGAGCCAGGCCAGGGGAAAAAAATTAGGCCAAAGGCCTGCAGGTTTTTTTGCCTAGCCTGGTGAAGGACGGGTTGGTCTCTGGCTTCCTCGTGGCGTATCAGTGCCAGAGCCTGGCATAGGGGGCAGGTCGCCAGGTTCCTCTCGCCGCTCCTGGAGCAGCCTCCGGGAAATGTCTCCTGCCGAACTTGGAAGGTCTCAGGGGTCGTAGCCATGGGGCCAGGGAGAGCTACGGGGCTTCTGAGACCTCTGCTCGTCTCTGAATAACTCAGGAGCCCCTGGGGTACAGGAAGGAAACTGTGACATGTCAGGGGACCCCAGGGCAGGAGAGGGAGGGTGCTGAGAAGCTGGAGGGGGAAGGTCGCTACAGGCTCCGTTGGGGGCTACGGGGTGCGGCGCGGGAGCGGGACCCTTCAGCAGTGGTATTAGCTGCACAGGATCTGTCCCTGGTATTGCCACCGCGGGGAGGTGCCAAGGACCTGTCTTCTCCCCGGCAGCCATGGCAGGGCCATGGCCTGGTACGTGCCCCCCCCAGGCCTTGTGGCTTAGCTTTGTAACAGTGCTTGTGAAAGGCCAAATGGCAGCCCTAGAGAGTGACAGGGCAGATGTGAGCCAGGCGTCCGGGCCAGCTCCCCCCCAGTGGCTTGGATTCAGCGCGCACTGAAGGTGCTGTGCCGTCGGCAGGAGGGTTTGCACAGCGTGGGCGCTGGGTGGCAGCAGACGGCTGCGGAGAAGAGCCAGCTCCTGGATTGCCAGCTCCCGCTGGTCCAGTACAGCAGATGATCTCCAAAGCCGGGCTTTCTTCCAGAAACCAGCCGGCGCTCAGGTGTTAGCTAGCGGGGTGCAGGGGAGAAAGGGGGTGTTTGGAGAGCCTCGTCCAGTCCGGGAGGGGGAAGGGGCTGGCTCCCCTGCCCTTGTGAGCTGTGGTAGTGCGTCAGGCTGTGTCCGGGAGGATCGGGCAGGTGCTTTTGGGACGATGGAAGGGGAGAAAGGCTGCAGGGTAGACGGGGCAGGATGTGGGGCGACCCGGGGCAGGCAGCCCAGGTGGAAGATCCAGACCACCTAGCGAGGTGGTAGCATCGATCTGCAGCCGTCATCTGGGACTCTTCATGCTATAGAGGCAAGCAGCTGAATCCAGCCTGTCTCGGACTCAGCCAATATTCCCGATCCAAGGGAAACCAGGGGGCGGGTTCTGTGCGGGATTCCTTTGTCCTGGTCTCCGCTGAACCCACGGCAAACATCCCGGATGCTGTTGGAGCAGCTGAGTGGCTGGCAGAGGGGAGCTGGCTGTTCTGGAGCGCCCCGCGGTGAGGCGTGGACCCAGCTAACGGCGCACACCTGCCATCTGTAGATCCCAGCTCTCCATGACCCCCGGCAGCGGCAGGAACCCCCGTTCACGCCACTCCTTCCCTGGCTGTTCCCATCGACTCCCTTTTCCTCCTTTTCAGGGGTGCCAGGTCTTGGCGGCCTCGTACAACAAGGCAGTGCAGCTGTGGCAAATCAGGGACTGCAAATCCAAAGTAAGTGCCGCGGGGTCCTGCCTGGATCCCTGCCTTTCGAGTGGCGGGGGACGGCGGGGGGGGGTGACTATCCCCTGCTGTCTGGGGAATGATCCAGAGAACTGGGGGAGATGGCGAGGACTGAGGGCCACCAGCTGTGTCAGATGCGCTCAGCTGAAGCAGACCCGGGATGTACGGGGGGTGGGTGTCGTGCCCCTGATCTCTATCTCTGGCACACCCCCCTTGCTGGTACCCTGAGCCTGCTTTTCTGACCCCAGAGCTGCCAGTCAGGTTAACTTATCAGCGGGGTGGCCGCAGCTAAAGGTCTGCTCACATGCTGTTGGCGGGCAGGGCCGGTTCTGGTTGCCCCTGGATGCTATGAAGATGAGCTCTCCTGAATTTAGCACGTGTGGAAGGGGCTCGGCCGGAGGCAGTGAACTGGCCCCGCTCCAGTCAGTCAGTGCTGGCATCCCCATGTTAGAGGGGGAAACTGAGGCACGGAGCTGTTACCCGGGGTTCTGCCAACCCGAAGTCCGGGGTCACTTTACTTGGTGCGAGGTGGTGTCGGGAAATAGCCAAATGGAGACACGGCCGTCCAGCCGACAGATGGCCGAGTAGAAACAGTACAACACAGGAGTGCTTTTACGACAGAGTTCGACTTGACTTAGGCTCCAGCACAACACGAGCGTGCTCTTACTTTAAAGCTAGACTTTTACTTAGGCTCAAGCACTTTACACACGTCCGCAGCAGGTTAGCAAAACACCCCAACCCTCAGCCCTCAATAATTACCGACCTCTGGGGCGGCTTTCGAGGGGAAACAGCGACGAGGGATTTAGGCTCCTGACTTCCCTTGAAACCCAGGGGAGTTGGGAGCCGAGACACCTTGGAGGGTCTGGGCCTCTGGGCGGAGCGCGGGAATCCCCACCCCAATCGGGCATCCTGGCTGCATTCACTTGAAATCGTGCCCCACCCCACCCGGCCCTGCTGCAGCTGGGCTCAGAGCTGGTGCAAAGTGGCTCTGATGGCGCGGAGATAGCGCTGCACAGATCCACCCCGGTGGAGGATCCGGCCCTGGGAGGCCACAGAGCTATTTCCCAAGTCCCGCCGGGGCTGGCAGCACTGGGGTTTTAGGACTGACCGGCCCTACACCCGGATCTGCGGATGGGGCCTAAACGAAACCCCCGCTGAGTCTCCCCACGGGAACGCTTCCTGCCCATGGTGCTGCACGCTCAAACCCTCCCTCCCTCCCTGCTGGGGTGACGCTGGCCTCGCTGGGAACAGGTGTCACCCGGGATTTCAGGAGCTGTCTCCAGCCTGTGTAGATGGGTCGGTTCCCCTGGCTGGAGCTGCGCGTGGCGTTGAATTAATTCGCGGTCAGATCTAGGCTCCTTTTAGTCCCGGCTTTGACGTGTGCCTTCCTGCAGGGGCGGCTCAGCGAGAGATTCTCGCAGCAAGCCAGCGGCTAGTCTCCCGGGGCTCGTGGTGCGATCACCCAGCAGGTCAGCAGCAGAGCTCAGTCTAGAAAGGGAGGACATTCCTCTCGGCAGCTCTCTTCCCGCCCTGTGTTCTGGAGCCGCACCGGTCTGGATGTGGCTCTGTTAACGTAAAGCAGAGCAGCTTCCAGGCTGCTCCAGCTCGCGCTCTGCTCCCCACGGGCCCTGGAAACTGAGAAGAGCTGGAGTGCGCTGCACTCCGCCTGTGCCCGCGAGCTGGGGGCTGAAAGCAAGCCTATTTCCAAGCTCTCACACCAGCCAGGAAAAGATTTCTGAGGCTATTTCCGCCCCCTATGGGTCTCCTGAGGAGCAGAGAGGAGCTGTGGTGTAACTGCGGATTAGCTCCCTGCTCTTCTGGCTCCCAGCCTGGGGCCCCGGCCACTAGGTCCCACGGCCTTTAAATCCAGCCTGCCCACGTAGGAGGAGGAGAAGGACCCGGGCGTACCAGTTGATCACAGGATGACTATGAGCCGCCGTGAAAAAGGCTAACGCAGTCCTAGGATGCATCAGGCGAGGTATTTCCGGCAGAGACAGGAAAGTGTAAGACGTTGGTGAGGTCTGGAACAGTGCATGCAGTTCTGGTCTCCCATGTATACGAAAGATGTATTCAAACGGGAACCGGTGCAGAGCAGGGCAACTAGGGTGACTGGAGGAATGGAAAACCCGCCTTCTGAGCAGAGACTCAAGGAGCTTGGCTTGTTTAGTCTAACGAAGAGAAGGCTGGGGGATACGATTGCTGTCTGTAAATACATCAGGGGGTAAACACCAGGGAGGGAGAGGAGCTATTTAAGTTCAGCGCCAGTGTGGACACAAGAACTAATGGATGTAAACTGGCCATCGACAAGTTTAGCCTTGAAATTAGACGCAGGTTTCTAGCCATCGGAGGAGTGAAGTTCTGGAGCAGCCTCCCAAGGGGAGCAGTGGGGGCAAGAAACTTAACGGGCTTCAGGACTGAGCTTGACATGTTTCTGGAGGGGATGGCAGGCCAGGACAGCCTCCAGTGGTCTGTAGTCGATCTGCAGCTGCTAGTAGCAAATATCCCCATGGGGGTGGGACACTCGATGGGGAGGGCTCCGAGTTACTCCAGATGATTCTTTCCCAGGGGTCTGACTCTTTGGTCTTGCCCACGTGTTCAGGGTCTAACTGCTCGCCTTATTTGGGGTCGGGAAGGAATTCCCCCACAGCCAGGTCAGGTTTGCAGAGCCCCTGGGGGGGTTTCCACCTTCCTCTGCAACGGGGGGCCTGGGTCATGTGCAGGTCTATACTAGTGTAAACGGTGGATTCTCTAACTGGAAGTCTTTAGAGTCTCATAGACTTTAAGGTCAGGAGGGACCCTCGTGTACTGAGTCCATGATTTTAATGTTTTCATGCATTTCAAAAGAAACCCACCATCCCTGTCAATTCCTCAGCAGTTCCAGCAGGGGGCAGCATTGGGCTCTTGTTCCCTGGGTCGGGGTCCGGCAGATTTTTCTGTAACAAGACCCGTGGTGCTGCTCGGTTTCTTTGATTTTATTTTTCAAACTTAGACAATTGGGGCAGGAAATGAAATAAAAAAAACAAGCCGTAAACCTCTGAACATCCCCGGCTGTTGTGTTATCTAGGAGACGCTCACGGGACACGCCGACAAAGTGACGGCGGCCAAATTCCGCTCCACCCGCCACCAGGCGGTGACGGGCAGTCGGGACCGGACCGTCAAAGAGTGGGACCTGGGCAAGGGGGCCTGTAAGTAACTGGCTTTATCGGGCAGAGGGTTCCGCCTCTCACCAGCGCCCCTCCGCGAGGGGGCACCTCAGTCGCGCTCACACACGCCTGCGTGTCCCACGCTCCACGCACGCTGCTGGATTGTAGGAGGTCTAGAGCAGTGTTTCTTAACCTGGGGTTTTAGAGGGCTCGCAAGTGCAGAGCTGGTATTGGGGGTGGCAAGAAAGGGCTGGAACCACAGGGGCCATGAAACTAAGTTACATGCCTCAGCCCCGTGGGGTTGGGACTCAGGCTTCAGTACAGTAGTTTGGAAAGGTTAAGAACCACTGATCTAGCGGTTCGTGCTGCGAGAGGCACAGCCACGGAGCCAGAGGCAGCCCTTGGGTCGATAGAGCTTACGGTCTGAATGGGGAAACTGAGGCACCGACAGGGGACGTGACTTGCCTAGAGTCACGCAGCAGGGGAGTGGCAGATCTGGGAGCAGAACCCAGCTCTTTTGACGCCCAGTCCAGTGTCTCGGGCTAGCGGCCGTGATACAGTCTCTAATTATGCTGCGCCAGCGACCAGCCATTTCCCTTTAGCTCCAGGACAGATGCTTAGAGCAGAGGGTGCTGGGTTCTAGCCTAGATGTTCCATGTGCAGGGGGTACCACTGGGCCCTCGGAGCTCTGGCCGTTGCTGTTACAGCAGGTTCTAGCAGAACCTCTCTGTGGTCCCCGGGTGGAGCGCTGGAGGTCTTATCTCTAGTTGCTCTGGGCCTGCCGCAGGGAGACAGCCTGCCCTGTGGTGTGTAGGCCTCTCAGAAAAGCCGGCCAAGTGACCGTTTCTATTACAGTAATACCCCAGGGCTCCGATCCCCCGTGTGTCAGGTGCTGCACGCACAGGGAAGAGACAGTCCCTGTCCCCATGGCCTTACAGTCTGAAAGACACGCCCTGGCCCGGGGATGGGGACGAGCCATCCTGGCGTGCTTACATGGTGATGAATTGGCTCAGCTGTTACTTACATGGGATGGCTTTTTAACGGGGGCTAGAGGACATGGGGAGATGGGGAAGAGGAGCGCTCACGGCTGATCACCCGCCGGGGGAGACACCTGCCGGCTGTGCGATTTCGGGACGCGTTCCCGCTTCCCTCTGTGTGACGGATGAAATGTCACCAAGGGGGAAGAGAAGTGCTGGCTCTCAGTGGCTGGGTGGCACAGCTGTAGGAGGGAGAGTGTGGCCTAGTGGGCAGGGCACAGGACTCAGGCAGGGGGCCTGGGTTCAATTCCCAGCCTTGCCACCCAACTCACGCCGTGCCTCAGTTTCCCCAAGGGTAATGGCCTGCAGTTGGGGCCATTGTGCTGGGCAGTGAAACAAAGACAGTCTCTGCCCCAGGCAGTTCACGTACTGGCGTTAGGACAAGATGGAGCAGGTGGATAAACAGACAAAGGAGGGGCGGGGGACCTTGGGGCTGCTGTATTTACAGAGCGCTGCAGGCCTCAGAGGAGGCTGTGGGAGCTGGCAGCACCCTGGTTCTTGACCTCTGGCCCTCCCACCGTGTCTATGGTGGGAGCCAAGCAGGCGCCTCGCTGGACTAGCCAGGCGGGGGGTGGGTCCCCGGCGTGGCGAGCCGGCATTGCGAGTTTCGTGTCCCTCGCGGGGCGGGGGGGGACCCACTTGGGAAGTCCGGGCAGCTGCCGGAGCGGGAGCTTTCCCGGGACAGCTGTCACGCCAGCCCGGGACTTCTCCTCCGCCCACAGCTCTGCCGCTGCGTCTCGGACCCGGCCTGCAGCCCCTCACCGTGCCGGTCCTGAAACGCACCCACGGCTCGGCAAAGGCCCCCCATTACTGACCTCCCGCCCCGTTATCCTGGCTGTGGGCCTGCCCCCTGTTTGTGTCATTCCAGTCCTGGGGCTACTAGTGATACCCTCGGCGAGCCATTAGCTCACAGCCCTGTTGTGCTAGGCGCTGGACAAACCCGCAAGGGGTGGCCAACTCCTGCCCCAGAGAGCAAGATGGGTGGTGGGGAGGCAGGCGGAGGGTATCCGGGCGTGGGCCAGGCTGCCCTGAGCAGGGGTTCGCCCCTGGCTCCGGGATGCCGAGCGGTTTGTGCTGAGAACAGAACCACCCCGGGTCGCAGCCCACCGAGCCTGGGACTTGAACTCGGGGCTGGTGCGTGGGACCCAGTGCCGGGCCCAACTCTGCAGTGTGGCGGGGGCTCTGCCGAGGGGTGGGCGGGCGGCGTTGTCCAGCTGCGACGTGTCGGTGGATGATCTGTGTCCCTTACGCACGGTCAGTGCTTTCCCTGCGGGTGAAGGCTATTCCCTGCGAGGTGGCGTGGCCCATGGCAGAGCCCCCCGGGCTCTGGGCATTGCCCCGCCAGCCTCCACCACCCTGTTGTCCTAGCCCTTCCCTCGCCCCCGCCCCAATCACTCTGTCTGTGCTGCCCCCGCAGGCTGCAGGACCATCAACGTCGTCTCCTACTGCAACGACGTGGTGTGTTGTGACAACGTCATCATCAGCGGCCACCACGACAAGAAGATCCGCTTCTGGGACAGCAGGTGACTCCTCCCCCCCCCGGCCCGGGCCGGGTCGCTGCCAGGCAGGAAGCCCTGGCTGGGCTCCTCGACTCTCGGGCCCCCTTTGCTTGGCACTGGGTGAACGGGTGGGATAAAGCCCCGTCCTGCTGTTCTAGAACAGCTCCCTGCCTGCCCTCAATCCCTCCCACTCGTCCAGGGTCTCACGTAGAGAAAGGGGCTCATGAATCTCCCTGTTTCACAGGTGGGGAAACTGAGGCACAGATGGGCTAAGTGACTCGCCCAGGGGCCACAGAGGAAGTGAGTGTCGGAGCTGGGGTTAATGCTCTGGAGTCCCTCCGGGGCCTGTGCTTTGTGGGTTGGGCCTTGTGGCCGCTCAGCGGGCTACTAAGCAGTTAGCCCCCCTTCTGGGTATGCGCAGACCAGCCTTTCCGGGGTGACCTTGTGGGTCAGGCTCTGGCCTGGAACGTGGGAGAGCAGGGCCAGATTCCTGGCCCCCTGCACAAGTCACTCCCTGTCTCCGTGCCTCAGTTTCCCATCCATGATCTTGGGGCTGAGTGCGTCATGGGGGACCGTGGGATGGCTCTGTAGTGCTCAGATGCCGCTGTGTCAGTCGTCACACGAGCCCCGCGATCAGGGCGCCAGAGGTCCCCCCCCGGGCCGGCTCGTTGGGGCCTGGCCCGGCTCCGTGGTTGGGCTGGAGTGGGGCTGACGGCTGCAGGCCAGTGCCAGCTGGGGCAGCGCGGAGCGAAGGGGTGCTCGGGTGGGAGGGGAGGGGTGGGCGAGTCACCATTCAGCGTGGCCGGGCGTCTGGCTGCTCGGCGGGTCCCCCCCGGGTGTGTGAGTGCTGACCTGGTGCCATTCCCTAGCAACGGCTCCGTCCGGCTAATTAATGCCTGTAATTGAGCCCGGCGGCTGCCGGGTTAGCCGGGGCTGAATGCAATCGACGCCCTAGAGATCTGGCGTGTGCTGGAAGCGGGGATCCGAATGAGCGGGGGGCGGGCTGGTTCTGATCCAGCCAGGGCGGGTGGCTGCAGGGCCCGTGGGTTCTCCACGGGACGGCCGCGTGGCTGGCCTCTAACGCGTCCCCCCCCCCACTCTAACGAGGCCCCCCCCTTTAACGAGTCCAGGGGGCCGCGGTGCACTGAAGTGATCCCCGTCGAGGGCAAGGTGACTTCCCTGCACATCAGCCAGGACCAGATGCACCTGCTGTGCTGCTCCAGGGACGACACGCTGAAGGTCATCGACCTGCGGATGAACAACGTCCGGCAGGTGTTCCGGTGAGCGGCGGGGGCCAGCCGGGCGTGGCCGTGACCCCTGTCCCCTCCCGAAAGGTCCTCTGCCCCCCGGCCAGGGCCGGGCCTGTTCGGTCCCCCCGCCCCATCCAGCTCGGCCACCCCTCCTCCTCGAGGCGAGCTTGTGCCATCCCGGGGCCCGCGTCCGCGGCCGGCTGCCCTGCGCCCCACAAGGGAGCTTGTCCCTGCCCCACGGCGGGGCTCTGCCCCACGGCCCTCCGAGCCCCAGCCCTGGCTGACGCCTGCCCATTCACCAGGGCCTGTTTTGTGCCTGCAGGGCCGACGGCTTCAAGTGCGGCTCCGACTGGACGAAGGCGATATTCAGGTGAGCGGGGGGCCCGCTGGCTGCGCTCGGCGCTGTACAGACCGGGGAGCAGGCTCGGCCCGGCCCTCGGGCCGATCCAGGGGCAATGAAGGGGACACCCGCTGCCGGGGGTCACTGGGTGGGGGGCTCCTCCTGCGGTCCCCCACGATGCCCCGTGGCTGCTGCCCAGGCATGGTTGCTTCGGCTGGGGGCAACCTGAGGATCTGCCCAGCCGCTGCAGCCCCGTTCCCTGGCCGGCACCATCAGGGGCAGACGGGCTGGCAGCTCCGAGCGCCGGCAGGCCCCTTCCGCTCGGTACAGTGCGTCGGTGCAGCGGGCCCTTGGAGACCTCCCCAGAAGGGGAGGGGAGCCGGTTCTCCCCCCGGGCGTGGTAAGGCGAGCCAGGCCTCTTGGGCGAGCCGTGGGGTGATCCCGGCCATTAACCCCTCGAGGGCAGAGCAGCGCCGTGCTGCTGACGGCCAGCGGCCCCCGTGGCAGCGCGCCACGCGCGGAGCGTGGAAGAGCCGCTCAGGGAGCCTCGCTGGCTGCCCACGGGGAGGGTTCAACGTGTCAGTCTCAGCCTCACCCACCCCCCCCCGCCAGGGGTTTGGGGTCTGGGTGACAGGAGGGATCCCTCTCCCTGGGCTGGATGGGCACGGCTCCGGGGAGCGGAGGTGGCAGAACCCTCTCCAAGGCTCTGACCATCCCCCTGGGCCAGTGCCTGGACTCTCTGCCCCCCCGGTGATGGGACAATGGGTTCGTTTCTGGGGGGGTGGGGGGAGGTTTGAGGGCCAGGCCCTGCTGACGGATGTGGGGCAATGGATTCCCACGGGGGTTCAGTGGGACCGCCAACATTGCGAGTGCTGAGCCGAGTCTGGGCGGGACCCTCCTATTACCTGCCCTTCTGGTGCAGGGTTGGCCCCAACCCCGGTCCATCGTCCCCAGCCCCCTTTCCTTCCTCTCCAGGCCAGTGTTGCTGGTTCCTTGCGGACCCGTGGCCAGGGTCTCTCGGAGATGCTGCGGCCCTTTTCTAAGGCTGTCCCCCCCCTGAGCAAAGCGCCCAGTGCCCGGCTCTCTCCAGCCCTGCGGCCCCAGCGCGCTCTCTGTGGATGGCTTCTGCTTGTGGTTGTGTTCATTCTGTTGTCCTTGAGACAGCCCGAGCTGGCGTCTCCCACCTGCTGCTCTGTTTTCTCCCTGGTGAGGGGAACTTCCTCCAGCCAGGCTCAGTGCGTGACGGCTCGAAGGAAGGCAGAGCTGCCCCGGGATAAAGCTGTACTGGTGGGGAAAGGGAGGTTCGTGAGATTCTGTGCTGGCCCCTGCGGATGATGAATAAACAGCCCAGAACATGGTCTGTAGCTACCCTTAGTCTGCCCTGGGCTTGCAGAGCTGCACGTATTAGAGACTATAAACCTCGCCAGCTCTTTTCCTGCAGCAGGGAGTTCCACAGATTTGCTGCAAGCTCTAGTCTCAGCGTGCTTCTCTGGATGGAGCCCTCAAACCCCAGAACGGATTCTGTGCCTCACTGGACTGGAGTCCTTACGTCATGTGCCAGCATCCACTAGCAGAGGAGTCTGTGTGTGCTGAGCTCACGTTCTTCTCTGGTCCTTGTCCCCCTCTCTAGCCCCGACAAGAGCTATGCCCTGGTGGGCTCCTCCGACGGCTCCCTCTACCTCTGGAACATGGAGAGCGGGAAGCTGGAAGCCATCCTGTCTGGGGAGCACAGGTGACGCTCCGCTGACCCTTGGGGCAGGCGGCTGTCCTGAAGGGGCTAGGCTGAGTGTGTTAAACCAGGATCCTGGGGTCGGGCGGGCCCAGAGGCAGGGCAGGAGGGGAGCCTGCTCTGGCTGCTCCGTGGGGAAGGAATGCAGAGCACGGGCTCAGTCGGGGACAGGCCCGGCTCCTAGGATGCAGACGATCAAGGGGCACTGGGGCAGTGGGCGGGCCGGGCCAGGGAGGCTGGGGAAGAGGCTTCGTAGACAGGCTTGTCTAAGGCACCCCGTGGCTTCCTGGAGGGGCCCATGTTTTAGGGGAGGGTCGGGTGGATCCTGTTGTAACCCCTGCTCAGAGCTGGAGAAAACCGGGGTGCGGCGTTAGGGCACGGGACACTGGGGCGCTTTAGAGAGTGGGGATGAAGCTGTTTCCACCACAGTGTCCTTCCGTCCAGGCGGCTGTGCTTTAATCCATAGCGGGGGAAGGAAGACGGGGGAGATCCAGTGCTGAAGGCAGGGGAGTGGGAGCCAGGACGCCCGGCTCTTCCACTGGCTCAGTATGGGATCATGTAAACGCTCCGTGCCTCAGTTTCCCCAGCTGTATAACATGGTTCCTCACAAGGGTGTTTGCAGTTACGAGCCTTGTACATGCAGATCGGTGAAAAGCACTGCTTCATAATAATAGCTCCCTCCGCTACAGCGCTTTTCAGCCAGCGATCTCCAAGCACTTTCTGTAGAAGGGTAGTCTCCCAGATGGGGAAACTGAGGCACAGGGCGGTGAGGTGACTTGCCCACAGTCACCCATCAGGCCAATGGGAGAGCCAACACTAGAACCGAGGTCTCTCGAGTCCCAGCCCAGTGCACTAGACACTAGGCCACGCTGCCTCCACAGAGCCTGGGGCAGATGGGGTAAATCAGGGGCCAGAGGAGCTGTGCTGGTTTACGCCAGTCACAGGTCTGCCACCCCACCCCTGTTGCCTGTCCGACTGTCCGCATTGTTCCTGGGGTAACTGTGCCTCTCTCACTGACGGGAGAATGGTGTGAGCACAGGACTGAAGCCAGGAACTTCTGCAGTCTACTCCTCCCTCTGAGCCAGGCCACTTACCTGCCCTGTGCCTCAGTTTCCCCACTGGGATAACAGAATCCCTACCCCCATAGCACTACTAGGGAGCCTCGATGGGAAGGGCTGATCCTTCGTGTGCTGTTAATTCTCCTTGCCCCCCCTCCAGAGCCTCTGTGAACGCCGTGGCGTGGTGCTTCTCCGGCCACAGTGTTGTGAGCGTGGACCAGGGGAGGAAGGTGGTGCTCTGGAAATAGCGCGCAGCCTGGAGCCGGACTGTGCACCAGCCCCTCCTTTACCTGCAGCCGGCCCGGCCCCTTCTGCTGTGCTCAGCTCTGGACACAACCAAGGGCTGGCGAATGCAAACGGTCCCGCAGGGGCTGGCGCTGGGAGGTGGTCAGAAAGCCGCACGTGCTGCTCTCCAAAGACCTCTGCCTCCGCGAGCAACTCCGCCCTCGAAGGGCAGATGGACGGATGCTGCGATTTTGGAAAAGGAAGATTTCGGACCCGAAGGGCAAGTTTCTCTCTCACACAGCTGCGTTGCCAGCCATGGGCCTGGCCTGCTCGAAATTGCCGCCTGCCTCTGGGCATGGGACCTGGGACTGAAACGGTCAGTGGGGTGGAACGGTTTGTAGCTGGCGTTTAATCCTACGCTTACCTCTGCTCCTGGGGGCCCGGACTCCACGCGGATGTCTACACTCTATGGCGAACCACAGCCGGTGGGACCTGGGCTTGATGACGCGGCGTTTCCAAACCTGCGCTCGAGCGTCCACGCTGCATTGTAAACCCGGGTCTCGCCCTGCTAACGCCGCCGTACTGCCCGACACAGACCTTCTGACTCTGGCCTGCGGCTTGAGCTGCGTCCACACTGCAAAACGACAAGGCTTGGACCCGAGTCAGAGCTGGACTCTGGCTCTGAGCCACCCCCCCAGCAGGGCCCTAGAACCCGGGTCCCGAGTGCTTGCTGACCTGAGTCAGGCTGGTTTGTGTGTGGACTCAAACCCGAGTCAGATCCCGGGCAGTGTGTGCAGTGTAGACGTAACCAAGAGGTTATTTAGGCTCTGGCCTCATACTGATAATAGATCCTCCCACCGGTGCCAGGCTAACTCAGCCCACGTGGGAGAAGGGTAAATCCTGGCTGTGGACAAGCTCCCATTAATTGCACGGAGATTGGGGGCGGGGGGTTGCTTTGGGAATCGGGGATCGCCTCGTGGGATGCCAGCGAGCACCATCTCCGAGGCCTGGGCAGTCTTGTGCCAACCCAGATGCCATAGACACTAGCCCTGTGGGCTCTAGACACGGCCTCTGGGTGCTTTTCCCGGGGAGTGAGTCTCATCTCAATCTCTTGCCTCTGCTGGGTTCTAAACCGTGGCCTGGGGCAGGTCCCCGGTGCTGTCCGGTGCCCCGATCGGCCGGGGAGTGGGATCCGCCCTCTGCAGAGGCTTGGTCTTTGATTAGCCCAGCGGGGGGGACTGGCTGTGCCCGGCTCAGCCCAGCGCAGGAGCGGGCTGCGGGTGCCGATGGATTCCACTGCCGGCGAAGAAGGCGTTGGATGCGCGGCTCAGCCCACCTGTCGCTCTGTTGCTGCGGAGTCGCCCACCTCGCTTTGGCAATGGCAAAGCAGGGCTAGGGGGGCCGACCACCTGATTTCGGCAAGTAGCCGGCCTGCCCTGCCCTGCGAGCCGAGGAATTAGGCGGCCCCTCCAGCCACGCTGAATAAGCTTTGTGCCTTTGGAGCTAGGGCAGGACCTGGCAGGGCACGTAGCATCCTCCCGCCAGTTCCCCCCACCAGCTGTTACCAGCTCAGGGGCAGGCCCAGTGGCAGGACGTGGGGGCAGGAGACCGTGACCTCAGCTGTAGTCCTGGCGCTGCGTGTCCTTCTCCGGGCCTGTTCTGTCCGGACAGAGCCGTGCTGTGAATACAGCTGTCAAACATGAGCTGGGCTGATTCTTTTCCCGTGTCCGAGCTCTCCTTTTGGAGCCCAGCCTCCCATAGGACAGACCCAGCCGCTCCACAGCCATGCCGCCCCCCCCTCCCCCCCCGGAGGAGTTATCCACAGTTGTTTAGGGGGCTAGTGCTCCTCAAAGACACCGGTTTCTGTGACCCCCCGCCCCAGGAGCTGACGCCCTCTGGACACAGAACAGGCACCCTAGAAACGCAGCCTTCCCCCCTCCCCCCCATGCATCTTAGCCCTGAGCTAGAGAGACCAGGTCGCCCTGCACTGCTGGGTGGGGTTGGCTGTTGTGCTCCCCTGCAGAGGCAGCTGCATTTTGCTATGGAAGGCGCTGTAGAAATCCAAGGGGGCGCGAGCCTTGACAAAGCGGTTCATTCAGCAGCCCCACGCTTCCCCCCCAGTTCCAATGCCTGGCTCCACTTAAAAGCCCCACCCAGGCAGAAATAAAGAGTTCAGGGCTGCCCATCCCCTGGGATGATCAGGTGAAAGCCACAGGGCTCCGGCCCATTGCCCAGCAGACTAGCCACGTGTTTCCTGGCCAGCTGCGGCTGTTTTGGGCCTGCAATTTACATGAGCGGCCGTTGCACGGCTGGCCATTGATTCTGCAGCGACCGAGCGCTCGCTCGCATCTTGCACGCTGCTGATCGTTTGGGCTGGCTGTAAAGTGGGAGCGCTGCTAAAATGAACTGTGCATGACTGCCCTCTGCTGGAGAGAATCAGGACTCCTCAGCTGTGTGTCAGAGTCTCTACGGCGCTAATGGAGATTCTCCTTTACCGCATGAGGTGGGGGCCTTTGCCGTTCGAGCAGGAGGATCAGGGTTCTGTCCCTGCTGTCTTCATGGTCGTTCTGGGGTTGCGTGCAGCATATTGACAACCAGGGAGTCCGCCCTGCCCTGTGGGTTTCTTACAACACTTAACTGGTCTTCTCCACCGCTGTGCGTGTGGGACCGGGAGCCAGGAATCCCTTAGCCCTGACCCCAGCTCTGCCACTGGCTCTGTGGCTTTGATCAAGTCACGGGGCGTGTGTGCCTCAGTTTCCCCATCAGCATAAGGGGATAATAACGGTGCAGCCTGATCTCAGGATACTGGTGCGGGTTAACTGTCTGGGATGCACTAAGTGTCTTTACCGGGGCGGCACAAGGCGGGGAAAGAACAAAGGGTCGTGAACCTGCCCTTGGCGGGGACAATCCCCGGCATGCGCTGCTGCGGCACACCTGCCCTCCGGATGGGAGGCTGCCTATGGGCGAGGCCCGTCCTGGAGCGGTGCTGCCAGCTGGCGAACGAAGGCAGCCCTTGCCTCACCAGCTGGATCTGCCGAGGAGGAGACAGATGCCGGAGCAGAGTTAACCCCATAGTGGAGTCCCCCACCCAGCGGCCGGCTCATGACCTGTGCTTGGCCACGGCCAGCGTGCTGCAAACGCCTGAGTTGCCCGAGGCGGTGTGAAGCATGGGGAAGCCTGTGGTACCGTCCCCGCTGTACCCTGGACAAATTGCCACCATTCTTTGTGCCTCAGTTTCCCTGGTTGTAAAATGAAGGTAAATCCCCCCTGGCAAAGCTGGGGGAGACGTGATTCATTAACCCGTCAACCGGCCCTTTGTGCCCTTGTGATCAGCGTAACAGCCGGGCCGCCAGCTCCGCGCTCAGCTCGGCTCAGCTGCAGCTGGCTCCCCAGGCCTGCACGCTGCGCTGTGTTCCCACGCAGGACGATGGCTGTTGGGCTGACCGGCAGCTGCTGGTGCTACTGCTCTTCCTCTGGGCAGCACCATCTGGGCGAGGCATCTTTAGCCAGCCGGCTCGTTTCCGGGCATTAGTGGGAACTCTGCACTGGCAGGGGTGGAGTCGGGGGGAGCTTCCTGTACTCTTGCTGGCATAGAAGAGTGGAGAGACATTGACTTTTTAAAGAGCTGGTGGAACCAGGATCCTTTTCCCCAGGTCCCTGCTCCTTCTGCACCTCGCGTCCCTGTGGGGAGAGCCAAGGGGCAAGAGAATTGCTCAGGGGTTTGCCATCTTCCCTGGGCAACTGCCGGGGTCAGCCTCTTGCCCCCAAATAATAAACACGTTCCACCTGGGCTGTCCCTCCTGTGCGCTGAATGAACCTCACAACCCCCCTTCCCCGGGAGCTGGGTCCAGTTGCACAGATGGGGAAAGGGAGACACAAAAGTCAAGAGCCTTGCCCCAGGTCCTACGGTCAGCCAGTGGCAGAGGTGAGAATAGAAGCCAGGCGTCTCGCCATTTTTTCGCTCCCAGGCGGAGGACGTCTGCCCGCTCTGCCCCTGTGACCGCTGAGTGGCACGTATGAGACGGAGCAGCACTTAATGGGGGTCTTCTCCCAGAGCCTGGCTGTCACCCCGTCGCACTGCACTGGGGGCAGAGCTAGTGCGGTGACATCAGCGTCTCACGTGCGGCGTCCGGGAAGGGGATGTTCAAAAGCTTCTCCACCACCCGGCCTCCAGCGACTGGAGAATCCACCAGCCACGAGCTGCCATTGCGATGCGCTGGCGAGGAGGGTCGGTGCAATCCTGGGATGTATCCTCCTGGGACCTCTCTGGGGCTGGCTCTGGATACGGCGATGATAAGACCCTTACTGGAGCCTGCGTCCGGGGCTGGTGGCCACACGTCACGAACGACATTGGCAGACCTGGAAAGCCCAGCGCACTTCTCTTACACCTGACAGCGAGGGGCTCCAGGACCCTAGCGGAGGGCAGGGTCAGCGATGGCTGGATTCTCTCCGACAGGGACAGCAGGCTGCCCGGAGCAGAGGGCTCTTTAGCTAAGCAGACAGAGGCAGAACGAGAGGCACCGTTTGAAAGCTGAGGCCAGATAAACTCAAAGCGGAAATGAGGCCCATGTTTTTAACAGCCAGAGGGATTAACCGGTGGGTTCTCACCCACTGGAAGTCTTTGGCTCCCAGCTCCATGGCTGTCTCCACAAGACGCTCTATCTCAGACAGCCGGCTTGGGCGTGATGCAGGTGTCATTGGATGAGTCTCTGGCCTGGGCTATGCAGGGGACCAGGTTAGAGGATTAAAATGATCCCCGCTGGCCCTAACACCCCTGGATCTTTCCTTTATCTCCCTGCCCGTCGGGCCAGCAGCCTGGCCCCTCGCGTTGGAGCTGAGTTTGGGACTCAGCCAGGATGACCTCAGCATAGCCTCTTTGCTGCTCAGTGAGAGCAGCGCCCCCCTCTGGAGGGGTTGGCTCAGCCTGCACCGGCCTGCTGCTGCAGGGATCTGTAAAGCTCCCCTCGCCCTGGCATCTATCCCCAGGGTAGCTGAGCACCCCTCAGTCTGTAGTGTATTTAACGCCCCTCTGAGGTAGGGTGGGGCGAATATCCCCATGACATAGCTGGGGAAACTGAGGCACAGAGAGGCTACGTGACCGGCCCAAGAGGAGGCCCATGGTGGAGCAGGGTCTTGATTCTTGGACCCCAGCCGCCTGAGTGCTAGGCCAGGCCAGTGTCCTGCCCACAGCGCCAGGTAGTGCTGGCAGCTTTCCCGGCCACATTAGACCTAACCCGGTCTAACACCGTTTAGCTTGTGAGAGCTGATGGACCCACAGGGCCCGGCCCCCCCCCCCAAAAGCCCATCCACTTTAACAAAAAGGAGGCCATTGTAAACATAACGGCCGCTGTGACCATGGTAACGGCATTGCTGTTTCACAGCACCGTATCTCAGGTTACAGCAAAGGGGTTTTCCCCTTGACCGGCAGTGCTGGGCCCAGGAGCCCACAGAGTCGTAGGACTGGAAGGACCTCGCGGGGTCATCGACTCCAGTCCCCTGCACTCATGGCAGGACCAAGCGTTCTCTAGCCCATCCCTGACAGGTGTCTGTCTAACCTGCTCTTAAACAGCTCCAGTGATGGAGATTCCACAACCTCCCTAGGCAATTTATTCCCGTGCTTAACTACCCTGATAGGACATTTTTCCTAACGTCCAGCCTAAACCGCCCTTCCTGCAATTTAAGCCCATTGCTTCTTGTCCTGTCCTCAGAGGGTAACGAGATCAATTTTTCTCCCTCCTCCTTGAAACAACCTTTTACGTACTTGAAAACTGGTATCATGTCCCCCCTCCGGCTTCTCTTCTCCAGACTAAACAAATCCATTTTTTTCTATCTTCCCTCGTAGCTCATGTTTCAAGTCCTTTCATCATTTTTGATGCTCTTTGCTGGACTTTCTCCAGTTTCTCCACATCTCTCCTGAAATGTGCTGCCCAGAACTGGACACAATACTCCAGCTGAGGCCCGATCAGTGCAGAGTAGAGCGGAAGAATCACTCCTTGTGTCTTGCTTACAACACTCCTGCTAATCCAGCCCAAATGATGGTTGGTTTTTTTTGCAGCAGTGTGACACTGTTGACTCATATTTAGTTTGTGATCCACTACGACCCCCAAGCCCCTTTCTGCACTGCTCCTTCCTAGGCGGTCATTGCCCAGTGTGTACGTGTGTGCACCTGATCGTTCCTTCCATTTGTGCGCATTGAATTTCATCCCGTTCTTGCGGGGCCTGTCCCACCCCGTTCTGGGACACAATCATCCTAGAGTCACTCTCCCTGTGCAAGTCAGCACCGCAGTCCGGAGGTGTGCTGATGGCCTGTGCTGATGCACCCAATGTGACAAAGCTCTTCCTCTGCCTCGCTGGGTCCAGCGCTCCCTTCCAGCGGCAGGTCAGGGAACTGCTTTGCCCCTTAGGGTTCTTCCACCCTCTAGTGGTAGGGGAGGGTAATACAGCCTCTCTAAGGTGGCCGCTCCCTGCTGGGTCCCAGTCCTGTCTCTGGTTCTCACAGGCCCTTGCCTCTTCGCTGGGGCTCTTGCCCCTCCAGTGAATGGCTGGTTGGGGGGACCCGGTCCTACCTCAACTCCGGGCCCCAACCCAGGGACCCTACAAGTAGCAGCCTCGTGCTGTGGCTTCAGAAAAGCTGCTAGCTTCCCCAGGTTACTGCCCCAGGCCCCTTGACTTCATGTCTGGCCCCTGCTCGGACAGGGCCCTTCCTGCCTCCTTGCCAGGGGAGGCTCTTGACCCCTGACAGCCCCACTGGGCGTGGTGGTGCCGAACCAAATGTCCAGTGCTATCTTCCCCTTCTGGCAGGTCTTTTCCCTCAGGCCTCCAGCCCTGGGAAAAGTCCTTTGCCCTCTTCGGGCAGGGTTTTTCCCTCCCCCCAGTCTTTGTACCTGCAGGGTCCTCTCCTGCCAGCGTCCTGCTCCGTAACCCGCCTGGTTTCTGACAGCGTCTTGCCAATTCCACCATCCCAGCCAAAGGGAAAGTGCTACAGTGGGTGGTGATTTAGAGGGCCTTTATTTATAACAGAAAAAGTGCATGTATTTAGTTCAGAGATAAAACTAAGGAAGGTTGATGGTTCAAAAATGAAAAACAGGCATTGGCCCCGTTAGAAGTTCTGTCGGCTCTTGACAGGTTATAAAGCAAAACTGACCAAATAAATAGATGACACTTTCAGATGAGTTACACAAGTGGCTCACAAACACTTCATTCAGTCTATATTTACTTAGCATTTCAACTCAGGTGTGTGCATTGTCTGGCTTCCGAAATACTATGGCCAAACTCCCAACTGTGTGTCTAACACAACACTCTGGTAGCTCTCCTCACTCCCACAACTCCAGCTGCGCTCTTTCTCTGGAGGGGAGGCTTTTAACAAGTCCTGGGCGGCCCTGGATGGGCTCCAGGTGTGTGAATTAACCTGGCGTAACCCCTGCTCAGCTACCAGGGGACACGGGACTTGGTGAGCCTGGGGCTGATCTATTGGCCTCCTAGCCCTCTCCCGGAGCCAGCTCCCCTGAGCCTGGCATACCACGCTAGCCTGAGGAACAGCAGCAGGGAAGCCTCAGCGGCATGGACTGGCCCTGCCCGCCCCAGAGCCCGGCTCCAGGCACCAGCGGCTGCTACCTGTCCCGCTTCAGCGTCTCTGCTGTTGTTCCCCAAACTAGCGGGGGCGGGTCCACCCAGGCTCACACCTCCTGCCTGCCGCTCGGACAGCGTGACAGGCTGCGGCTACCTCTCTCACGGCCATGGGTGGCCACTGTGCCACGGGGCCCTCTCTGGGGCCCAGGAAGGGGCCCGATTTGCAGGGCTGCCGTCCCCATTGTGACAACTTGGGGCACAGGTCTGGCTGCCGCCACGTCACGGGGGGACCCGTGGAGTGCGAGATCCCCTTTCTGCCGGGACGGGGGCCAGCTGTAGGAGCTCAGGGGAAGGGGCAGGCCCAGCCCTGTGCCCCGACACAAGCCCAGGCTGCGAGCCGAGACTAGTAGCCGGGCTGTCTCCAACCCCTCGCCGTGCTACTAGGCAGTAGGCTGGGGATGCTGATGGTTTGCAGAGAAGGCCCCGTGCTCCTCACCCAGCGTAGTCACGTAGCAGTGATGTGGGTCCTGGAGAGGGCCTATTCATTAGCCCCCTCCTGGTCCCCTAGCATCAGTGCGACGGGACGTTGATTTCCGTTTCCCAGCCCCAGCCGTGCCGGCCATGGAGTTTGTTAATTTAGGTCAGTCCATCCACCTGCCCCGGACCTCACCGGGCAGGGCCTAGCAAAGAAACATTGGGTGCTTTACAGGCTGGGGACAGAGTTATTCTGTGTCAGATGGGGCCTGGGTGCCTGGGACACCCCCCTGATGCACCCCCACACACCTGGCTCAGCCGGCAACGGAGAAAGAAGCATCCTCCGTACACAAACCCAACGGCCCCTGCCGTGCTGCGACAGCAGGGCAAATAGTTTCGATTTCTCCTCCTTCCGCTAGAGAGTTGGACTGGAAAGAGACAAACCAGATCAGCTAACCTCAACCCCAGCTTCCCCTGGTTCGCAGCGAAGACACAAGCAGGGCGCTTTGACGTGCGGCTTGTTCGCACCACGTATGAAGGTGCAACGTCACTCGTGGGAATGGCGAGCAGTGACACCCACAAACTCTTGGTAAAGGTGGGAGCGCATCGAGGGCCCTTTCGTGGTTACCGGTGCGTGCTGTCTGCAGGGGATATTGTTGTTCTGTGCAGCGAGGTGAAAGAGTTTAGATGAGGCTCTTGATAAAAGGAGGGATGGGTTGCAGAGACACAGGCTCAGAATAAGCAGCTGGGAAACGGAGTATAGGGTATGTCATTTCGAAGATGTGGCCGCTGAAGAATTAACCTTGAAACTAGATGGGCGGACAACATCGCAAATGCAAAGTTTCAAGCATCTGGGGAAATAGAGGCTGAAACTAGCCCTAGGATAATACATGCCTGGCTGGAATGGAAACAGAGAAGTGATGTAGCATGTGATAGACTTTTAAGCTTACTAGTATCTTCCTATGACCTGGTGGTCCGTCTGATTTTAATGTAGGGTTCTGGGCAACCAAGATGAAATGTGAGTGACTGATCCGCTCCTGGAAATGCGAGGGTCGAGACGGATGGGTGGTGCAACCAAGACAGACTGCAGGAGGCACATGAATGTTAGAGACCTGCTCAAAGTAACACCCCTCCATGAAAACAGGGCTGACCTAAGGAGAAGTGTGAGGGTGGCAGAACGGAAGACGTGGTCTCATGGGGTGTGACAGAGGATGTAACACTGAACGGAGTGTTTCGGAGGGAGCTGACCCGTAAAGGGAACCCCATTTGATGGGTGCAATGTAATGAAGAAGATCTAGCCAGAGAGCCAGTCCCTGCCCTGAAAAGCTTCCACTCTAAGCAGACACGGCAGATGAAAGGTGGGAGGGGAAACTAAGTCACAGCGAAGCGACGTGATTTGTCTGCGATTGCGCAGCAGGTCAGAGAATAAATTCCGGGTCTCCTGACTCCCAGTCCAGTGCATCATCCCCTAGGCCGCACTGCCCAGACACAGGACGCCACTCAGCGCAATGCTGTTCAAAGCGTGGCATCAACAGCCACTTGCCCAGATGGATCTCGCAGCGTAGGTGAGGGGAGATGAGCCCAGTTCGTTCGCGCAGCGGCCACCCTTCCTTTTCAGTGGCTGTGTCTTAAAAGGCCACGGCCCCGCCTGTGCAATCAGCCCCCCCGGCAAAGTCGCACGTAGCTATTGCCAAGTGGCCCTTCGCCCTGGCTCCAGCTTTCGTTTTCCAGGCGGTTTGTCTCCCCTGCAGGACGCCTGCTCCCCAGCCTTCGCTTTCTCCTGGGTTGGTGCTGCAGCCCTTTCCGGTGCGTCTCAGCCCGGCCCCACAGCTGGAGGCAGGTCAGAGCACCGGGGAGCCAACTCTAGCCATGGCACGCCTGGCTCAGGGGAGCAGGTTTGCCTGTTGGAAAGCTGCATGGGGGAGGGTAGCAGAGCGGGGCACCGTTTCAGGGAGGGACACAGTAGGCACTCAGGTTGGGGTGTGGGCAGAGAGGTCAGTCTGAGCTTCTGGCCCTCTGATAACCTATAGGCACCATCGTATGGGAGCATTGCCCCGCTCTGAATGAGTTTAAGCTGCAATAAGACCATAAGAACAGCTATGCGGGGTCAGACCAATGGTCCATCTAGCCCAGTATCTTGTCTGCCGACAGTGGCCAATGCCAGGTGCTTCAGAGGGTATAAACAGAACAGGGCAATCATCACTGATGGACCTATCCTCCATGAACTTAGCTACTTTTTTGAACCCTGTTACAGTCTTGGCCTTCACAACATCCTTTGGCAAGGAGTTCCACAAGTTGACTGTGGGTTGTGTGAAGAAATACTGCCTTTTGTTCGTTTTAAACCTGCTGCCTATTCATTTCATTTGGCGACCCCTAGTTCTTGTGTTATGAGGAGTAAATAACACTTCTTTATTTACTTTCTCCAAACCAGTCATGATTTTATAGACCTCTACCATATCCCCCCTTAGTCGTCTCTTTCCACGCTGAAAAGTCCCAGTCTTACTAATCTCCCCTCATATGGAAGCTGTTCCATGTCCCTCATCATTTTTGTTGCCTTCTTCTGTACCTTTTCCAATTTCAATACATCTTTTTTGAGATGGGGCGACCAGATCGGCAGGCAGTGTTCAAGATGTGGGCATCCCATGGATTTACAAAGAGGCAATAGGATATTTTCTGTCTTATTATCTATCCCTTTCCTAAAGATTCCCAACCTTCTGTTCGCTTTTTTGACTGGCCCTGTATATGGAATGGATGTTTTCAGAGAACTAGCCACAGTGACGCCGCGATCTCTTTCTTGAGTGGTAACAATGAATATAGACCCCATCACTTTCTATGTAGAGTTGGGATTATGTTTTCCAATGTGCATTAATCAATATTGAATTTAGTCTGCCCTGGTGTTGCCCGATACCCCTGTGAGACAGAGGGATTATCTCCCCATTTTACAGCTGGGGACGGCCGCTCAGGCAGCTTGCCAGCAGTTACACAAGTTGCCTGTGGTAGACCTGCGGAGTAAACCTAGCTCTCCTGAGTAACAGCCTGGGGCCTTAACCACTAGGCCACGCTACCGCACGTCCTAGCTTAGCTGCCCATTAGCTCTTTCAGATTGCCAGGGTTTGCCGGCACATGGACAAAACAGCAGGTTTGCTAAGATGCTCCAGGGGTTTCTAACCCCCAGCTCTGGGCAGCTCCCAGCAGGGCCCTGAACTGCCTGCTTCAGTTGATGTGCGAAGGGGGCGAAGACCCACCTTGGCGGGGGCGATAAAGCAAGATAATTTTTGTTCAGTGCTTTGCAAAGGTCAGCAGCCAATTCCTATTAGTACTAGATCTATTGCGAGGAGGATATATTGCGAGGATGTGATATACCTTGACTTTAGCAAAGCTTTTGTTACAGTCTCTCACAGTATTCTTATCAGCAAGTTAAAGAAGTATGGGTTGGATGAATGGACTATAAAATGGATAGAGAACTGGCTAGAGCATAGGGCTCAGTGTGTAGTGATCAACAGCTCAATGTCTAGCTGGCAGCCGGTCACAAGTGGAGTGCCCCAGGGGTCGGTCCTGGGGCCGGTTTTGTTCAACATCTTCATTCATGATCTGGAGGATGGGGTGGATTGCACCCTCAGCAAGTTTGCGGATGACACTAAGCTGGGGGGAGTGGTAGATACCCTGGAAGGCAGGGATAGGATACAGAAGGACCTAAACAAACTGGAGGATTGGGCCAAAAGAAATCTGATGAGGTTCAACAAAGAAAAGTGCAGAGTCCTCCACTTAGGGAGGAAGAATCCCATGCACAGCTACAGACTGGGGACCAACGAGCTAGGCAGCAGTTCTGCAGAAAAGGACCTGGGGGTAACAGTGGATAAAAAGCTGGATATGAGTCAGCAGTGTGCCCTGGTTGCCAAGAAGGCTAATAGCATATTGGGCTGCATTAGGAGGAGCATTGCCAGCAGGCCGCGCGAAGTGATTATTCCCCTCTATTCAGCATTGGTAAGGCTGCATTTAGAGTATTGTGTCCAGTTTTGGGCCCCCCACTACAAAAAGGATGTGGAGAAGTTGGAGAGAGTCCAGCGGAGGGCAACAAAAATGATTAGGGGGCTGGAGCACAGGACTTATGAGGAGAGGCTAAGGGAACTGGGCTTGTTTAGTCTGTAGAAGAGAAGAATGAGGGGGATTTGATAGCAGCCTTTAACTACCTGAAAGGGGGTTCCAGGGAGGATGGAGCTAGGCTGTTCTCGGTGGTGGCAGATGACAGAACAAGGAGCAACAGTCTCCAGTTGCAGGGGGAGGTCTAGGTTGGACATTAGGAAAAAGTTTTTCCCTAGGAGGGTGGTGAAGCACTGGAATGGGTTACCTAGGGAGGTGGTGGAATCTCCATCTTTAGAGGTTTTTAAGCTGCGGCTTGACAAAGTCCTGGCTGGGATGATATAGCTGAGGTTAGTCCTGCTTTGAGCAGGGGGTTGGACTAGACACCTCCTGAGGTCCCTTCCAACCCTTATCTTCTATGATTCTATGAGGCGGTCAAAGGACACGGCAGAGTTCTAGCAGCCTGCTCCTTCCTTCCTACAAAGGGTGACAAGAACGATGCTAATTCCTCCAGGTGTCTAAAACAGACCAGTAATGACAAGGAAAAAAAATCAGCTCCTGCTTGAGTCCAGGGGAAGGGAGAGTTTCCAAGGTGCGTGGGGGGAAATGAACCCACCCGTTCTTACATTCTGTTCTGCAGGAGTCAAATCAGCCCACCGGGCACATCACTTTACTCTAACGCTAGAGGGAGATCCTGGAAGGGCCTTTCATTCCTATACAGGTGAGTGGGCAGGAGAACTCCCAGATGTCAGGACATGGGGTACTGTATCTTGAAGTCTATGGTAGAGAGCTGGGAAAGGTTTGAAGCAGAGCAAGACAGATAAAGCTTTAGTGCCCGTCCTTTTCCCCTAGAGTTCCTTGTCCAGTGTTTGAAGAACATGAGTGACTTTTTTTAATCATCGTCCCATAACGAAGGGGCCTGAAGCTTGACTCATTCTTATCCAGCATAAAGAAGAAGAGGCAAAGGCTGAGGCCACCACTTATCCGGCGAGCACGGAGAACGTTTCCAGCGGAAGGAGCGCTGCCCGCAGAGCTGACGGGGTGTCTGGTGCTGGAGCTCTTCTGCCGCGTGCGTATGAGCAGTGCTGGAACCCTGAGGGGGCAACGCTGGTGACCTGGAGGTCTCTGCGTGACGAAGGCATTAGATGAATATGGCAGGTCTGATGCCAGCTCCCAGGCCAGGGGAGAAGCCCGTGTGATTTTGCCTTCATAAAAAGTAACTAAGTTACATCGAAAGTAACTTCAGTTAGTTACTGAAGTTTTTCATTGGAAAAGCCCAGTGTGATGTGAAACCAGCGTGAGGGCTAGTGAAAGCCCATCCTCTCCTCCATCCACGGAGCTAATCCAACTCTTTGAGCAGCGGTAGCTACGTCGACGGAAGAATTCTTCCATCAACCTAGCCGCGTCTACACCAGGGGGTTAGGCTGACCTAACTACCGCACTCAGGGGGCAAAATTTTTCCCAGCCCTGTACAACGTAGCTAGGTTGAGCTAATTTTTAGGCGTAGATTCCGCCTGCGCCTTAGCTAAGCACTTCTGATTCTGCATAAGCATGTGCATTAAAACATGACGTTTTCAAAGTTCTTCACATCTAGCTAAAAGTTTCAGATGCTGTTTCGCAGCATGACCCTCAGGAGAGCTCGCACTTGGACTGAAGCTTTCCCTTAACCCATGCACTCAAACACGTGGCGCTTTTTTGTTTCAGTTTTCACCTGAAAGATTAGTAGCGATTGATAGTGAATGCTAGTGAAAATGAGGTAGGATATGAAGCTAAAATAAGGAAAGAACGAGTTAAAAATTACTTAGAAAAGTTAGATGTCTTCAAGTCACCAGGGCCTGATGAAATACATCCTAGAATATTCAAGGAGCTGGTTGAGGAGATATCTGAGTCATTAGCGAGTATCTTCAAAAAGTCATGGAAGACAGAAGAGATTCCAGAGGACTGGAAAAGGGCAAATATAGTGCCCGTCTATATAAAGGGAAATAAAGACAATCTGGGGAATTACAGACCAAATCAGCTTAACTTCAGTTCCCAGAAAGATAATGCAGCAAATAATTAAGCAAACAATTTGCAAACACCTAGAAGATAAGTAACAGTCAGCATGCATTTGTCAAGAACAAATTGTGTCAAAGCAATCTACTAGCGTACTTTGACAGAGTAACAAGCCTTGTGGATGGGCGGAAGTGGTAGATGTGGTATATCTTGACTTTAGTAAGGCTTTTGATACTGTCTCGCATGACATTCTCATAAACAAACTAGGGAAATACAACCTAGGTGGAGCTACTATAAGGTGGGTGCATAACTGATTGGAAAACCATTCCCAGAGAGTAGTTATCAGTGAGTCACAGGTAAGCTGGAAAGGCATAACGAGTGGGGAATTTCCCAAGAGTGCAAAGTGCTCCACGGAGGAAAGAACAGTCCATTGCACACATACTCCGTGGGCAATGCCTGCCTAGGAAGGAGCACTGCAGAAAGGGATCTGGGGTCATAGTGGACCACAAGCTAAATATGAGTCAACAGTGTGACACTGCTGCAAAAAAAGCAACCATCATTCTGGGCTGGATTAGCAGGAGTGTTGTAAGCAAGACACGAGAAGTAATTCTTCCGCTCAACTCTGCACTGAATAGGCCTCAGCTGGAGTCTTGTGTCCAGTTCTGGGCGCCACATTTCAGGAAAGATGTGGACAAATTGGAGAATTTCCAAAGAAGAGCAATACAAATGATGAAAGTCTGGGAAACATGACCTGTGAGGGAAAATTGAAACAATTGGGTTTGTTTAGTCTGGAGAAGAGAAGCCTGAGGGGGGAACCTGACAACAGCTTTCAAGTACATAAAAGGTTGTTACAAGGAGGAGAAAGAAAAATTGTCCTCAGTAACCTCTGAGGCTAGAACTAGAAGCAATGGGCTTAAATTGCAGCAAGAATGGTTTACATTGGATATTCTGAAAAACTTCCTGCCTGTCAGGTTAGCTAAGCACCGGAACAAATTGCCTAGGCAGGTTGTGGAATCTCCGTCACTGGAGATTTTTAAAAGCAGGTTAGACAAATGGTCTAGATAATCTTTGGTTCTGCCATAAATGCAGGGGACTGGACTAAATGACCTCGCAAGGTTCTTCCCAGTCCTATGATTCTATAATTCACCCTCAGGGAGCAGCTACAGGAAATGCAAATGAAAACATCCAACACATGAGATAGCCCCAGCTGTCTCCTCTCCCGATACGTGTCCCCAGCTACGTGGAGTATCATGTTCCAACGTTTTAAGAAGTGAAGAAGAGATTGTCAAGGGCAGGAAATCCCATTAAACCAGTGATCCCCGAGCCAGATGTTCATTTTGACTCCGTCCATCCTGCTTAGCAGAGACATGGGAAGCAGTTGCCATCCAGATCCTTGTTTAGCTGCTTTACAGAAATACTTAGAAGTTCATGGAAGCAGAAATTAGTGAGGTTTGAGCTTTATCTTCCCTCCCAGCTAAGTAATCTCCTTACACAGCTCTGAAACGGGAAGCATTTGTGAAAGGCCAAATCAGGTCCTGGAGACATCCATTAGGTACATTTTGCTCCAATTTAATGCTGAAAGCAGGCAGTTGAAATACATTTGCCAGCTTCAGCGGTGGGGAAATGAAGTAAGATTTCAGAGTAACAGAAATACACTATCCATGGGTAAGAGCTAGTCGTGAATCCTTCCTGGTTGGAATGCTCTCCTCACAGATGTGTGGTTAACACAGAGTGTATGTAACTTGGGGCTCCAGATGAATGAATAGGCTGGGGGTTAGAAGGGGGTATCACTGCACTTTACATCTACTGAACTGAAAACAGCTGGAGTCTCTCCAGTGGTCACAAGTCTTGTAGTTTTCTTTGGTGGAGTTCGTCTCATGTGCTTCCTTCTCCTTCACTCAGAGCAAAGGCAAGCTCACTCAGCCCTGCCTTAGCAATCATTATGCCAACCAGTCCTCGCTCAGGGTTGTTGACCAAGAATTCACCTGGAGAAGATGTTTGTGGTTTGCTAACACAAGGCATTTCTTAGGGAACAAGGCGGATCACGATACACCTGTAATCAACTGCCTGAGGAGTTAAGAGGAGAGGCAAGAATTGAGCACAACCATACAGGAAAACAAGGAAATTGCTGGAGAACCATAAGAGGCATCCCTTCATCTCCTGCTCCCTCTGATTTTCCCATCATTGAACTCTCCATAGGTATTATTAGACTGGAACATTGGCCCTAGAACCTTGCAGACAGAACCTTTGTCTCCTCTCTGTTCTCTACAGTACCAAGCAAGGGACGATTACATTGAGCATTTGTCAATATAGAACAGGGGCCTGCGAAAGTTGGGAGGAGTGTGTCTGGCCTTGCAGGTAAGGTAGGGGAATGGGAAATCAGGATCTTATTCCTGGTTCTTCCTGTGTGACTTTGGGCACGTCCCAGAATCACTCCATGCCAACCAGTTTCATCCATTCCATCTTCAATGAGGATAACATTTGCCTACCCACGAGAGTCCTGGAGCACCTTAAAGATGAACACATTTCTGCGGACATCACCTTTCATGGGCTGCAGCCCACGTCGTCAGACGCATGAAGTGGAAATCACAGACGAGAGGTATAAATACCCATCCAAGGGTAAGAAACATAACAATGGCACGTGCTAACAAAGTCAATACAGCTAGGGGAGATGAGGCCTATTGACACAATCAGACTGGGTCTGAATAGGGACGCGGAATGGTTCTCTCATTCCAAGAAGTAATTGTCACTGTTCACACATTCTCACCTTCTGATCAACGGTTGTGAACAGGCCTCATCTACCCTAACTGTATTGACTTTGTTAGCACGTCGTTATGTTTCTCACCTGGGGATGTATATCTATATTTACCTCCTAGCTGTGGTTTCCTCTTCATGCATCTGACAAAGTGGGCGGCAGCCCACGAAAGCTTGTGCCCGCAGAAATGTGTTAGTCTTTCAGGTGCTCCAGGACTCTCGTTGTTTTTGCTGTATACAGACTAACACGGCTGCCCCTCTGAAACTTGCCTACCTGTAAGTCACCCTTTCCAGTCAAATCCTAAGTGGCTTGGGAGCAGCTTGTGAGAATGGCCAGCCTTTCTCTGGAAAGGATGCTGCCCGGCTGTGATCTGCAGACGTGCTGGAGTTGGAGTCCCATCTCTTTAGGCGAGAGGTGATGGCTGGCTGGGCATTGCCACATGCTTTGAGATGTCCACCTGGAAGGAAGTCCTACACCAGGATAAGGAGGGCTGCTCTGTTCAAGGAGAGCCCTGCCACGGGGCTTTCTAGGTAACAGGAGCTCATTATTTTCATTGGCTCTTTATTGCTGACTGCAGTCAAGACCTGAAGGGCACCAGGGCCTGGAGCCGCCAGCTGGTCCCACCAAGTCCCTGGAGTGGAAAAGCACTGAAAGCTGTAATGCCAGACTCAACACATGGCTCTGAAGGGGGGCGACTGAACATGGCCAAACACTGGTGTGTCTATAACCAGAACATGGTGGTAACGCCCGACCACTTCAGCGGGCCGCTTCCCAAGTGTGTCAGAGGTGGGTTGTCACGGGCTGGTGGCTTTCCCTCAGACAGGAAAGCAGGCCAGGGCCTAATCATATTCTACACATACTAGTGTCTTGGGTGCTAACTGCGCCCTTGGCTTTGCAGCACGTGGGCCGGCTCGTTCCTCAGACCATACAGCAATGAGTTCCCAGCAGATGGCTGGTGCAGAGCTGCCCTGGGGTTGTGAATGGGAAATGCCAGGGCGATGTGGAGTCTGATATGACAAGTGGGATGATATTAAGAGCGTGAGACATTTGAAGGACGTAAAAGGGCTCAGGTGAGTGGCTCCCTGGCATTCAGCAGCCCAGGAGCAGGGGAGTGTCTGACCGTTCATACAACTGCAGCCCGGATTTCACGCGTTATCTACAAATAGCCAAGACTTCAGCCTCCAGCACGAGAGTCCCCCCACACGCCTTCAGTGAGCCGTCCCGGAACAGCGGAAGGCACCGGGGGATGTGGGATCAGGTGACAAAACCACAGCGTCAAAACCCATGTGCATGGAGATAAATGAACACAGTGCAGCTTCTGTGCTGGATAAAGACAAACAAACACAAAGCAAAAGAGGAGGGGGCAGTGAGTAGCTCTGCTCTCTCCTCTGCACCCTAGTAAAGAAGAAAATGCCTTTTTATACCCGAACCGAATGTGTCCAAACTGCCTTTCCTTCGTAAGGACGCAACCAGGCTCCCGCAGAACCAGACTTACCCCCTCGCCTGATAAACCACTCAAAACAAATTGCAGCGTGAACACCGCTTGCCCTTTTTATTATTATAACTCGGTGGGATTTTAGCACTGGGGGAAGGAAGGGGTGGAGAGCACCCCAGGCTTTCCTGATTGCCCCTAACGAGCAGAGCTGTAACTCCTGGCTGACGGGGTGCTTTTTGCTGACAAAGGGAGCCTGTTAGGCAGAGGTGTGTGGGCCAGGAGAATAGCTGCCCTCTGTGCAGGTGAGGTTGGGGGTTGGAGTTTGGAACACCGCTGCCGAGGTTTCTTTGTGGCAAAGCCAGGTTTATTTTTAGCTTCGTCATCTTCCAGTGTGAAGGGGGTGGAGGAAGAAGCCTCGGGGAGGGGCAGCCGACCTGTCTGGCTGGGCTAGTGCCTGAGCACCGGTCGGCGTGTTGCAGCTGGAGCCCCACCCACCCAGTAGCAGAGCACTGGGCCACGGCCAGGGCCCTGGGCTGGGACGCGGCGGAGTCGGGAGGGCCCGTGTCCCCCTTGCCACCCCACCGCTGGGCTGGCCGCCTCACCCCGGCCTGTGAAGCCTTGGCTGTGTTGGTGCTCGCCCCCCCCGCTTGGGAGCCCCGGATGTCGTCTCTTGTCCGTTTTAGTCCCTCGTTGCATGCCCTGAAGCGGGTCAGTCTGCTTACAAGGCCGTCCCAGAAATGCACCGCACGGCTTCACTGTGTCTGCACGTTGGGCTATTGACTGGCCTGGTGCACTTTGGACAGCTCCTTGGCTGAGCTGTTCCCCCAGCATCAGGACCCAGCTTGCCCAGCTCCCGTAACCTGGCACCCTCTACACTATAGGGCACTTTCGAATATACCTGGAAGGGCTCTCAAGAATTCCCCCTGGGCCTGAGCCAGCGTGTATTGAAGGCAGGGAGAGGAAGGGGAGCCTTCAAAGTCTTGGGTTCAAGTCCTGGCTCTGCAAGGACAGCCTTGGGCATGTCACTTAATATCTGCATCCCTTGGTTCACCCCTCGCCCCCCTCCTGTAAAATGGGGCTTTGTTACTATTTACTATAATGATTTGACATCAGAATCCTAGAAGGGTTGGAAGGGACGTCAGGAGGACGTCAGGAGGTGTCTAGTCCAACCCCCTGCTCAAAGCAGGACCAACCCCAGCTAAACCATCCCAGCCAGGGCTTTGTCAAACCAGAGCTTAAAAACCTCGAAGGATGAAGATTCCACCACCTCCCCAGGTAACCCATTCCAGTGCTTCACCACCCTCCTAGGGAAAAAGCTTTTCCTAATATCCAACCTAGACCTCCCCAACTGCAACTTGAGATTGCTCCTTGTTCTGTCACCTGCCACCACTGAGAACAGCCTAGCTCCATCCTCCCTGGAACCCCTTTTCAGGTAGTTAAAGGCTGCTATCAAATCCCCCCTCACTCTTCTCTTCTGCAGACTAAACAAGCCCAGTTCCTCAGCCTCTCCTCATAAGCCATGTGCTCCAGCCCCCTCATCATTTTTATTGCCTTCCACCAGACTCTCTCCAATTTGTGCACATCGTTTCTGTAGAGGGGGGCCCAAAACTGGACACAATGGCTTGTGATATGGAAACAAAGTACTATTACTCTCTTAAAGAACAAACTCCAAATGCATACTGCTGCAGTCCGAGAAATCTACACTTACAGTGGTGTATAGAGTCCAGGCACTACACGTGTAGCTACACGTGGCAGTGGGAAAAGGCTCTGGCAGGGGGAAGACAGCTGGACAGTACGTTGCTAAAAATAATAGCACAGCTGTGGTAGGCACTGCTTGTGTATGTAGAAAGCTGTGTAGGGTACATATTCTACACCACACTTTTGGCCTTCCAAACATCCCCTGGCAAGGAGTTCCACAGGTCAACTGTGTGTTGTGTGAAAGAGTGCTTCCTTATGTTTGTTTTAAACCTGCTGCCTGTAAAGTTAATCAGGTGACCCCTAGTATGTGTGTTATGGGACGGTGTAAGTAACACTTCAGGTGTGGAGAGCATGTTGTATTAATTTAGATATAATATATGGGCCAAAGGTGTTACCAGAACCCAGTCACTGTCCAGTATTAAAGGTCTGGAGGTTAGAAGGCAGCCTACTTAGTACCATGAATGGCTAACACACGTAAAATCCAGTCCAAAGGTTAGAACTGTATTGACTGGAACACACAAAAGGGAAAGAATCAGTAGGAGGCAAACGGGGATGGCAAAGGTTGCAGACAACACAAAATAAAGAGACAATTAAAGGGGGGTATTATAGATCTCTATGCAATGACTGGCATGGAGAAAGTGAATAAGGCAGTGTTGTTATTTACTGCTTCACATAACACAAGAACCAGGGGTCACCCAGTGAAATTAATGGGCAGCAGGTTTAAAACAAACCAAAGGAAACACTTCTTCATTCAACTCACAGGCAACCCGTGGCATTCGTTGCTAGCCAAAGCCAAAAGTATAACTGGGTTCAATAATTTCATGGAGGACAAGGTTGATCAGTGACTATTAGCCAGGATGGGCAGGGGTGCAACCCGCGCTTTCGGTGTTCCTAAACCTCTAACTGCCAGAAGCTGGGACTGGACGACGGGGAACGGATCACTCGATAATTGACCTGTTCTGTTCATTCCCTCTGAAGCACCTGGCACCAGCTGCTCTTAGAAGACAGGATCCTGGGTAGATCGATTACTGGACTGGCCCCGTATGGCCATTCTGATGTCTGGTCAGACCTCCCATTCTCTGGTACTTCTCAGGCCGGGAGAGCTGAGTTGGCTTCTGTGTCTGACCATGCCGGTGCCATGTGCTATAGCTGAAAAGCCAAGAGAAAGAGTCAGCGTAGGAGGAAGATGGGGCTGTGATGATGGTGTCACAGCAACAATCCTTCCACTGCAGCCATGGTGATGGTAAGTGTCTCTATTTAAGGGCCCCAGCCATCGTGATGGGTGGAATAATCCAGCCTCATTATTTTGTCCACTGATTAGGCTTAATTTCCAATGCATCAATTTTGATTCCTTGATTTCTGCTCCTCTGCGCCTCTTATTTACCACTCATAATCTTAATGCGGTCCTTGAGTGGTACCAGTCGCCCCTTTTCTGTTTAATTCTGTCTCCTAACATCTTTTCTGAAGCGGTTTTAGATAACAGATCACTGGGACAATTCATGAACCTTCCCGCTTTTCACCAATTGAGCTTACATTTAGGGTCATTTTGTAGGCCCACTTATAACAATAGGCTCTCTGCTCCCTCACCTAAACCATGCCTCAGCGTCTATGCTGCTATTCATGCCCGTGCTAGCTGGGCATGCAGTGTCTGTACGCCACCGTAAGTGTCGACATACTGAAAATCATGGAGTGGGCACTGGGAAAGACCTTGGACCTGATTCTCATTTATGCCACTCATTTGTAACTCTTCCGGTTGCCATGCAGCCTCTCCTGATTTACATGGGTAGATATTGAGATCAGAACCTGGCCCCTACAGAATGAGTTTGTCCATATCCCTGGGGCAGTGTCGTCTTGCCATGCCTTGCCCCGTGTATTGCAGTGTATTGGGATTGCTCCTCAGTGCTGGTTGGCAGGACCATATTTCTTTAGAACGGTTCTGCAGAGCGCAGTCTGGGACTAACACTGAACAGCTTTCCTGCCTTTGCTTCCTGAGATCATCTGTGAGGAGGTCAAACAATATCGTTAGTCACTGATGGTTGCAAAGGGGCCTGTGTTGCTTAATACACAACCGCTCGGGCAAGAAGTAAGTTGCCGTAAGGCGAAGGGGAGCAGAACACGCGTCAATATTTGCGTGCTATTCAATACCTTTTCAACGTACTCCCAGCCGCACGCATCTGATCACGTTCCAGAGCCGTGTTGTTTCTCCGGCACTAATTATGAGGTGCCAGGAGTCCTTCGCATTTCTGCTTGCTGCTTTGAATGGCTGACGCCGTGCTAATGCCTCTGTCCGCCAGCCAGGAGGCTCCTGGTGAGCCTCTATGAGCTGAGATGGGAGAATGGAGTGGGCGAGAAAAGATTTACTGTTTTACGAGGCAATAACCCAGATCCTGAGTGAATAGAAGAGGAGGCAGAAGGCCAAGTTACTTATCCCATTGAGGACACTGGATTATTGCCTCGTCTAGCCGCCCAGCAGAGGTGGGATAGCTTTTATGGGATGCTGAATTGCTCTGGCCTGTCTGTCCATTGTACGTTGGAGTCAGTCATTGACCTTAGACGATAGATAAATGCAGCTGCAGTGGGGTTAGCTGGGAATCCCTGTCACAGGTTTCTCTGTGCTCTGGTGAGACAACTCCTTGTGGCCGCCTCTGGGGAAAAGCTTTGCCCGCTCTGACACCCCCTTTCATCTGTCATTCGTGCTCCATCCCCTCTCATGCTCTGGGCATTACAGTGCTTCCTCTTCGTGATTCGGGATGCTCCCTCTTCGTGGCTTGGCCTCCAGCCAGGTCACTAGAATTTTCCCCTTCCGGGTATCAAACTCTCACTGGACTGGCTGACCGGGGATCGTTCCCCGCAGTTCTCCAATTCCAGGCTATGCCACCTTGTGACTGGCTGGTGGGGGAACCTGGGCCCACTCACTACTCTGGGTTCCAGCCCAGGGACCCTACAACCAGCAGCCAAGGTCTGCTCCATCCCAAACCTTGCTGCTATTTCCCTGGACTGCTTCCTACTCCGTCTCTATCAGGCTTCCTTATCCACCGCCTTTCTGGGTATGCCCTTTCCTCATGGCCAGGCGCCCAGGGCTTCTGCTTTCCCCCTGGGCTTCTTCTTTCCCCTCTAAGCCCAGAGAGCAGCTGCAGGCTTCCACACTGCAGCTCTTTTCTGCTGCATGTTTCCTGGCTTTCTACCAGCCCTGCCTGCCCCTGCTCAGCTGGGCTCCAGCCTCCTTCAGTGCCTGCTCATCAACCCTCTCCACTTACTTAACCCCTTCTGAGCCACAGTCATCCTTTCCAGGCTGGTGTGGGGGAGAACACCCCATCCTCAACCCATAAAATGCTACAATCCGTTACCCTTCTAGTGTAGGGTGGATCAGGGGGTTCATTGAACATAGGATGGTTCTGTGGCGAAGGCCTGTTGTAGACACAGGAGTTACACAGGTATCATTTAGGGATGTGACTCTTTTACCCTTATAGTTACACCAGAACAACCTTGAGTGTGGATGCAGTTATCCTGGTCTAGCGGTTCCTACACAGGATCGGGAATAGCTAGACCAGTGTAAGGCACCTTTGCATTGGCAGAACAGCATCCACACTAAGGCATTGTGTCGCTAGAACTATGTGCTGGTGTACGTACAGCCCTACGACCGACTAGTGTAGACAAGGCCGGAGTCACTAGGGTCAGTCTGACGCCTGAGTTCAATTCCCTATGGGACCTTGGACAAATCACTTGAGCCCTCTGTTGCCTGACCCCCAATCTTCAACGTGAGGATGATGAGAATTCCTCTGCCTGGTGTGAGAAAGTCAGGCTAGGGGGCCTCAAAAGGGCATACCAGGGCCAGAGTGGGAGCCCGAGAAGGCCAAAAACCCTTTCTCCTGCAGGCAGGGGAGAGATGATTGCAGGGCAGTTAGAGACACCTGGACCCAATGAAGGACCAGTCCAGGTGTACTTAAACCTGCCTTCCCTAAAGGGAGGGGGAGAAGCACAGGAGGAGGAAGCTGCCAGAAGGCTGGTAGCAGCTGGAGGAGAAACTTCCCCCAGGCCAGGAGACTGTGCTTCTCTGCAGGTACAGAAGGAGAAAACCCTTGGCCCCAGCCAACAGAAGGAAGCTGGAGTAAGGTACCTCCAAGGGGAGACAGGGTTACTGGGGACTCCCTGGCCCCCTGTAAGGGGTTGAAGCGTGAGACCCACTAGGGAGGAGCTGGCCGTTTGCCACACTGGTTAGGTTGCAAAGGGCAGGGGCTGTCTCTTCCGCGCAGTCCACACCCAGCACAGCCACGGATAATCTCTATGATCCTCGGTCTGGGTTGGAGTCTTCAGGGGCTGCAGACGAAGCTCTCCTGCAAGGTCCCAGCTGATGTACCCCGCGGCAGAGGTCCTGCATGCTGCCTGGCCCAGCGGAGGGCAGAAGGCTCAGCAGCTGCGGGACCTCTTGGTCTGTAGCCCACTGGGAAGAGGAACTTTGCCCGGCCCGTGATGGGGAGGGACGTGGTAAATGGAGGGGGGCAGAGGATGCAGACAGGAAGAAAAAAAGGGTTTTGGAAGGTCTCAGAAGCCAGGGGTGGGGTCCGGTCAAGGTGAAGTAAAAGGCCAAGTGGCAGGGGCAGGAGAGATCGACAATGCCCTGAACAGAGCAGGGAGGACACGAAACACGTCCCTGTTTGCCGGACAGCCAGTCTGAATGGGAGTGGCTAACAGTCCTGGCTAGATCGTGAGTGGGCAGGGCCTGATCCAGCGCCCCGTGGAGAGACTCCTATTGCTTGGTCAGGCTCCTAAGGAGGAAGCTTCTTCCTGGCAGCTCTGCCAGTGTCCCTTGAAACCTGCCCTGCCGTGCTCCCGGCTACGCCAGCCTTCCACCCGCCCATTCGCTCGCTCGCTCGCCCCTTCCCCCGGGGGCTGCATGCTGTTCTCAGCCGGCCGCTCTAGCTGCTTTTGATCCCCGGCTAGTCCAGCCTCGCGGCCTGCCAGCGTACCAGGGGACTCCCCACGCCTCCCGGGACTGTCCCCTGGCCTGGGCCTGACCCAGCGTGCTGGCTGGGGAAGTTGCGGGAGAGGAGTACAATGATATTGTCTCGGATCAGTCTGTAACTGGGGGGTTTGGGGGTTAGGCTCACGGGACGGGCGCTGCTCTGCGTCCGTCGGATGTTATTGAAGACATCCTCCCAGTGGATTTCGCCCGAAGACGAGCTGCTGTGACCAAGTAGCACCGGCCATACCGAGGCGAGATGCCGACGTCCGTTGAAGACAGGGATCGCCCTTCTGGATTTGACCTCAGCACACCGCACCGGCCGGAGACAGGGCTGCCTCCTCAAGATCTCCCGTGTCACTCGCTGCCGGCAAACGATCCATCTCTTGATAGCCACGACCAGGAACCGCCGCTGTAAAATACACCTTAATGGCCAGATCGGCAGGCCGAGAACTCTTAACTGGGGCGTCCCTCGGGGCTCCGTCCTGGCCCCGATGCTTCTTAATTTATAAACCACGGATATACCGATGACCGAGTCGAGGAAATTTGTGTACACGGATGATATTGCCTTAGCTGCTCAGCAGACAAGACTCCTTCTCATCAGCTGCACCCTAGCCCGAGATGGCTGATTATTTCCAGTGCTGGAAACCCCAAAGAAACCCACTGGTGACCGCTTTCCATCTGAACAATAAAACGGCTAATGCCATACTTGATGGGAAGTTCTGCAGTGAGAGTGTCAGTGAGCCAGGAGCCTAACCCAAAGTATCCCAGCGTTACACTGGGCCGGAGTTTGACTTTCTTACAGCGCCTGTGATTAGGTCTGGTCTCGTGTCGTGCTTATTTGGGAAACTGGCCCGAACATCATGGGGCTCCAGTACACGGATCCTACACACCGCAATTGTCTTGGTAGGCTCTGTGACCTCCCTGCATCACATTAAACTCCTTGATACTCAATTCAATCACGCCACGCGCATGGTGTCAAGGGTGCTCAGATCAACCCCAGTTGACTGGCTGCGTCTGGTCCTATCACACATCCAGCCTGCACAGGTTAGAAGAGCTGCCCCGACATCTCACTTTCTTCCCCATGTCAATGCAAACACGAGGAGCCCGTTGTGCAATGAGCTGCAGAACCCGCCACAGATCAGATTCGAATCCCGCAGCCCTCCCGGGGAACCGCATCAAGACCCTGACACTCCACTTCCATGCTGAGGAGCATTTCGACTGCTCAGAATAAACGGCTTGTTGTAGAGGTTGCCAAAGAACTACCCGGGTTTTGATTTATGTCGGAAAGGCTGGTGCAGATTGACTCGCATTAGGATGTCTCCTGGGAGATGTGGACAAACCCTCTTGAAATGAAGAATGAGGCAAACGTGTGCGACTTGGTCACCAGCCACAAACGATGGAGCACATTATATCTGAGTGTCTCCTGGGTGCTTTTGCCAGGGGCCAGAAGGCCATTCCCCAGCTCACTGCTGTGGCCACGTGCTAGCTATCAAATCCAGATGTAAATCTGTAATCACTGCTGCCGACCCAAGCCATACGGAAGAAGAAGACCGGAGGAACGTAGGGTGGGAGTTTAGGGTGAGTTTCCCCAATGGCACCAGGGATCAGATTTTTCTACTGTGGAGCTTTTTGTACTTTCCTCTGAATCAGCGAGTGCTGGCCACCGTCGGAGGCGGGATGCTGGGATGGACCTCGGCCCTGATCCGCTCTGGCAATCGCTGTGTTCCTGTGTGGACATGTAGAATCAGTGCAAGCAGAATCGGGGCCCATGGTGTCACAGAACTGCGTGGTGTTGAAATTCTTGCAGTGAGCGTTAATGGAGGGATGAGAAAAGCAGTTCAGAATGAAGTGCCTAGTTATGTTGTCACCCCATAGTATCCTGAGCAGCAGCGCAGACCTCCCCCCCAAATCCCACATAGAGCTGAAAGCGTGTGGGGCCAGATTCTCAGCACAGGACCCAGCTCTTCCGCTTGCAGCTGCTGGGGGAAAATCAGCCACTGGAAAAACTGTGGCATTCACTGTCTTTGCTGGGCTTTGTTCCCAGGAGCCTTGACTTTCCCGTGGATGCCCCTGGCCCTGGCCACGGTTGGAAGACAGGACACGGGGCTCGATGGACCATTGCTTTGACCCAGTCTGGCTGTTCTTAATGTTCCCAGTTCTCAGCCCGGGGCAGCAGGGATGATCAAACAAATGATTTGAAGATGTCTTTTTAATCTCATCTGAGGGCTGAGTCGGTTTGAACCGTGAATCCAGACTCGATCCTCCACCAAAGGGGATTCTGCTGCCCCCTGTAACTCTGCCAGGTGCCTGCTGCATGAGTGGGTCTGTTACTGACTTTAAACTTTTTGTTCTCCTTGGTTAGCTCACGCGTGGCAGGAATAACCGGTGGCTCTCCAAGCTCGGGACAAGGCCCTGCTGAAGTGTCTTTGTTAGGGGGCTGGCTGGCTCCGAGGACGGGTGAAGTGGGCAGCTGTTCCCATTTCAGAGTAGTGAGAAACGAGCCCATTGTCTCAGCCCAGCTCCTAAGGAATAGTGTGGGCGATGCACGTCATCTTGGGCACTGACTTGATGGTGCTGAACCACGCACGTTAGCTGCTCTGCTAATGTGAATCTCAGAGTGAATCTCAAACCCGTTTTTACATAGCACTGACAATGTGCAGGCGCTGTACAAACCGCAGTGCACTTGTTCGTGTACGTGGGGGATGCTGCCCTCTAGTGGCTCACCCACAAAGGATAAGGGACCTACTACTACTGACAGCTCAAGGAGCTCTCCTTTAGCTCAAGGTGGCCTGTGGTGGGGAGTGTTTAAGAACCATGGTTCTAGTCTCAGCTCCTCAGGTGCGTGTGTGAGAGAGAGAGAAATGTATACAACTGTCTGCAGCTTGCTAACTTTGCACCGCTCACCCTATTCTTTCCAGGAGCCCAGATTAGATGGCTGCTGTAACCCTGCTGGGTTTCCCGTCCTGGATTGCTAACTTTTCACTTAGCCATCCTCCTCCCTGCCTTTGTGCTCTGAGATCTATCCCGGAGAACTGGGCTACAGAGCCGTTCTCCTTGCAGGCACCGGTCCAAATCCAGCCTGTGTCCGTTTCTGGCCTGTATGAACTGAGTCGTGACTCAGCCTAGTCCTTAGTGGGCAGGGAGTTTGAATGTTGGCACCCCATGCTAACAGGGCGTCTCTTTGCTGCCCCTTTCTTCCCCCAGGGGCTAGCCCCTGCACCGAGACTTGTCTGCTACTGCCTCCTCGCTAATGGACCCTCTCCCTCCCAAAGGAACGGCTCATTTTCTTAGTCCAATAGGTCCTGAGTTCAATTCCCCGCATGTAACCAGACATGGGGTGTCATTGCACTATCGCGGGGCTGGAGCACTGTCCTTTGAGCCCAGAGGGTCTGACAACTTGTTGCCCTGCCCTGTGGATGGCCACGAGGGCTGCCCGTCCAATTCCTTTCACCTTCACGTGGTTTCTACCCACGATGAGTTTAGGAAGGGTGTTGTGTGCAGCCACAGATCTCTGGGGCTGTCCCGAGCTGGACCGTTTGGCCTGGCACAGATAAAATCTCCCCGTGTGGTAACAGAAATAAAAGGGGCTGGAGCAATGCGACAGGGTGGTGGCCCGAATTCAGCAGCCACGACCTTTGCAGGAGGATTTCCAAGCTTCAAGAAACAGACTTCTGTAGCCCTCCAATACCCGATCCCTTTGGCTGAAATCAGAGAGGAGGGGGGTCTGAATTGCTGCAACCTTCCCTTGGTTAATTACGCTGCCGCCAGGCCCCGAGGTGTAATTTACAGCCCCTTCTGCATCAGCAATGAAGGTGGGTAAGCAGCTCAGGGCTGGAAGGGAGGAGTGCAGCCGGAGAAGGAGCTCAAAGGTGCAGATAAGACTGTGTAGGTTAAAGTCGGCCCTGTCTTTCGGCCCAGCGTGCTTTCACCCCTTCACCTTCCCTGACGCCCACTTGCTGCCGTGCCTTGCCGATCACCCCGGTCTGAGCCTGTACAGAGCGTGGGGATTTATCACCGGGGACGCAGCTGACTCGTAACGCACAAAATAGAAGCCTACGTAGATCCACCCCCACCAACCGCCTTTCTGCTCCTGGCTGCAGACTAGTCCCCCTGCCCCCATCTAGGGCTGTGTTGCTACCCAGCTTGCTGTGGCTACAGGACACCAGCGACTGCAGTTGCATTGTGTTCCCCACCCACACCCTCTCAGCTCAGAGTGAGTCATCACCAGCCTCTTTGCCTTTTGTTTAACCATCACAGCGGCGAAGAAAAGCAACGCGGCCCTGGATGCTCAGAGTCCTCGTTATTCAAGGTCTGTCTCTCCGCCCGCAAACATAGCTGTGCCTGGCTGTTTCAATGAGAATGGTCTTGTGGGTATTTTTCTTTTCAAATTTAATCTGTCAACGGCAAGTGTCATTCCTGCCACTTATTCCCAGGTGCTGGGAACAGACAGTTACCTTGAGAATCTCGTTATTGCAATTACACTTCAAATGGCAAACAGTTTAAAAAGTTCGGCGTTGGGAGAGATGAGATGTCAGCCCCACTTCCTGTTGTGCCTGTAGATTTCTTACAGCACTGTACCTCCCAGAATCGTAGCAAGAGGCGCATAATGTTGGGTTGGTGGCTCCGCTTAAATCCCCAGCTCTTGGAGTCATGTGAGTTGGTGAGACTCCCAGCTTTCATTCAATATATTTCTGGCTTGTACAGTTGCAGATGAAAGCTCAAAAATGTGAACCCTTAAAGCCTCAAGCAGAAGGCCAATTAAAAAGACTCCCAAAATATCTATCTATCTATCTTCAAATCTCATGATTTTTTTTTTTTTTCAAAGCCAATCTCATGAACTCTGAACAGGTGGGTTGACAATGTGGTTTCAAATGTACGTCAGTGCTTTGCCACATGCCATGTTATGGCTCTAAGCACTGGTTCAGATCAGTAATGGAGATGGAGCCTTTCAAGAAATCAGCTTTCGGTCTGGATAACCTCCCAGGTCTGCAGTGACTGAAAGATCCTACTATCTGATGACTATTGGGGATCCTAAATGAAATGAGTTTTCAACTCAGTCTCGTTCTCGATGATCAGGTGTCCTTATCTTTCTAACCAACTGGCGCCACAAGGCTCCATGTTTCATGGCTGGATAACCTTCAGCAGGCCCCTTAACGGAGATGATCTGTACAGCCCTGCATGCCTGTTACAGGTGAAGACAAAACCTATTTTCTTCCTGCGCTTGCGATATCTCTTTCTGCTGCACACACTAATGCTTAGGCTTTTCACTCTGTCTTCATGGAAAAACTGAAATGTCAGAAGTGTTTTTTTGTTTCAAAATGTTCAAACCTGACCTGTTTGTTTCTTCAAAATTTCTAGTAAATCTCTTTCAACCTTTTAAAAAAGATATATATTGGAATTTTAATGGCTAGTGAAAACACGATTTATTTATTCTTTTTTTGCAAAAACAAAATGTCAGCTAGTTTTTCATGAGGCTCCTTGATTTGTGGGGCGGTGGGGAAAGGCACTTACCCCTTGAAAACTTTTCTGTCAAAAAAATCTGCCCTGCCCTGGGGGCGGTGGCCACTGGCCGTACTCTGATCAAGCACTTGATGGCTCTGTGATATACAGCGTTCCCTAGGGGAGATGGTCCCTGGTAAACAAAGGAGACCAAGCTGGCGCCAAACAAAGAAGCATACGCACTTTGGACAAACTGGACTGAAAAGTCTCCGGAGCAGGGACCAATGGTAAAAAGGGAGACAGCGTGAGGGCAGTGATGCTATGATGCTGGTACACTGGGTAGCAATATGTGCAACTAGGTGGCTCCAGATTGCCTGACTGGTTTTCCTCTTCTAACAGCATTGGCTTCCCTACTTGCCATTCAGTTCAGCCCTTTCGCATTGGCTGGTTCTTGTAGGAGTTCCTACTGATTTCCTTCTCCCTGACTTTTAGATCTCTTCTAGGTCCAGTGTAAAGACATTGCCGGAGCTATGCCAGCGCAACTCCCTGATGTGGATGAACTGCACAATGGAGCTTGTACTGGTGTGGTGCGGCCTGGTAATTTGCCGTGGGAAATGCCTGAGAAGCCCTTGAGGTCTGCAGTGTATCCCTGGAACAAACACTCCCCCGCCCCCAGTCTGGACAGGCCTTGGTCACGTAATGGCACGCTGCCTGTTTCTAACGGACCCTCTCAGCTCCGTCTCTCTTCCCAAAGGAATGCTGCTGTCCCGCCCTGAAGTCTTGCGTTCTGGCCGGTTGTAAAGCTAACAACGCGGTGCCGCATCACACCTTAGTGGCATGTATCTGCAACAAGAGGTAGGCTGCCCGCACACAGCATTGCTCCAGCAGGGACTGTATCTTGAAGAAGACGGTACTGTACCTAGAGAAGGCAGCGGGTGGATTCCAGGCAGGCCGCTGTCTCCAGGACATAACTGTTATCCTCTTCCTCCTGGGCGATGTCTCTCCTGCTGTGGAAATGCACCATGGGCGGCACAGGTGGGGTTCCTCCTTGCCTTTATTCCATGTGTCTTATGGAACCAGCTGACCAGCCCTGGACTCCCAGTCCTTGGGCCCTTCTCTCTGGTTATGGAGAAGAGCAGCGGATTTTCTGGCGACTCAGCGGGGAGCCGGCAGGAGGAAAAGAAAGGAGTTTAGCTGTCTGCTGAGCTGGAGCTGGGTGTTAATAACCAAATCTACCCACCCTCCAGTCCCAGCTACATCATATGACGCCCAGTGGCTAGCCCCTTGTGCAGAGCCATACGCAGCCCGCTCTCTCCTTGGCAGAGGTGCTGGGATCTCAGGGAAGGCTGGCTTTAGCAGGGGGCAGTGCTGTCAGCTGAGTGCACCCAGCATCGTATGAACTCCAAGCGAGAGCTAGATCATCCTAGCTGAGGGTTACATCAGACAGAGCCTATGATTCAGACACACGCCCCAGCAGCAGAAGGGCTTGCTGGGAAAGGGCCCTGCTGGGGGACGATTTGAAGGGAGAGGCACAGGGTCACTAGAGTGGCATGTAATGAAAGCATCCGTGTTAAAGCATATAAATAGCAGCATTTACACAGGGGAAACATAAGGGCCGCGGGCCCAGCACATTTAATGAAGACAGGGAATCTCTTAGCAGAATCTCTTACACGCTCCCCAGCGTGTCTTAGTGCTTGCAACGTGCCTGAAAGCGGATTGTATTCAGGACATTGTATTATAACGGAACATTTTGGAGAAGGCTGGGCTAGTGATGAAGGCACCGGGTTGGGATCCAGGAGATCAGGGTTGGGACGACTTTAGCCGACAATATAGAACTACGAGGCCTACCACACTCAGTTAATGCAGAACTGATTCGACCGAGCAGAGGCACCACGCGGAACTGGCAACGCACAGACGCTCCAGTTCACGGCAGCATCGCATCCATCTTGTAAATGAATGAACTGAGGCTTGCTGAGGGTCAGCGGTGGGAGGTGACTAAGTCACCTGGGAACGTGACCCGCCAATCCTGACTCTCAAGGTGTCTGCGTCAACGCTTCAAACACACTACAGCTCATCGCTCCTGCAACCCTCCCAAACGGGAAGTTAGACTCCAGCAATTTATCTGCTCTGTAAGAAACGGAGCCCTGACCGCTAATTAGCCAGTATGTGTAATGAGTGGTTCAGGCAAATGCCCGTCTCTGATTTTTGCCCTTCATGGGGGCAATGTTCTCCCCCCACGGGGCTGCCGTTGCGTCTCACAGTGTAGCTCCACGGTGGGGCTCTTTAAATGCGACGGAGGACAGAAGCAAAGCGTGGTGGCTCCGAAAGCAACCTTGCAAAGAGCAGGGTTCAAAGTCACCCGTCAAGAGTTCTTCCTTCTGAACAGGATGTGCAGGGGGAAGAGAGAACAGGAGCAGACAGGGCAGCTTGTTAGTGAGGGAACAGCAGGGCGGAGAAAGCTGAACATCTTTTATTGTCAAAAAGACGACCTCAGTTTCTTCTGCCTAGTGAGGTTCCCTAATGCGGTAGGGCCAGCTGTGAGCATGGAGAAGTCGCTGCTTTCTTATTGCAGTCGCCACTGAGAGCAGGGCCCTGCTGGCGCTTGCACAGACTGGTTGGAGGCAAGATGCCCCCAGGGCGAGAGGGGAAATGGAGCAGGTTAGTCCTGCTTTGAGCAGGGGGTTGGACTAGATGACCCCCTGAGGTCCCTTCCAACTCTAATATTCTACACATGACTGAGATCACACAGCTGGGCTGGGGCAGAGATGAGATGAGAAGCCAGGTCTCCTGCCCCTCAGGTCAGAGCCCTGCCCTCTGGATCATGCCGCCTCAGCCCCCTGGGATGCCGTCAGTCATGGCTAAGTCAGTGGGTCTGACATCCTGAAGTCACCCAGGGGCAGACGAGTGACACACTCTGGTGTCCGAGTCGTAGGCGCCTTAGAATGCAGCTGTTGGCAGCTTCTCCGGTCCCACCAGGCCCTGCTGCGGGAGCGAGAGGGGGATCGCTGTCAGCAGCGTAACGCCAGTGGCCGACAGCCGAGCGCTTCTGAGTCCAGACTGCGGACAGCGGCTGTGTTCCTCGTGCGCACGCCGTTACAGTGCCGGATTTCACAGCCGCCGTAAGCAGGCTGAGAGATGCAGCAGTGCTCGTTTCGCGTCTATCCCTCTCCGCCTGGCGCAGAGCCGGTTCAGTCCCTGTTTGTGACTTACCCAAGAGCTCAGCCAACTTTATTATTCCAGTGCTGCCGATCCCGGAGCTGTGCTGAAAGGCACAGACCATTTTAGGGACACCAGAAGGCCAATGTTGCGGCCCTTCTTGGAATGGTATCTTTAGCTCTTCCCTGTGGCTTGGAGGCCGGGAATAACTTACTTTAGCAATGGAAAAGCCTGTTGGAGCAGCAGTGTGGTCCTGCCTCTGGCCATGCAGGGTTCTAGGGTGACCAAATAGTCCCGCTATTTGGGACTTTGTCTAATATAAGTGCCTGTTATCCTCCTGCCTGGCCAGGTTTTTTTACACTAGCTCTCTGGTCACCCTGTCTTTACTGCACCTTTGCTGAGTGCGCCGCTCAGTCAAACCTTACGTCCCAAAGGAAGGGAGACCCAGCCTCTTCCCCGAGGGTTTACAGTCTATCTTCCCTCTTATGGCTGGTGGGGGGAAATGCATAATAGGGTGATCCAGGGGTCTATTGCATGTGATGTGTTCATCTCCAAGCATATGGACCAGCTGACTGGTCTTCATCCCAGGCCTATTCCAATCGCTTGCTATTATTTGTAGACATGTCTGGGAGTCCCAGTCACGGACCAGGATCCTGCTGTGCTAAGCACTGTACAGACACAGAACAAAAAGATGGTCCCTGCCCCAATCCTTCCTCCTGTGGAAGCTACTCCTTGCCTCTAATCTTTCCCGTGAGCTCCCGTGTCTTGTCTGAGTTACGGTGAGCGGAACGAAGTGCGGTATTCCGGGTGAGGGCATGCCATTGAGCTATAGAATTTTTTCAGCATTTTCCTCCCCGCCCCGTCCCATTCCTCACACATCTTAACACGGTGTGTGCTCTGTTGGCTGCCGCAGGACATTGAGAAGAGAGTATTTTAGGTAAGCTCCAAACTCATATTGAACTGGTGCTGTGGCTGACCCCTTGGGGTCAGAGGGAACCTTTTTAGTAAAAAGCAGAGAGTTTAAGTAACTGGTCTCTTTACTGGACCTAGTGCTGATTGGGGAGCCAGGAACTGGAATGCAGTAAAGGGGGCTGTGGGCATTTGTGGACTGGCTTCTTGATAACCAGTGTGGGGAAATCAGAAGCAGTTTGTGGCTGGTTGGGAAGCCGGGCTTCAGTGTCACCCACCAGCGTGGGGAGAATCTGCTCCCCTTTTGCAGCCTGTCCTGACCTGGGCATTATCAGTTAGCAACCCTGGGCACAGGCGGGGCACAGACCCTCAAGCCTGTCCCTGTTTTTTCGTTTGTTGTCCCCCGTAATTAATGGAGTTCAGGCTCAGTGGCTCCTCCCCTCAGGCTGGGAGAGGAGCTTTCAGCCCTGAAACTCAAACAGACAACTCCAGCCACACCCTTTCTCTGGAGGGCAGGCTTTTAACAAGTCCTGGGCGGGGCCTTGACTGGCTCCAGGTGTGTTAATTAACCTGGCCTAACACCTGCTCTGCTACCAGGGGAAAAGGGACTTGCTGCTCCTGCGGTTGATACATGGGCCGTCAAGTGAGCGCTCTCTTGTGGGGGCCAGCCTCCCTGCACCCCTTGCTGCTACTGCCATGTGGGGGCTCTGCTGGCCTGCCTGACTGCCTCCCTGCAGGGAGTGAGCGGCCCCACCACTGCTGCTGCTACCACCTGTGGGGGGCCCTTCCTGGCCAGCTGTTTGCTGCTGCTGCTGCTGCTTTTGCTGCCTGGGAGGAGAAGGAGGAAGACCACCACTGCAGGGGGAGTGTGTTGGTCCACACCGGGACGCTGTGGAGGGGCTTGGTGAGTTGCTGGGCTGAGTGATTGTGACATCTCTGCTCTTGTGGTGGTGGGGGAAGCTATTGGTGTTAGTGTGGGGAGGGGGGAGCAGCATGGAGCCCTCCCCCCACATCCATCTACATGGATCCATCAAACATGCTTTCTTCCCCCTCCCCCCTTTAGCCGCTTGTCTCTGCCTCACCCTGACCTACTTCCTCAAGGCACCCGTCTTTTTCAGTGCCCATGAGCCCCCGCAACCCCCTGTTTTTCTTTGTGCCCCCTGCTCACTGCACCCCTGATGTTCTTGTAACACCCCCTCCCTTTCCCAGTGCAGCCAGAGGAGCCGGCACCCCCCACACCCACCCCGAATAAGGCCCCTGACACCCTTCTTTGTCAGTGCCCTCCTCCCCTGCCTGCAGCCTTGTGGGGAGGAGAGGTCAGCCATCCCGCCCCTCCCTTTCCTAGACCCCCCCTTCCCTCGGTGTTTGCCCCTGTGACCCCTCCCTGCTAGGACCCTCCTTCCCTGCCTGCATCCTAGCAGGGAGGAGCGGTCCGCCCTGACCTGCCCTTTTGCCCTTTGCCCATGCCCATTCCCCGGTGTCTGCTCCTGTCCATCCCCCTAAACGGACACAGAGACCCCCTCGGTCAACCCTGTCCCTGCCCCTCAGCCTGCTCCCCTATCTACCTCTGCAGCTACTGCTTGGACCACGCTGCTGCCGGAGCTACGGCCACCACCACCCTCCCTGGGGCAGCGGCAGACACTGCCGGCAGAAAGGGTCAGGGGAAAAAGAAAGGGATCTCCTCGTCAACCTCCTCCTAGCACTGGCCAAAGTGGCCAGCTACAAGACCAGGGAGAGGAGCTTGGCTGAGGGGTGCTCTGCAACTGTGGGTCCTACTTCCATTCCTCCGTCCGCTCACGCATCCTGGCAGGGTTTCTCTGGGCAGCGTCCTCTGGCTCCCTAGACACCTTCCGGGAGCAGTGGGCACTGTCTGGAGTTCTCTGCTTGGTGTCCCCTTCCAGTTCCCTCCGTTTGACCCTTTGACCTTCGCGCCCTTTCCTGTTTTCTCATTAGTTGTCCCCTGAAATCAATTGAGTCCTGGGTCCAGTGGCTCCTCCCCTTAGGCTGGGGGAGGGGCCTTTAGCAGTGGGTGGGCTTGTGCCCGCCCACTTCCTGGAATTCAAATAGCAGCACTCTCCAGTAGTCATCTAGTCTCACCCTGTCGCCATTACGTAGTGAAATCTTATAACAACACACATGACATCACAACAGACATGTTACTATACATAACAATAATGATCAGTACATTGGGAACTTTCCAAACGGGACATATTTTGCATTAGACAATACACCATGACATTATAAGGGTGACCATAGGAGTGCAGGGCATCACAACCCTATCCTCCAAAGCACTGGCAACCCCTCCCAGCTTGGTATCGTCCGCAAACTTTGTAAGTGTTCTCTCTATGCCATTATCTAAATCATTGATGAAGACATTGAATAGGATCGATCATTGAAGGATCCGACTCGTTATGCCCTTCCAGCTCAACTGTGAACCACAGCTAACTACTCTCTGGGAACAGTTTTCCAACTAGTCACTCCGTCTAGGCTGTATTTCACTAGTTTATTTATGAGAAGGTCATGCAAGATAGATAGTACCAAAAGCCATACTAAGGTCAAAATATACCACATCTACCGCTTTCCTCTATCCGCAAGGCTGTTACCCTGTCAAAGAAAGCGGTCAGGTTGGTCTGACACAATTTGTTCCTGACAAATCTATGCTGATTGTAACTGATCATCTTCTAGGTGTCTGCAAATTGATGGCTTAATTATTTGCTCCATTATCTTTGTGGGTACTGAAGTTAAGATGACTGGTCTGTAATTCCCCCTGTAATTAATCTGGGTGCTAGGCACATGCGTAGAAGAAATGGTCTCTGTGATAAATGTAATTCAAGACAAGACTTGAAAAGCGGATGAAACAAATGATCCCAGGGGATAGGGGGATGGGAACGCACGGCTGTGTGGACTAGCTCAGCACACGGTTAGCAGGTTTCAAGTCAAAGGGTTTTTGTCGTTATGGGTCTCTTCTGTTATTCTTCTCCGTTACACACACACACAGCCAGAGCTCCACCTGTCTGAATGTGGAATTGAACCTCATGTTGTTACCATTAGTTCTTGAGAACCAGGAAGTGAAACTGACCAGTCTGATTTTAGCAGCCAAATAAAGGAAACAGATGGCAGCCGTGGAAAGAGATTATGTCAAATATTATTTATATTCCTGTGGAGGGTTACACATGCAGCTGGGTGAGGGTTGGGTCTCTGATTAACAGCAGCGTACCTCTGCTGAGGCCTTTTATAAGCCTCAGCCAGGTCAAGTGCCCCATTGTGTTAGGCACTGCACAAACTCACAGTAAATAACAGTCCCTGCCCCAAATGGTTGCGTCATTGTAATTAGACCTGGCTGAGAATCATCTTTCATGGGCGCTGTTGTTCTTCTCTCAGCAGGGCTGCGTCTCCCATCATGCAGCAGAGCCAGGGACTCCCATGATGCCGTGCCTTCCCTCTGCAAGAAGGGAGACTGAAGTGCATCATGGGTGATGTAGTCTGACCCGGGAAACTGAAATATTTGGGGTTTTCAGCCTAAAAAACTCAAATTTGCGCAGAAAATAAAAATTTTCGGTGGGAAGAGAACCCCAATCTTCAGCCTGCTGTAAGTGTAACACAGGGAGCGGAGGAGAGTCAGGCTAGGCGTATTTGAGTAGCTTCAGCGTCTGCTTCAGAAATGGAAATTGCCTCCTGTCGTCTCCTGCCTCGAACTCCCCGTCTCGAACTCTTTGATTTTAGTGGACTACTTAGTTACACAAATAGCCCTTTATTAATTGGAGAGCAGCTCTTCATGCGGGCTTAGCCATTTTCAAACCGCAGGCACAGCGACTGGGCCATTGCTGTCTGTTTAAAGAATTAACATCAGACCTAGAACTTCAGTGACATCATGAGCGAGAATCAAGAGGGGACAAACCACAGCTAGGTTTTCAAACAACCACAATTACGTAATGGAGAAAACTGCTAAGGCACCGTCCCCTGCTCCCTGCATCCTGGCTGATGTTGCCTCCAGCATCGTGCTGGAGAAGCGTGTGTAAGGTTCATGTCCTGAAAGAAACTATTGCGTGTTTCCTTCCATCTTCCTCATACCCCCAGCCTTTTAACACTGCCCATCGGAGAGTGGGACCCAGACCTTCCCACCTCTGCCAGAGATTCCCTGGGGGACCTTGGACAAGTCCCTGTATCTCTCTTTCCCTGGGATCACCAGTTACACAATGGGGCTATTTCCTTTCCTCTGCCTTTTGTCCATTTGGGGTGTATGTTCTTTGAGGAAGGGATGGGCTCGCAATGTATTCATATGAGCCCAGTGGTGTTCTGATCCCAGGTGCAGCCTCTAGGTGCTACTCTACTTTTCTGTCCTTATGCCAGGCAATAGATTCAGGGAGCTCTTACATGGGGACACGGCTAGTTTTTGCATCTCTTGATATGGTTGGAAGACGATCTGGACTGGGGCGGGCTGGAGGGAAGGGAAGGGGGCTCTGAGGTGGCGTCAAGAATTCTCTATCTCTGGTGCTTGCTCACCTGCTTGGGGTTCATTTAACCGCCACATGTGGGGTCGGGAAGGAATTTTCCCCCAGGCCACATTGGCTCTGACTCGGGGGCTTTTTTTCTGCCTTCCTCTGCAATCACTTGCTAGATCGTCTGGCTAGATCTCAGCGAATCGTTTCCCTGCCATTGCAGGGCGCTTGGGCACTGGTGCACCTCGGTGATTCCCGTTTTCTGCCTGCGGCACACAATAGTCCAGTCTCCTGTGGGCTGTAATACTTGGGTCTAATTTGCACACCCACCAATCCAATGTTTCCCCCTTCTGCCCACCCAGCCTGTGCCTGGTAAGTGAACAGACTGGTGCAGTGTCCGGCCAGCAGGGGGTGTGAGGTCCAAGCACTTGAACACCACATCGGGGACTTCTGCTGCTTGAGGTAAAGGAGCAGCTCCCTCCACCCGCAGCAGTAGTAGGCTGTTCTCTCAAGAGGGGTAATGTATCACACCCTTTGCTGGTGTTCATTCCAGTGTGGCATGAAGGGAGCGCTGATCTGCACCCAAATCAGAAGCTGTTACCCCAGACACAAACCTTTGCTCAGCACTGGGAAGCCCTGTTCTGCCGTAACCATGTTCCCCCCCAGAGGTGGCTGCATTTCAGCGGGCAGGAAGTGACTCCAGTTTGCCCGCTCTGTAAAGCACTTCGGAGGGAAGGTGCGGCAGGGGTGCGAGGGCCGGCGGTTGTTAACAAGAGGCTGGTCAGGTGTCAGTGCCGAGGGCCGCGCTGGAGTGAGGCCACTGGTGCATCGTCCTGCAAGCCAAGCCGCTGGAGGGGGTTGTTCCTGCCCCAGCCCAGTTGTTTGGCAATCAGAAAGTGAAGGGTCACAGAACATTTCCAGGCAACACAAACTCCCCTGCAGGGAGACGTGCAGCGTGGCCAGCTCTCTCTTTCTCACACACACACACACACACACACACACACGCTCGAGTTCACAGGTCACAAGCAGAGTCAGCCCCCCGCTCTCCCGCAGCTGTGGGCAGGGAGAGTGGAGAGGATCCTTTCCTGAGCCGTGTCACCGCACGGGGTGCAGCAGCCGTGCAGGGCTCAGCCCTGAATTGTGCAAAGCCGGAGCAGGAGGCAGTGCTGCTCGGAGCCGCCTGAGGGTGGATCTCTCGCCATAGAGGCAAGAGGGGAAGCTGTCAGCCTGGGTACGACGCAACAGCGGGAGCGATGGAGCAGCCGTGTCTGAAAGCCACATCCCTCTAAGGGACCGTGTGTGTGTGTGTGTGTGTGTGTGTGTCCCTGTGCCTTGGATTTCCGCCCGTGCCCTTCATCTCATGGCTGGCTCCACAGCCCTGCACACAAGCCGGGCTTGTTCCAGTCTGTGAGCTGCAGGAACAAAGGCACTCCGGAGCCGGACGGACACACGCCTTGCTGTCGTGAAGCCTGCAGCCGGGCTCGGTGTGCGTGTGAGAGCGGCGGGTCCTGCGCGCAGCTTCCCACCTCCACAGCTGGGGATTTTCCACGCCTCTCGGCTCCGTCCCGACCCAGCGGCTGGAAGGGTGGCCTGGGCCATGGGAGACAAAGGAACCAGGTTGGTTAATCTGTGGTTTATTTTTGCAAGGTGGGTGGGTGGGGGGGGGAATCCTTGCTCGTGCATTATTGGGGGGGGGGGGGGCGGACCGGGCAGCCTGCTAACCCCAGGGCATGTCTGGTTCGGGGGCGGGCTCGCTCTGTGCTTTGTGTGCGGGGGGTGCGATGGCCCGGGAGGGCGGCTGCGGGCTCCGGGCACCCAGCGCGCCGCTCAATGCACGTTACGAGCCCGGTGCATCCTGCCTTCTCCGCGGCTCGGCCGCTCGGGCTGCCCGGCGCGTGTGGCTGGGTCCCCCCCCGCCGCCCCGGGCCGGCTGCAGCGGGAGAGGCTCGGAGAAGCCGGACTTTTCCGAAGTGGGGGGGCCGGGGGGGGGGGGGGGCTCGCCTTTGCTTCTCTCCCTGGCCTGATTTCCCGAGGAAGCGCTGGATAAACAGGCGGGGTCTTGGCAATGCGCAGGCCCCTCTCCCGGGAGATTTGCAGGGGCGGTGCACCGGGGGGGGGGCTGCATTTCCCCAGTGGGGGCGTTTTCCCTTCCCGGCTCTGGCTTCCCCCGGGCCAGGGCGGTGTGGGCTGCTGAGGAATCCTGGCGTGTAAACCCCTGCTGGGGTCTTGCCCGGGGGGAGCAGAGCTGGCTCCCCCCCCCCCTTGAATCCGGGGTTGCACAGATGCTGGCTGGGGGAAACCAGTTCCGTGCCCCCTGGCCTGCGCTTTCCCACCTGGCTTTGCCGTCCCTAGCAGAAAGTGAAGTGGATTCAGGGCTGGTGGCCTCCCGGCCGGGTTTAGATGCAGTGGGGCCAGAAACTGGCCCGGTTCCTGGGAGCAGATGAACGCAGGAGCGCGCCACTCTCCCTGCAATCGTCTGGGGCTCAGACTGGGTGGCTGCCCGGGATTGTTTGTGGGGGGGGGGGTTGCCATCTCATCTCGGGGTGTGCAGGGCTACAGTACGGCAGGGTCATTTTGGGGTGCGGGGGGGCTAAGGGTCACCCCCACTCCCTGTTGATGTGAAGTGCAGCTCGGCCCGCTGGGCAATGGGAGTCCCGCTTGACAAATGGGGAAACTGAGGCGCAGCAGTGCGGCCAGCGAGTCAGAGCTTCGGCTCGAGCGCAGGAGGCCTGGCTCGCAGTCCTGGCTCAGGGGCTCAGCTGGCCCTGCCTCCCTGTCCCAGTGGGATCTCAGATCCTCCTCCAGTGCTGGGTTCTGACTGGCAACTCGGGGGAGGTTCCTGCTGCAGAGACGGAGGAAATAGTGGGGGCGGGGTGTGAGTCTCTGGGCCTGTGGTGAGATGTGTGGGGGCTGAGCTGGGGAGAGCTCTCAGCCCCGAGCTGCTGCTTCCCACTTGTACCTGATGCTCATAGGTTTGGATCAGGGTATGGGTTTCAAAATCCCCTCCTGGAGCTGCTGCTCCTCCTCCTCCTCCAGGGAGGATGGTCTAGTGGTAAAACACTGGTTTAGGAGCTGTTAGGTCAATCACAGATTCCCTAGGTGACATTGGGCATGGCACCTTTTGGTGCCTCAGTTTCCCCATCTGCAAAATGGGGACAACCATCCTCCTTTTCCCCCATTCACCCCTATGCACCCCTATGTGTGTATACAATGGGGTCCTCATCTCAGAGTGCATAGATTTTAGGATCTAGGCCAGCCACAAAAATTGGGTCCAGGTTACAGTTCCAAGCCCCTTTCCCTCCGTGGATTATTCTTCAGCCATAAAAACTGATTCACCCATAACTGAAATGCACCGGTTGTTTTATTCATAACTGAAATGCAGCCACTTCTGGGGTGGGATGTGGCAGCTGGTTAACAGCTCACAGCAACACTACGCCATCGTGTGGGACAAGAAGGAGACTATCTTGTGAAAGACAGCACCGGTAGCAGTACGGCACCCCTTAAGCCAGGCGGGAGCATTGGTTCAGTACAGACTCACGAGGGAGCGAGGGACATAGATGTACTCTGATAATGCAGGAGTGAACTGTAATACACTGTCTATTAGTGACTGGCCCAAAGACAGGATAAGAGACAAATGCTGGAATTTTAAAAGGTCTTTGGGTGCCTAAATATCTTTAAAACCTGGCCCTGCTACCATCATCAGCGAAATGAACTAGATTCACGTTGTGGCCTATTGCATGGACATGTTGTTGGGGGTTTTAATAGATTTATTGTTTGCATTTTGCTACTCACCGTCCTGCATATTTAATTTCTAACCCCAGCCCTGCCCGTCTGGGTAGTACAGGTCAACAGTATTTCCTTGCTAAGAAGCACCGTCCGTTGCACTGTTATTTGTCTGTATTGCGGCAGCGGGAAGGAGGCTCAGTCGTGGGCCAGAACCCCATTGTGCGAGGGAGCCGTGTGCCAGGCCTTGAGAACGGCTTTGCTGGCGTGACTCCAACGACCTGACGGCAGAGTTAGTTGATGTAACCGAACAATGGTCAGGCTGGATTCCCAAAGTTCAGCCTGACGGAGACTTTCAAAGCACAAATGAGAGTGCCGGTGAAAGTTTCCCCCTTTGTGTTTAAAAGGAAAAGGGCTGAGCTGGGCCCAGGGACTCTCCTTTCGACGGTAGCAGTATAGGGCCTGAGATACACACTGTTCTGTGCAGGTACAGAGCCGTTCTGAGTCCAAGCAGAAGAGGACGTTGGTAACACAGGGCCAGCCCTGCAGCGCCGCCTCTGGTCACTTTAGACTACCTTGTGCGTATGTACATAAATACACTCCCCGCCCCCCATCAGTGGCATCTCTTCCTCGCTGCCTATCCTGCATGCCAGGAGCGATTCTGCATTGCCCCCTGCCCCTTCCACTCAGCCCCTCCTCCAGCTCTCTCCCCACCCTCAGACCACTACTCGAAGGAATCGGGGAGGGAAAGGGTGAAGGCTGTCCAGCCTGATGAGCTAAGGGGCTACGCTGTATGTGAATAATTATTGAGGCTCCAGGTACTTAAGGGACCCTCTCTTCCCATGGGTTCTTCCGAGACTACTGAGGTCAGCGGGCTTGTCTCTGTCCTCCTCCAGACAGCAAGCCGGGGCACGTTCAGCATCCCCCCACCTCTCCAAATGAGGAAAGTGCCATCGCCCCTGGGGAAACTGAGTCATTCCGTTACCACGGTTACCTGTTTCTGTTCATTCCCTCTCAAGCACCTGGCACTGGCCACGGGCGGAAGACAGGCTCCGGGGCTGGATGGAGCCTTGCTCTGACCCAGTCTGGCCGCTCGTGTGTTCTTACCATGCTGATAAGAACCGATCTCCGCTGCCTGTGGGCCTGCCCCTCTCCCTGCTGCACTACAGTACGGATTGAGTCATTTACGGCCGAGGTACTTCAGGGCCTGGCTCGCTCCCCCTCCGTCCCTCCTAGGCAGCGGGGCTCCCTCTGCCCTCACGTGGCTGCTTCCTGGCTGCGCCGTGCCAGTCAGGGCGGAAAGTTTCTTGTAACCCCTTCCACGACCACACACCAGGAGTGGACAGGTGTTAGACGGCCTTCTACCAACACACAGGAACACAGCTATTAACACAGCCTGGCCATTCTGACCTCCACAGAGCAGCGGGACTAGAACTCCGGTCTTCTTTCCTCCTACTGCTTAAGCTAAAGGAGGCTCTCCAGTGGCCATTAGCAGTATAGGAGGAATGACACTCACTTGGGCAGCTCTGAGTCCGTCCCGTGGAGGGTGGTGGCGGTGGCTCACATACACCGTCAGTTCAGGGTGACACGTGGGGCCGTTGGCCCCTGACTGGATCCTCTTGGTGCAGGGCTGCCCTCTGATTAGGCACAGCGGCTTTAATGCCGGTGGGAGCCTGGGTGTAAGCGTCCTGGCTAGGGGACATGGCCCTGGCAGGGTCAGTGTGATGCGGCTTTCCCTACCCAGGGCAGAATGACTCGGGGAGGAGGCGTCAGCAAGTGAGGGCTGCCCCAAACTTCAGTGTGTGTGCAGGGGGTCCGCCATACCCAGTGTGTCGTGTCTGTGTGTGTGTGTGTGTGTGAGAGAGGGGTGTGTCAATGTGTGTGCAAGGGGGGGTATACCCAGTGTGTCAGTGTGTGTGCAGGGGGGCCACCATACTCAGTGTGTCAATGTATGTGTGTATGAGGGAGGGGTGTATCCAGTGTGTTAATGTGTGTGTGTGTGTGTGTGTGAGGGAGGGGTGTATCCAGTGTGTCAATGTGTGTGCAAGGGGGGTATTCCCAGTGTGTCAGTGTGCATGTGTGTCAATGTATGTGTGTATGAGGGAGGAGCGTATCCAGTGTGTTAATGTGTGTGTGTGTGTGTGTGAGGGAGGGGTGTGTCAATGTGTGTACAAGGGGGGGTATACCCAGTGTGTCAGTGTGTGTGGGGTGGGTACTGTACCCAGTGTGTGTGTGTGTGTGTGTGTGTGCGCGGGGGGTGTACCTAGTGTGTCAATGTGTGTGCAGGGGTTGGGGAGGCATATCTAGTGTGTCAGTATGTGTGTGTGGAGTACCATAGCCAGTGTGTATGTGTGTGTATGCAGGGGGTGTACCCAGTGTGTATGTGTGTGCATGCAGGGGGTGTACCCAGTGTGTCAGTGTGTGTATGCGGGGGAGCACAGTACCCAACATACCAGTGTGTGCGTATGTGGGGTGGGGCACCACACGCAGTGTGTCAGTGGAGGAGGTGCCATATCTAGTGTGTCTGTGTGTGTGTGCCTGGGGGGTGCCCTATCCAGTGTGTCAGCGTGTGTGTGAGGTGTGTGTGTGTGCAGGGGGGCACCGTACCCGGTGTGTCCGTGTGTGTGGGGTCATCATGCCCAGTGTGTCAGTGTGTGCTGGGTGGCACCAAGCCCAGTGTGTCAGAGAGTGTGTGCAGAGGGGGCGCCGTACCCAGTGTGTGCGCAAAGGGGGGGGGAGGGTGCAGTACCCATTGTATCCGTGAATGTGTGCGGGGGGGCACAGTAACCATAGTGTCACTGTGTGTGTGCTGGAGGAGCACCGTACCCAGTGTGTGTGTGTGTGTGTGTGTGTGTGTGTGTGTGTGTGGAGGCAGGTATCCAGTCTGTCAGTGTGTGCGTGTGGGTAGGGGACCGTACCCCGTGTGTCAGTGCGTATGTGCATGGAGACAGGGGGGCTCTGTGCCCAGCGTGTGGCAGTTGAGGTGAGGGAGAACCATACCTGGTGTGTGCGTGTGTGTGTGTGTGTGTGTGTGCGTGTGTGTGTGCGTGTGCAGCCTCGCTACAGAACGTCCCTTGAGCTGGGCCTAGGGGGAAAGTCCTGCAGAACTGAAGGGAAAAGGTGAGTTTCCCCTGGCATCACCTTGCCTTGAATAGTGTCTGTGGCTCTGGTTGCCCCACCCCAGCAATGATCTATTGGCCTTGGAAAAGGTACAGAGACGGGCAGCCAGAGCAATGAGGGATAGGGAACAACTTCTATCTGAGGAGAGATTAAAAAGATGGGGACAGCTCAGCTTGGGGAAGAGACGACTTAGGGGGTATGACAAAGGTCTATGAAATCATGACTGGGGTGGAGAAAGTGAATCAGGAAGTGTTATTTACCGCATCACAAGAACCAGGGGTCACCTCATGAAATTCATGGGCAGCAGGTTTAAAACAAACCAAAGGAAGTTGTTTCTCCAAACAACGCACTGTTCAACCTGTGGAACTCCTTGCCAGATGATGTTTTGAAGGCCGAAAGTATAAGTGGGTCCAGAAAAGAACTAGATCAGTCCACAGAAGACACGGTCCATCAGTGGCTATTAGCCGAGATGGGCAAGGAGGGAACCCCACACTCTGGGGGTCCCATAACCTCTGACTGCCAGAACCTGGGATTGGGAGATGGATCACTCGAATAATTGCCCTGGTCTGTTCATTCCCTCTGAAGCACCCGGCACCGGCTGCTGTCGGAAGCCAGGATCCTGGGTTGGTCTCTGACCCAGTCTGGCTGTTCTTATGCAGTGGGGGGAGGGGCTTTTTGCCCCCCCGCCCCAGGGACTGGTTCCAGCCCTGCCTAGCACCCTGGAGGAGCGAACATCCCAGCCATTCCCTGGAGGGGCCCCGCCCAACCTGGGCTCTCAGGAGTAACTTGTAGAGAAACCAGCTGAATTTTCCCAGTGCCCACCCAGGTGCTTTCATCCCTGCTCAGTCCTCTCGGACGCGCCCGAGGACACTCAGCAGCAGCTGCCTGGGAGGACATATCCCAAATTCTCCTACCAGAGGCAGGCCCATCCCTGCCCTCAGGGAGCAAGCAGGGGGGTTCCCCACATTGCTCCTGGATCCCCTGAGATCTGCCCGGTCTGTCTGTGGCTCAGGGCCGCATAGGAGGCCACATGCTCCCTGGACCCAGGACTCCCACAGATCCCAGCTACCAGGGCCTCCCCTGTCCTGAAGGGAGCGCCCCGCAGCAGGAAAGAGGGTGACACAGGGATTCCAATGATGGGGTGAGGGCAGCGGTCGCTCGGAATCCAGGGTGGCGGGTTCGAATGCCGCTGGGGCCCCAGGAGCAGCCTCCGCCCTGACAAAGTGGGGAGGTGCCTGGCCAGGTGTGAACAGCTGTCTGCACCAGTGGCTTTCCCTTCAGCGGGGTCTCTGAGATGCCAACAGGGCTAAGAGGTTCAACAGCAGCGATTTAATTACACCGCTATTTTCACATGCAATTCACAGCTCGTCCGGGGTGAGAAACTTTCTCTCCACGCAGAGGTTTAGATCGCAGCGTCCCTGCGCGGGGGCAGGTTCCGGTTTCACTTCTGTTGCAGTGAGTGTTTCATTCCCACTGAGATCACAGCCAGCAGCTGCGTGTCCCGGGGCGTCTCACGGGGCAGGCTTCCACCAGCGCAGCTGGTACGTGACCTACACCCCGAGCTGGCATTTTCATTCAATCCCCCTCCTGAATATCCTCTGCTGAGCAGAGCAGCTGTGTGCTGGGAGCAGGTGAGCCAGCAAGTGCAATTGCTCTGTTAACTTGTTCCAGCAGAGAGTAAAGCAAAATATGCACGAAGCTGATAAATATCTGGGCTGTTCTTCCCCAGGGAATTCTGAAGCCTTTGTGTTTTCTGCACACGGCACCTTTACATTTTGAAGCCCGCTTCCTGTGTGCAGAGTGAGGGCAACTGGCTTTTGCGCTCTCTCTCTCGCGCACACACACACCCGCTCTCTTTCGCTGCGCTGTCTCCTGGAGACTTGACTTTTGTTCTTTCTTGTTGTTTCCCTTTGATCTGCTCCACTCAGCCTGGATTGCTCTTTGCGGCTGAGCGTGGTGGGGTGGTCTGGCCATATGGGCAGGGGGCGAGAGAACAGAACATCTCAGACCCGTGGGGTCCCGGGGACAGAAGGGAGCAAAGAGAGAAGAGGGCTGGGTGTAGAGGAGGAGGGGCTGGCAGGGCCAGGGCTATGGGGAAGGCTCCGTGGAATGCAGCCAGCAAAGGGAAGTCAGCATAGAGCCTGTGATGGTGGCAGAAGGGGTCAGCCTGGCTGTGTGTGGGATGGACCGGAGCAGGCAGAGATGGGAAGATTGCAGCAATTATGGTAGGGGAAAATTATGACAATTTAGGGCCTCCTGAAATCCTGCCTCACGTTGAACTCCGCATGGAGAAAACAAAACCCACGTAACACCGCAGCCTTCCTTAGCATCCCGGCCTCGTGCTAGCTCCTTGCACACGCTGTTTTCTCTCCCCCCTGCATAAATAACCCTTGTCCCCACGCCCCAGAGGAAAGCAGCTGCTTCCTGCAGCCATGCGTCGTGGTGATGAGGCTGGCAGCAAACTAGCTATGGCAATCGCCGTACCTGGCTGAGTAGAAGAGCGGGGATCAGTCAGACGCCAACACAGCAGCCACGCAGGAGTGAAACAGGCGCACGGCCCCTCCTCCCAAACCCAGGTGCTCACAGGTTCCAGAACAGATCATGAAATGGATATATCCCTCCAGGCTTCCACCCATCATGTGCACGCCGCCACCTGTGGGGGCTCTGCTGGCATGCCTGCACACAGAGGAATAGACTGACATCCCGCCACACACACCCCATCATGTACACACAATCACACATGCTGTGCTGCTCACACACACACACACATACATGGAGGATAGGTCCATCAATGGCTATTAGCCAGGACAGGCAGGGATTGCTGTTTGCCAGAAGCTGGGAATGGTTGACGGGCTGGATCACTTGCTGATTACCTGTTAAATTCATGCCCTCTGAAGCACCTGGCACTGGGCACTGTCGGAAGGCAGGATACTGGGCTAGATGGACCCTTGGTCTGACCCAGTCTGGCCGTTCTTATGTTCTGTCTGTCTGTCTCGCTCACACACACGCGCACAGAGGAATAGTTAATGAAACTGACGTCTGACCACACAAACCCGCATCATGTACCTACAATCACACATGTTGTGGGCACGCACCCACCCACACACACTCAGAGGAACAGATTACGAAACTGACATATCCTACCAGATTCCCCCCTTCATGGACGTGCACCCACACACGCACACAGGCTGCTTGTGAAATCCAGTGGGATACCCCGGCAGACGCTTTGATTTCCTGACCTCATTACCTGATAACACTTTCCCCTTAGAGCATTAGTTCTTGATCCGCGGCCGCGGGCCGCTTGTGGCCCTATCAGCACACAGCTGTGCCATCCTCAGGGCCATACAGGTCCCGTGTATGTTGTGTGGATGCGGCCCACAAAACACACAGCTCAGTGCATCGTGGCCCACCGTGGTAACTAGGTTGAGCACCGCCGCCTTAGAGAGCTGGGTTTTATTCGCCAGGGAGGGTCTGTCCCGAGAACTTCATACAAACGCAGCATCTTGTCCGGGAGCCTGCCCTGGGAAGCAGAGTGGTGATAGCCAAGCAAAGTGGGGGTGCGGGGATGTGCACCACAGCCTTTCCCATGGGTACCCCCTGCTATTCCAGCCCTGGGAGCCCCCAGACAGCTCCATCATGTGTCAGGGGTCCATTAGCCCCTTACTGAACCTGCGCAGGTCTCTTTGCTTGGCATCTCTGGAGGAAGCAGGACCCTAAAACAGACACAGCCCCCCCGGGCCAGTGGGGAGAGGCCAACTCAGGTCAGCCTGATTGACAGGGCGGGGCGGCCAATGAGGGAGCCAGGAGGGAGGCAGGGTTTGTGGGGGGGGTCCCATCCTCCCTGTGAGCTGCAGCTGCCTGTGCTGGGCAGAGAGCAGAGCAGAGCAGAGCACAGGTGCACTGAGCAGAGCGGAGCAGGAGCTGGGACCCCCTGGAGCTGGGTGCGCTGAGCAGCTGGGGAGAGCGAGGGGGACCCTGGGCAGGGCAACACCCCCAGCCCAGAGGCCTCACAGGCCAGACTCAGAGGGGGATCGTGACCCCGACAGGGGGTCCAACGCTGGGAGAAGGGCCCTGCCCCCTAGCGCCTGGGGCGTGTGGCCACTGCCAGGGCAAATGTCTGACTCGCTGCGTCCCTGTGACGTGACACAGACTGTGAGTGTCCCGCACACCCCAGAGATGCTGCATGTGGGTCCCCGGGCCAGGGGCAGCGCTGGGTGTTTGCCTTTAACCCTTCTCCTCTTTTCAGTGTGTGTATGTGATGTCCGGTTGCTGTCTGTGTAATACATTGTATGGCTGTGCACGGCATGCACTGATCAGTGGGGCAGGGAGGCGCCCGGTGCAGAGTTAGTGCCCGCAGTGGGGACACCCTAGCCCCTGCCCTACGGGACCATGACAAGATTGTGGGGTTGAGCCCCAGGGATCCTGGGCCCAGCCTTGTCGGTGTTACAGGGACTCCATCACACAGGAGAGTGGGCGGGGAGCCCTCGAGGTCAGGCCGGCCTCTGGGTAAAGGGAGTGGGAGCAGGGACTCAGATCCTTTTGCTAGCCAACTCCCCCGGGGTAGTGTGTGAGCCAGGAAAGTTCCCCACAACAGTGGGCCCATCCCTCCGCTTACACATGCACCTAAATCCTTCTGCTGTTCCTGCCCCCAGCTCTGCCAGGGTTCCTCCGTCCTGACCTGCAGCACCCTATCCTAGCCCGCTACTACAGCCCCATTACTTCAGCGCTAGACAGCCAATGCAGGCAAATCCTGCAGTGCTTTGCACCTGTCCCGGCACCAGAGTCATGACCCCACCTGTCTTGTTCCACTTGTGACCGAACCCCACAGGAGGTAAAGATCAGGGCACTTCTTGGCCACACCATTTTAAAATCAGAATGAGTAAGAGCTGGGGCATCACGTGGCTTTCTGCAGCGAGGAATGCCCAAACCATTCGAGATGGTCACACAACCCCGGGGTATTTTGGGTACCATCATTCAGACAAACTGTCCCCCCAACCCTTCGCGGAGGTAAATAATCCTGGAGCGGATCTGAGGCAGAAACAGCAGCAGCAGGAGGAAACGAAAGGGGAGGTTCTCAGGTGAGATCTGGGAAGAGGGAGCGTCCGTGGGATGGAAAGCTACAGAGAGACTGGCCCGGGAGACAGGAGCTGCAGGAGGAGACGGCGCTTGCACTAACCTTGACGGGACAGGGAGGAGATCAGTGTTGTCCAAATCACGGCAAAGGAGAGGGGAAGTTAGGGACAGGTCTGTGACGTTGCCCAGAGCCAGCCCCTGGGGCAGGAAATGGGAACCCCGAACGAGTGGAGAGCCGTGGAGCTGGCTGCGTTTTGGAAGGCAGGCAGCCGTTTCCTGCGTGGGCAGGAATCCCTGGGCGGCAGAGGGCTGTGGCAGGGGACAGGAAGGTGTTGCTTGCACGGGTATCTCAGCAGAGGTGGGTCGAGGCAGTGCTGGGGCGGGGGTGATAAGCTGTGCGCAGGTTGCAGGTGGGGTAGTGCCGTGCTGACTTCAGCTGTTAGCGGTGTGGGCACAGGACCACGATTGCCCTAGGGTGGCTCGGTGAGCCCAGGTGGTTTCTTGTGACTCTTCCGTTTGCTGGTTTCGTTCGGCGAGGTCTGAGTCCCTCCATGCTGCCTCTTCGTCCTCCTCTCTTCCTCACTGTAGGTCTCGCTAGACTGACCGCTGCCAACATGTTCCCGGTACCGCGTGCCGGGTAGTGACCTGGGCGCTCTGTGCTTGTCACGCTAAGCTGGCTCTGTACTGAGAGACCTGGGTACAAAGGTGCTGCAGCTCGCGTTCCAGCCACGCGCACACAGACTGACTTCCTGCTGCTTCCTCCCTCCTCCTCCTCCTCCCTCCGAGTGCCAGGCAGGGTGGGACATTGCCCTGTGCTAACCTGAAGCCCCCAGTGGCTGGCCACCGCCTTGTTCAATCAACAAGAGCGGCCAGCCCCCGGCATTAAAGGGGATTATTCCTCCCGGCCCAGCATTTGTGGGGTGTTTGCATCACATCAGCCAGCAGGAGCTAAAAGCAACTGGGAGCTAACAGAGCAGGACTCCCGGAGGAGGCCCTGGGTCAGATCCAGGATGTAAATACAGGGACCTGTGACAGCTCAGTGGTGAGTGGATCAGGGAACGGCTGCGAGCGGGAGCTCGGCTTGGAGTGTGAGGGCAGAATGATTTTGACTGACACCCAGAGTGGCTCTGCTCAGGCCCATGACACAGCCACGAAATTCAGATCCGAATCTGGATTTAGGCTCTGACCCATTCCAAGATTTAGGGGTGCCTGGACCTCGGACAGGAGAAGGGCTGGTGGGACCCATTTCTGTTTTTTGTCATGTTATTTTCATGTCTGCGCTTTCAGCCTGAAAGGCCTTTACCATGGAGGCAGGAAAACTAACAAGAAGGAACAAACGTGAAGTCTCCAGCAGGGGTAGCAGTGTGTCTCCTCTGTCCCACCGTGCAGTCTGGCATTTAGACCGGGTCACAGATCAGGACTCGCTGTGTGATCTTGGCAAGTCATTTAGGCTGGGATTGTCAAAGGAGCACAACGCCTATTGAATTTCCTTTGCCAATAATTGGTGCCTCAGTTTCCCTATCAGCATAATAGGAACGTTAACCCTGACCTAACCTCCCGGGTGGGATTTGAGGCTGAATGAACATTTGTAACAGGACTGGATTGAAGATTCCCGAGAGAGCATTGTTTTGGGTGGTTTAGAAATGCCGTTAATTGGCAGGAGAATGGAAAAGCAAGTGTGACGGAAATATTTGCAGGGAAATTGCTGCTGTGATTGCAGACTCTCAACCTCAGCCAGAGGGACTGCAGCAGTGATATTATGTTATAGCCGCCCACACACAGCTTCTTTCTCCTATTGCGTGCCTTACAGGAAGGTTAGGATTGGATTAAATTGACAAATCTCTCTCTCTCTCTCTCTTATTCCTTCAATTTTCCGGGTGCATTTACTGTATTGCGCAAAGTTTTGGAATCAAATCTTTTGGAACCTTTTTTTTTTTTTTTTTAAGCTTTGAGGGGTATTAAAATTTCCATCATGATTAAAATGACATCAGCCGCAGCCTGGGTCATGCAAAGAACAAGCCTGGAACTCATAAAGAATCTGGAACCTGGTGGGATCTGTTGATTTGGGGCAGCTGTAATTCATATGTTGGTCTTGCGGTTTCCCAAAGTTACAAGGAGCAGGTGTGCATGGGAGTGTCGTTTCAAAGGGGCTTGGCCATGTGGATGCTTAGTTTTGAAACCTGATGGGTGGTGGAAGCCCTTGGAAAGCAAACACTTAAACCGAACGGCGTTCCCTGGACCACTGTGTTACACACTGGGGCCCCATTGTGCTAGGTATTGTACAGACACACAGAGGAAACCATCTACCCTTCGATTTTACAGTCTAAGGCCCCGATCCTGGAATGAACTCCTCTGTGAACAGACCTCCAACGGGAGCAGGGGAGCCCATTTCAGAACCAGTGCCTAAGCTGACAATCTACCCAAGTGGGTTTAACTACCCCATGAGTAGGAGGCCTGAAAACGGACCCTCCGATTATCCAGACCTCCCCTTCTACAAAAAGGGTGGGATATCCCCCAAGTGCATCATAAAATTAAAGTTATTGATAATGATTTCCTAGGAGGGTCCCACATGGCGCAGTAATGTTCACGGTGCTTCATCTTCACATGCTTCTTGCGGTCCCCTGGCAAGCCCATAGGAGTTAGGGGTGCGTTGGTATCTTACAAGTGAAAGGCTGAGGATAGGGGGTGGTAAATTGAGGCCTGACATCTTTTTCCACATCATCTCTGGCCACCAAACAGCCAGGGTCTCTGGGCAGCAGGGAGTCGCGACTTGCAGTGAAATGCTTTTATTTAACACTTACCTCAATGCCATGGTAGATGCAACCAGATTTGGTGTCTTACTCAGTGTCTGAGCTCAACCCATCTCCGTGCCTTTCTCCAGCCCACGTCCAGTGACGCCTGGCAGTGTGCAGAAGAGGGCAGTATGCCCTGCCCCATCGCTAAATACCTATGAGCAAGCGTGGCAGAATTTGATTTTTATTTTTTTATCATTTAACCTGACCAAATCCATGTTTATTTTTAAGTTTTTTGTTTTTTTTTTTTAAATGGATTTTTAAATGTTCACAGTTGGGGGGAATTCTGGGAGTGTCAGACATTGCGGGGCAGAGGGGTCCGATGATAATGATTTAATGGCCTTTGAAAACTGAAAGCTTGAGGACCGTGAAAACACAAATTGTCAACATCACGTGTCAAAACATACAAAATCAATATCCTTAAATCAAACTGGAAGACATTCTCAAGCAGCTTTTTTCTTGCTTTGCCTAGCTGTGCATTTAGGTGGAAGGAAATATTTGCCTGTCGGTCGGTGTGTGTTTGGAGAAATCGACGCTTGCCAACTTTTATTGATAAAAATCGAATCCTTCCAAGCCTGTCTCTTTCAGAAAGCCATCCAGCCTTGATTTAAAGACTCCAGGTGATGGAGAACCTGTCATGTCCCTAGCTAAGTTGTTCCTCTGGTTAATTACGTGTGGTTATCAGTGGTGGGAACTGCCTTTTGCATGTTTTGTCTTTCATGTTTGTGTTTTTACCCACAATTCTATCACTGTGAAATAAAATAGCCCTTATATAGGTAGGACCTACGCTATTTTGTGTTCCACGAAGGTAGCAGACGGGAGAGCAACTTAACTAACACCCGCCATTCTCAGGGCAGTGCTGATATCACAGTGCTGATATCATATGAACCCCTGCCATAATGGCGTATGTTTCACATGACACGGAGTGGGGTATAGGGGGCAGGCGAGAAGTTTAGGGACAGGTATGTCTTTAACGAAGGTCCATGGGAGTAGGTGAGGATTTTTGGAAGGGAGGATGGTCCCGTGGCTGGGACAATGGCATGGGATTCATCAGATGTGGGTTCAAGCCCCTGCTTCACCCCAGGCTGCGTGTGTGTGTGTGTGTGACAGGGGGCAGATTACTCAGCTGCTCTGTGCCTCAGTTTCCCCATCTGTAAAACTGGGTGGATGATCCTGACCTCCTTTGTAAACCGCTTTGCAATCTCCTGATGAAAAGTGCAAGATCAGAGCTGGGTGTTAGGGATATTTGAGGGCACCAGTAATGGGGGGAAAGAGCCTTTTACCTCTATGTCACTGCTTTAGCTCCGGTCCAAGATCATTTCCACCTGGTGGCTGTGACGAGGCCTGTGTGAAATGTGTTTGGTGGGTCTTGGTCCAGTTCCTCGTGGAGCAGCTTCCATATCTCCGCAGCCACCATCCCAGCTAGTTCCCTGGCCTCACTGAGCCTGTCTCTCTCTTCCCCGCAAGGCAGGGGTGTGGTGTGGGACGCTTGCCCTGCCACTGCCCTCTCCATACCTGCTCTGAGGATGTCAGCCTCCACGGAGGTCAATCCCACGCCACTCAGCAGCACGGTGCATCTTTAAACCCTCTGCCGCCCTTCCTCCAAAGCGCCGGGCTGGAACCGAAGGCAGCGTCTCCAGAGGAGTAAACGGGGAGTCAGGCGGCTCCTGCTGCTCAGCCGCCATCGTAAACACTCAAACATGTCGCCTACTTATTTGCAGCTTCTCTAAACAAGCCTCCCCCGATCCTCCCCCAGCACATGTGCTTGCCGTAGCCCAGCCAAGGAAAGTCGCTTGGAAGGAGAAGAACTTTGGCGGCACTTGCTGCTCTGGCCGGCTTTGTTTTCGTTAAGGCTCAGACGGCACATGGCCCTGATCCTGCAAGATGTGGAGCCGATCTTGCTTGTTCCATCCCCCCCCACTGTGGCGCTGATGTAGACCTGGCTCCGGCTGGTGCAAACGGAGAGCCTTGAAAAGGGCTTTTAAACCAGTTGTGAAGGTCAAATAGCTGGGCCTCACTTCTGCAGCATGGGATCTCCTTCCCCAGTCGTCGAGCTAAAGGACCCCATGGAGGCTCATGCATTGAGCCCCTGGGGCCCCAAGATTAATCCCCGTAGGCAGCCTGCTCATGGGCATCATTACATACATGTGTCCAGCAGAATAATTTCACATAATGTTTTTTTGCAGTGTCCAGTTCAGCCACTAGATGTCTCTGTGCCCTATATAGAGTTCCTGGTGGCGGGGCGGTCCCTGGTATACAAAGGAGACGAAGCTGGAACTTGAGCTGGGTGGAAGCATCTTTGGTTGGGGCTGTAGAATGTAGTGATTTAATGAATACCTCATGTTTAAGGAGGACTGTGATTCCATATAGCATGGCAGACCCTCACAACTGGCCTAGTCCTTTGCTGGGTTATGAAGGGGAGAAATCAGTTATGCGGGAGAGGGAACATTTTGCCCCAGAAATGCAAAGGCCCAGTCATAATGAGGGAATGGAAATAGCACAAGAGGAGGGAGACCGGCCTGCCCCACAGCCCAAAGGGATATGGGTATTTTGGATGCTTCCCCAGACCCAACTTCTGAACCTTTCTGTCATTTCACCATCCCTTGCCAAGTTGTGATTCCATATAGTATTGCACAGCCTCTGTGTGCGTTATGTGATACTGCCTGAGACCGTAGCCCCCTTCTCCATTGCATCTCTATCTCTCACACTCACATACTTGTTCTCACTTTCAAAGCCCTCTCCATCTATCCTCATGTCACTTATCCACCCCATAATCTTATCATGTGATTGACCCTGTGTTTACTGCTCCAACGACGCCAGCCTTGATCAGCTGCTTCTCTCACAAGAATCTTTGCGCTTTCTCCTCCGCCGCTTCTTACCGCACGGGAAAACGCCCTGTCAACATCCAGAAAGCTACTGCCAGAGACCTTCCCTGAATTAACGCCTGTTCGAACTAGACCAGAGCTTTTAGAAAAACAGCCAATCTCAATCTAAAAATTGCCAGTGATGGAGAATCCACCACAAACATTGGTAAATTGTTCCAAAGATTAATTACCCTCATTGTTAGCAATTTACGCTTTGTTTCCATTCTGAATTTGTCTAGCTTCACTTCCAACCATTGGCGCTTGTTATACTAGACTGAAGATGCTATTATTAAATGCTTGTTCCCCATCTAGGTGCCTATAGACTCTGATCAAGTCACCCCTTAATCTTCACTTTTTTGAGCCTGTCACCAGAGGCAGGTTTTCGAATCCTGTAATCATTCTCTGAACCCTCTCCCATTGATCAACTTCCTTCTTGCCTAGGGAGGTTGTGGAATCTCCATCCCTGGAGATTTTGAAGAGCAGACTAGACAAAAACCCTGTGGTCTAAATAATACTTAGTCCTGCCTTGAGTGCTGGGGACTGGACTAGACCTCTCAGGATCCCTTCCAGTCCTACGAGTCTATGGTTCTTGAATTGTGGGCACTAGAACCGGACACAGGATTCCAGCAGCAGTCGCACCAGCGCCAAATATGGAGGTGAAATAACTTCTCTGTGCACCCCAGGATCGCATTAGCCTTTTTGGCCGCAGCGTTGCACTGGGAGCTCATGTTCAGTTGATGATCCACTGTGACCCCCAAGTCCTTTTTGGGATAGAGCCCCCCCCATCCTGGAAGCCTGGCCTATATTCTTTGTTTTCAGAAATATGCTGTGGTAGAAAGTGACGGCCTGAGGCCTAGCAGAACAGGCCAAGGCGTGAGCTGAAAGAATGGCCAAGCCTGTTAGAAAGCCAAGTTAGCAGGAGTCAGGCTGTGAACTTACGACTCCCAGAAACTGGCAGGAAGAAAGCTGATACTGCAAACACACATATTTCCAAACACTACTAAAGTCTAAAAATACATGTCAGGGGCAGAAGGTACCGGGATATCCTAACACCAAAGAGATAACAGAGGCCACCTGACCCCCTGAAATGACACTTGGATGGATAGAAATGTCTGATAATATGACAAATCGAGATGTTTTGCCTGAACCATCCAGTGTAAGGTAGGGGGTGGTATCAGACTACGTCAAGAGGAGAGCAACTGCTTGTGGCAAAGGGGCAGAACTAAACTTGTCTGTAACAGTGTATAAAAGAGGGTGTCAGAGGGAACCACGTTGTCCGGCCTAGGGGATAACGGAAAGTTCCGCCGTTAAGTTGTGCCGGTCCATTGTAACGGAGCACTTGTATTTGAAGTTTACTTGTGAGTCATAGGTTGCTTCTCATTGTGCTTCAACTGCAATAACCTGGCCGGGTGCCTTCGTTGCTCAGCAGATCCGTGGTTGGGTCGATTCATTCGATCGTGAGTGCCGTCTCGGTTACCTGCGCAGAGCTGGGACCGCACCTACACGGGGAGCACACGCACGCAGCCAACACTGACAATATATACCTCTACATCTGTCCGTATCAGAACGCACATCATTTGCTTGCGTCCAGTTTACCAAGCCACCCAGATCACTCTGAATCACTGACCTGTCCTCTTCATTATTTACCACTCTCCCAATTTTTGTGTCATCTGCAAACTTTATTGGTGATGATTTTGTTTTCTTCCACATCATTGGTAAAAATGTTGAATAGTGTGGGGCTAAGAACCGATCCCTGCGGGACCCCACTGCAAACACAGCCACTCAGTGCTGACTCCCCACTCACAATTCCATTTTGAGATCTATCAGTTAGCCAGTTTTTAATCCATTTATTGCCTGTCAAATTAATTTTATTTTTTGCAACATTGTTGTAGCTATGTTGGTTCATTCTACCTCAGCCAGCTTGTCTCTCTCAAGTTAATTTTATATCATTCTAGTTTTTTAATCAAAAAGTCATATGGTTCCAGGTCAAACATTTTGTAGAAGTCTCTGTGTATTACATCAACACTATTATCTTTATCAAGCAAACTTGTAATCTCATCAAAAAAAGATGTCAGGTTAGTTTGACAGGACCCCAGAAGCTGGGACTGGATGACAGGAGTTAGATCACTTGATGATTACCTGTTCTGTTCATTCCTTCTGAAGCACCTGGCATTAGCCACTGTCAGAAGACAGGAGACTGGGATAGATGGACCATTGGTCTGACCCAGTATGGCCGTTTTTATGATCTGTTTTCCATAAACCCACGGTGATTGGCCTTAATTATGTCACCCTCCTTTTATTCTTTGTTAACCAAGTCCAGTCTAAATTCTCTTAAAATTCTGCTCTTCTGTAACACACAGAGAACTGCCCTCAAATACCAGCTGGGCAGATCCCCACTGCTTGTGCTAAACACCCTGCTGTTACTACCATAACCCCATCCTCCCTCTAGCTCACACATCTGCTTCATCTATCTAGACTGTCAGCTCTTTGGGGCAGGGACTGTCTCACTGTGAACATACAGCGCCTGGCGCAGGGGACCCTGGTTCCAGCTAGAGTCCCTAGCGCACCACAATATAAATTCCTCTTCCAGCCAGGAAGCCCATGTTCATGGACAGTCAGGCAGCCACAGATTGGGGATGTCTGTTGCTGCCCTCTGGCAACTAGGAAGGTCCCTAGAGTTGCACAACTTCACTCCGATGGCCAGTTTGCTGCTTCCGGTTCTAAGTGGGCAGGTCTGTTTTCTTCAGGTCGCTTCCAGCAGAGGGAGAATTGCTGCTCTTCTGTTTGATCCCCTGGGAGAGCGTTTGTGTGCTATCCCGCACCTCTCTGCTTCCGAGCCTTTCTCTTTGTGTGTAAATGCCAGCAACTGCCTGCAGATCCCATTCTGCTGTGAGCCAGAACCGCGGCAAGCTTTGCCCAGCTCTGCGGGCCTGGCTGGGTGGCTGTGCCATGGGTTTGGTCCTGCCCCACACAGGTGCATGGTGCTGGACATTTTTGGAGAGTTCAAGGGGCTCTAATCCTGCTCTCTTGCCCCGGGCACAGATCTAAGGCTTGCAGCTAACCTCACCTGTGCCCCTGTGTCTGCTCCACTTGCTCGCGCAGGAGGACAGGGAACGGGCCTGGGGAAGATCCTCATGCACCCGCCTTCCATCGGGCCCCCCTGGACCTTGTGCTTGTGAGGGTGGGGGTCAAAACCCAGAGCTGAAACTGGCAGCTGGTCCTTGCATCCAGCAGGCTGAACCAAAGCCCGGATCGGAAATCCGGGGAGGTTTGGATTAGAGCTGTGAGACTTGGACCTGCCTCTGGAGGGGCAGCAGGCCTGTTGTACATACACAGATCTATCCATCACCTCCTTCCCTCCCCCCGTTCTGCCTGTGTGAGCGACTGGTTGCCCCTATGCTGCCTGGCCCATCTCCTCAGTGCCCACCCCGGCCTGGACAGAAAGAGACTCGGTGTCTCCTTCTCGCTGCCGTATGCCCAGGGAGATGCTCAGTCTCCTGTCTAAACGCTGTGGTTGGAACATCAATAACGCCGGGCTGTCGGATCTCGCAGGAGGTCGGAGGGCTCTGGCGTGGGGCCTGCATGAGAGGAGTCGCTGAGACTTTAATCACTCACACGCACACTTTCCTGTCTCGTTACACCGAGTTGTGGGGGGAGATGGGCAGTTTGTGCCATATTCATCCACCGTAAGGTTATCAGGGGGAAGCTGAAGCTCTGATTAAAGACATCGCTGGCCACGTACCAGCCCCGAGCTGGCTTTCAGAGAGGAAAGTAGGTGTTAAGCTGAGGCACCTGTGTTTGGATGTGTACAGCACAATGCACCGATGGAGAGGGCAGCTGTGGGGTGAGGGTGGCTGGACAGCATCTGTCTCTCTGCCACAGGAGTTCTCCACTTGGGGGCCATGAGCCCCTGGGGGATACAAGCAGCCTCCCTTTCCCCTGTTGCAAAGGGAGTCCTCCACCGCGGAAGAGCTTTGGCTCCTTGTTCTCTAGCACGCAGCTCCCTGCGCCGGCATTCCACGGCGTGCGGCTGTGCCCCTTGCATGGGCAGCTGGCGCGGTTGTCCCCATGCAGGGGCTTGTGTGTGCAAACGGCTCATCTCGGGCGTTGGCCTGGTACAGTGCTGCAGCCAGGCAAAGAAATTCCGCGGGCCGGGGCATGTCTGAAGCGGGACGGCAAAGCTCCCTTAACGCCGTGTGCGAGGGTTTCCTGGCCGGATGCCAACCCCGGTGGCCGTCACATCCCGCCTCTCCCCGTTTCCTGGGAAGTGGCCGTTTCTGCCAAACCCTCTCGGCGGCCGGAACCCCCCAGGACACGCAATCTGCCCTGTGCTGGCGGCCAAAGCGTCTTGCTGCCCCCGGTGTGGTTCTCTTCCCACCCACAACAGGCCCCAGCCCAGCTTCCGGTCACCTGTGCGGAGACCCCCAGCTCATGCTGAGTGCTGCTGTTAGGCGTGACGGCCCCTGTGTTTTCTCCGTCATGCCAGCAGCTGCCCCCGCCCTGCACGTTCTCTGACACGTCTGCTCAGTGCCCACTGCCATGCCCTGCCCGTGTCAGCTCCCTGGGAGTCTCCCACGGCAGCCAGCAGCACCGGACCGGCACTCAGGTGCTGAGTGATCTTTGGGCTTCCGTGGGGCAGGTTCCCCTCCGTGCCGCCGTCCCACCTAACCAGCAAATCACTCGATGCCGGTTTGATCGGCCAGCGAAGGCCATGAGCCGAGAGGGAGTGGAATTCACGCCTCCCGTCAGCGGTGAAAGGAAATCGATGGCCGGGCTTTAATCTCCCGGCCTAGAGCCCTAATACTCGTCAAGCTTCAAAACAAAGATCAGACAAGCCCCACTCAATTACCAGCCGGTAAATAAGGTGCTCGTTAGCGCTGAGCACCCCCGGACCTGTGCCTAATGAGCTCATTAAATGACCCCATAACTCCATGGCCAACTGGCCACATACACCCCCCCGGATCTCATTCTCTGGGGTGCGGGAAAGATTCCACATGGCTTTTCACAAGCTCTGGCGTCTGCCAGAATGCCCCCTCCTGCTTCTCCCTGGGAGCTGGCTGGCTGCCGCCCTCCGCCTCCCTGGTGGCTGTGGATGCATTTCAGAGGGGCGCCATGCACAGAGTTTGCCTGGGAGCCATCAGGTGCTCTGTACAGGGAATGTCTCGTCTGCAGTGTCGGCAGCGGCCCCTCGCATGGCGGCGTCCTTTCGCAGGGCCGGTAAGCAGCATGGCCTTGCGATGTTCTGTCTGGGAGTCCGAGAGAACCCCGGGGTCTGTCTGTGTTCAGCAGCTCCAGCAAAGAATCCCCCGTGCAACAACAGAGCCACGGCCAGAGTCGCTACACAGCTTGCTTTGCTTATGTGCATGAACTTCCGACGTCACATCAATCCACTGCCTTTCCCTGCGGTAGTCCCGCCCCATCTAGCTGCCTGCTGCCAGACTTCTACAAAGAAACTTGAAAACAGACGTCAGCCAGAAACCGCAGAGCTGGAAGTGATCTGCGGACTTGACACAATCAGACTGGGGCTGAACAGGGACTTGGAATGGTTCTCGCATGACAAGAAGTAATTGTCGCTGTTCACACGTTCTCACCTCTAATCAAGGGTTGTGAATAGGCCTCATCTACTCGAACTGAATGGACTTTGCTAACACCTCCCCTCCCCATTGTTGTCTCACCCTTGGATGTGTATACACACCTCCTATCTGATTTCTGTTTCTTGCATCTGACAAAGTGGGTTGCAGCTCACGAAAGCTTCTGCCTACAGAAATTAAATTTGTTCGTCTTTAAAGCGCTACAGGATTCTTGTTCCTGTTGCTTATGTGCATCATTCTGGCTACGTGCCTGCCTCAGGGTAGTCCTTGGGCTGTCTGCCTCTGCTTGCCGCTTGCTCACACAGGGCCTTTGTGCAGGTGGCTTGAACTGAGCTCTGCTCTGTTTCCTGGTTGCGTCGGAAACGCCGTCATGTGTGGTATTTCAGTGATTTCATTTCAGGTCCTGGGCCGGACTCACCAGAAAGAGAAGTGGGGAAATAAAGGCAGGTGTGAGGGGCGGGTGGTTGTGTAGCTATGGGACTCCGGAGGTCAGAGTGCTAGACATGGCTCTGCCACTGATGCGGTCTGCGACTCTGCTGTGCCTCCGTTTCCCCATTCATAACACAAGAGCGATGCTCCTTTCCGATCTCACGGGCGGTGCACAAGTGACACTTGGCTTGTTATCACTTGGCAAGTGCTCTCGGAGGGAAGGTGCTACCGAAACGCCCAGGACTAGCTGGCAACCGGTCACAAGCGGAGTTCCCCAGAGGTCGGTCCTGGGGCCGGTTTTGTTCAACATCTTCATTAATGATCTGGAGGATGGGGTAGATTGAACCCTCTGCAAGTTTGCGGATGTCACTAAGCTGGGGGGAGTGGTAGATACCCTGCAAGGTAGGGATAGGATACAGAAGGACCTAAACAAATTGGAGGATTGGGCCAAAAGAAATCTGATGAGGTTCAACAAGGACAAGTGCAGAGTCCTCCACTTAGGAAGGAAGAATCCCATGCACAGCTACAGACTGGGGACCGACGAGCTAGGCAGCAGTTCTGCAGAAAAGGACCTGGGGGTTACAGTGGATAAGAAGCTGGATATGAGTCAGCAGTGTGCCCTGGTTGTCAAGAAGGCTAATGGCATATTGGGCTGCATTAGTAGGAGCATTGCCAGCAGGACGTGGGAAGTGATTATTCCCCTCTATTCGGCATTGGTGAGGCCGCATTTGGAGTATTGTGTCCAGTTTTGGGCCCCCCCACTACAAAAAGGATGTGGAAAAATTGGAGAGAGTCCAGTGGAGGGCAACAAAAATGATGAGCGGGCTGGAGCACAGGACTTCTGAGGAGAGGCTGAGGGAACTGGGCTTGTTTAGTCTGCAAAAGAGAAGAATGAGGGGGGATTTGATAGCAGCCTTTAACTACCTGAAAGGGGGTTCCAGGGAGGATGGAGCTAGGCTGTTCTCGGTGGTGGCAGATGACAGAACAAGGAGCAACGGTCTCAAGTTGCAGTTGGGGAGGCCTAGGTTGGATATTAGGAAAAAGTTTTTCACTAGGAGGGTGGTGAAGCACTGGAATGGGTTACCTAGGGAGGTGGTGGAATCTCCATCTTTAGAGGTTTTTAAGCTGCGGCTTGACAAAGCCCTGGCTGGGATGATATAGCTGAGGTTAGTCCTGCTTTGAGCAGGGGGTTGGACTAGACTCCTCCTGAGGTCCCTTCCAACTCTATTATTCTATGACTATTAGAAAATCAGAAATGCCCCTAAAGGGTTAAACCGGTGTTCTTCCCAAATCTCTGGTTTAAAAAACAAGTTCAGGTTGAGCTGGAGTTTGGGGCGCGTCAGTTCTCGTATCCGAATGGGTTGCTCTGTTCCTGTCTCCAGTCATTAGTCTCCTGTTGGGGAAGGAGGAAGACAGAAAGCTGGCCTGGAGATGGACCCTGCTTTCCTGGCAGCAAAACTTGGCGCTCTGCCCTTATCCGGTCGAGCAGGGGCCAGCTGGAGCCCCACCGCCGTGTGAGAGCCATTTCTGCTGTCCTGTCATCACACAGCGTTAGACAAGGAGCAGGCTCGCCTGTCTGGGAGAGCGAAATCTATCCGGGCCGGATGTGAGTTGATGGGGAAGGCTATTGTACTGTGGATCAAACACCCTCCCCCTGAAGTTTGCCCTGACCACGTACACTCTAAGGTTTGGATGATACATTACTTTGGCTCTGACTCTGCCAGCCCTCCATGCCCACGCCTGTCCCCATCTTGGTCAACACCGCCCAATGAACCGGAGTCTACACTGGAGAGGAAGAGGCCAGCTCTGGGTCTCGGTGTATGTCTACACAGCGAGCCTCCCAGCCCGGCTCAACAGAATTGGGTGCGCACTAAGAACAGCTGTGTAGACATTGCAGCTCAGGTCCTGACGCCTGGGGGGCGGGGTGGGCTTCAGAGTCCAAGCTTCAGCCCGAGCTGTGCCTCCACGGCGTCGTCCGCACAGCAATTTGCAGTGGGTAGCATGTGCCTGAGCGGGTCGCACCCGGCTCAGAGACTCCCTGCCAGCTGTGTAGACGGTGCATCCCGGCAGACCTGCATCCTCTGTGGAGCTGGGCGGGGGGGAGGGAGACGCGTCACATGCAATGACCAATGAACTAGACCTGGAACTCCCACCAGGTCGTTTGGTGTCAAGGCGTCTGGACAGCCCGGCCCGAGGCTCAGCAAGAGAATTCAGAGCATTTCACCATGGGTCACTGGTGCAAAAGGCTCTGCTCTATCGATTTTGATGGCTAGGTGTGTCCGGACAGCCGGGCACACACACGGCAGCCGTGTGACAGATCATCCACCCGGCAGTCAGCCCCTTCCTCTCTGCAAGCGAAACTCCTCAGCCCTTTGGAGCACTGGCTCTTATTCCGAACGCAGCACGCGGCCCGGGCCGCTTGGTAGAAGCTGAAAGGTCTTCTGAAGTGCTGGCATTCCCCAGTTTTCGGGGCCTCCTCCCCGCCGCCTTATTCAGCCTCCCCGCTGTTTCGTGCTGTCGCTTCCACCCATGCACGCCGACGGGGTAGCATTTGCACAAGTGTAGCTGGCTGGGCGATGGTGCAGGGCGATGGTGAACGGGGCCCCGGCAGGTAAAGCAGGGAGGAGCAGACGGGTGCCCGGAGACACCTGCACGCGTGTGCGTGAGATCCCTCGCCTCTCCCTGGCGTGTCTGTGTAGCGCTCGTGTCCTGTTGGCCTATAGTAATAGCCTCTGTGGTACTGCTCACCAGTGTGTAGGTTTACTAACGTTATTGTTATGCACTGCATGGCGTCCCGGGTGCGACTCTGAATCCCCCTTCCTCATCCCCTTCCTGTCCCCTTCCCCACCCAGCACCCAGCCAGGGCATCTCAGCCCTGCCCTTAAAGGCGCACTGTTAACGGGGGAGGCACTTCTGCCTCCAGGCTTATTCAGTCCTTGGCTAGTCTTTCACAGAGCTTACGGCTGGAAGGGACCATAGGATCATCTGGTCTGACCTCCTGTATCATACAGACCATGAAATCCACCCAGTTACCCCTCTGTTGAGCCCCGTAACTTATGTGTGGCTAAGGCACGTCTTCCAGAAAGGCAGCCACTCTGGATCTGGAGGCATCAAGAGATGGAGAATCCACCACTTCCCTCGGTAGCTTGTTCCAATCACCTGTGCTGTTAACAATCTGTGCCTTATTTCTAACTTGAATTGGCTGGATTTGGCTTCCAGCCATTGGTTTTTGTTCTGCCTTTAGCCACTAGATTAAAGAGCCCTCTAGTACCTGGTATTTTCTCCCCGTGAAGGTATTTATACCCTACAATCAAGTCATTCTTAATCTTCTTTTTGTAAACTAAACAGATTGAGCTTGTTTAGTCTCTGACTGTCAGGCATTCTCGTCAGCCCATGAATAATTTCTGTGTCTCTTTTCTGCCCCCTCTCCAATTTTTCAACAACCTTTTTAAAATGTGGAATTGGTCACGGTATTCCAGGATCAGTCTCACCAATGCTGTATACAGAGGTAATATTACCTCCCAACTCCTACTCCCTCTATCATGATGTACTAAGTCAAATGCTTTAGAAATGTTTATTATATGACACGGGCACCTTGTAATCTCATCCAAGAATTAAATCAGGTTTGTTTGACAAACCTCCATAAAATTCTCCATAAAACCGCGTTGACTGGCATTAATTATACTCTGATCCTTTAATTCTTTATTGACTGAATTCCATACCAGCTTTTCCATTATTTGGCTCGGTATTGATGTCAGGCTAACCTGCAGTTAGTTACCCGACACATCTGACTTGCTCTATTTCAATATTGGCACAATATGAGCACTCTTCCAGTCTTCTGGAATTTCCCCAATATTCCAAGATTTATTAAAAATTGATATCAGCAGGCCAGTGATCTCCTCAGCCAACTCTTTTAGGACTCTTGGGGTGTAAGTTCTGCTTAGATTGGGTGGTGGCCTTTGTGTTGTGAACATCTGCCACTGGGAAGTACCAAAGAGTCATCGGATGGTAACGGCTTTTGGTCACTACCAAGTTGAGCCAGATAGTAAAGAGCAACCCAGAGTGAAGTAGTCCCTGGCTGATATTCTGAGCCATCGAGCCCCTAGTTCACTAAGAAATCATTAAGGCAAACACTGAGCTGGATATAAAATTACACTGGAGGGTTTTGTGACCATAACTGTTGCTATGTGAACCAAGTTGTTGATCAAAGGATCGCAAAACCTCATTCTTCATGGGTAGGACCGTCTCCTGTAGGGGTCATGTATAGGATCTTACATCTGTCAAGGTGTATCAGGGAGAACTCAGGGTGATGGAGGATGACCTTTCTCAGAAGCATCAGGTGTTACTTTAGTCTGCAAGAAAGTGGATCTTGACCTTTGCTCAAATCTAATATGGCATCTCCTGGGCTTTCTACCTCGTACTATTTAGAGTAGGAACAGAAACCTGCATCAGATCACCTTCAAGCTTTGGGAGTGTTAAGAATCCAAACCCAGAAATGCATCCACATCCTGTAGCAAGCGTTTATCTCTGTCAGGAGTCAAACTACAGACCGTCAGTCTGTCTGAAACCTCTCGAACATCCAAATCCGGATCTGCATTTTGTGATTTGAGCCTATGCTATAAATGCTGTGGATAAGGCAGGTGGCTGACTTTAGTCCAGGTCGTCTTCTTCTTTGGCAAGGAGATTCGAGGATGATCCCTACCACAGGTTGACCTGAGTCCAGGTGAGGGCCTTGTGGAGGACGTCCTAGCACTAGGACGCAGAGATGCAGAGATTTGTGCAACATCAGAATTCATTGCACAGGAGATCTTATTGCAGTGTGCTCGGTTTCCTTGGTGGCTGCTCATCTCTTTTAGGATTTAAGCTGCGTGAAATTAACACTTCTCTGCTTGGGGACTTTCACCTTTAATTGTTCACCATTTTGTTTCATGTCATTTTGGAACGCCTCGGAGTTTGCTTTATTTGCGATGTTGTGAAACAGTATCTTTTCAATCAAAAAAAACTTGGCAAAATGTTAATTTCCACGGGCTTTTGCTGGTCCAGGGGTTAGGGTGTGTGTCCCAGAGACATCTTGATGCCTGCTGTCAGAGGCACAGGGTCAGAATGATTACAGGGATTGCTTGGGTCTGGTGTTTACATACTAGCTGCCAAAGAATTGTGTAAGGTCTCTATGGAAAGCCCATGTCCCACTGAGCCTCCAAACCATTGTGAAATGTACGTGCAGACAATAGGGAGGGAGTAATGTGAATACACTGAAAACTATGTTTTGAAGGTTGCTGACTTGGGGCTGGTCACCAAAAGGGGAGAAACCGGTTCCTTTCAGGCAAGAGAGGGTTAGCTATCTATCTAGCTCCGTGTAAACGGACTATTGTGTGGTTCTCAGTGGACACCCATTGACAGCCTGAGTCGAATGCTAATGAAGGGTTGGCGAGATCGTCTAGAGACTGCAGCCTGCCTGGCTGAAAAACGCTGGTGAGGAATCCTCGGCTCTAAATGGAGTGGGTTGATTCTCTTTTATACGTGATACCTTGTTTCCAGCGCTTCCATCTGCTTGCTATTTCTTGTCTCTCTGTTCTTTGTTGAATAAACTTCTTCTCGGTTTAACTACAAACGTATCTCAGTGCTGTGTGTTGAGCGGCGATCCTGAGGTGAGCTGAGGGGTGGGAGGAGTGGATCGGTGCATTCTGTGGGTGCCCAGGGGAACAGTGGCTGGGCGCTCTAGGGGGATGCTTGGAGGATGCAGGTGTTGGAGTGCATCTATTGTTATGCCATGCAGAGAGAGCGGGGCTGCGGAAGCCAGGAAGACAGTTTTGTCCTGAACCAACTCTGGTGCCATCTAGTCATCGTGCGTTAGGTCTTCCCGGGCATCTTTTCCATCCTGCTTTCGGTGGGTTGAAGTCAAAGCTGACTCTCGCAGGGAAGGTGGTAGGCATTCAGAGCAGATGAAAATACCACCTTAGAGAGTGCCGGGCAACCGTCTGAGAGAGTGGGACCGGTTTAGCTAGGAAATGGATCTCTTCATTCAACTTGAATTCAAATGATTTGATGTTTTCGATCATTTGGAGAGGCTTCATCTGAACGGCGTCATACTTCTTTTTAATTCTCACAGCAAGAGGCCACGTTTCAGTCCCATAGGCCAGGATCCCAGCCACCAAAATGTCATACATCCGCAGCTTCATCTCGCTACGTATCAGGATCTATGATTTGCAGAAGATGTTCTTGGTGAAGTCCTTCATTACTGATGACACTTTTGCTTCCCATGTTATCTGCAGCAGAACCAAGGTAGGTGAAATCACTGACCATCTTGACTGGGCGGCCACCCGATAAGACACTCTAGGCTGCAGCAGATTCCAAGCTGCTGACCGGAAGAATTTTGGTTTTACCCCAATTCATTTTCCGGCCAACTTTTGCCATTGAACTTTCCAGAGCTTCAAGTGCTGCAATCTATTGATTCTTCAGCTAGCGCTAGGTTGTTGGCAAAATAGACGTAAGGGACGTTCTTCTCATCCAGGCACGTGCCATCAGTCGTTTACTTAATATCTGGCCAAGCACGTAGTCTGTGATGGCACTGAAGAGTTCTGGGCATGGACACATCCTTGTCCTCACCTAACGTGGAAGAAGGCGGTTTTTTTCCCATTTACAAGAACGTGACTAGAGCAGTCATCATATAAGATGCAGACCATCCTGCCAAACGGGTCAGTGAGGTCTGCAAGTTTCATGATTAGCCAGCGTGATTCCCTGTCAACAGAGTCAAGCGCTGCCCTGATATCCACACCTATGATGTGAACAGGGAACTTCGACTCTCACGCTTTCTCAATAAGCCAACGTACTGTAAAAATTTGCTCCGTCGTGGAACACCCAGGAGGGAAGCCAGCTTGCTGTGGTCTTCTCTTGCTCCTTAAGATATCAGCAGTTCTGGACAACAAGACAGAAGGACAGAAGAAAGGACAGACAGAAGAGTAATGCCACAACAGATGCAACAGTCTCCTCTGCCGCCTTTGTGTTTCCCAAGTGGTAAAACAATGCCTTTTTGCCAGTCGGATGGGACTGACTCTGTTCTCCAAAAGATAACCGAATAGCGCCTGCAGCCACAAAAGAAGAGCCGGTCCAGAGCTTTTAAACAGCAAGTCCACAGATTCCTGCTGCATTATTTCCCTTACGCCTCTTCCTGGCTCTGTGGCTTTCGTCGATAGTTAATTTAGCAGGATCGTTTTGTGCACAGTAGGTCAACCCAGCAGCGGCTTTAATGTCAGGGTCCGAAGAAATTGGAGCTGAATTTAGCGGCTGGCTGGATTGGTCCCTCCAGTATGCCATGCCCCCCCCGCCTCTGTATTGATTAGCCAACCAGAAGTGGAGCAGGCCACACCGGGTGAATGATCTTTCCTATCAGCACGGGTGTGCAAATGTTTATATAAGGAAGTGATGTCGTTCCTGGCATAAACGTCCTCCAGTGCCATAGCGTTGGCTTCCATAAAAGCTTTGTCAACATGGCTTTGTTGTCAGCACCGGTTAGCTCGTGAAACATGGCCCCAGCACCTCTCAAGCAAACCGTGTGACTCAGTTCAGGATTGGTTTAGGTCAGTGGGTCCCCACTTTTTTTGGCTCGAGGGCCACTGATATAATTTTTACAACCCTGAAGGGCCACCAGTCTCTGCCAGCAGCCCCCCAACCACCACCACTGCAGCCAGACGGAAGGATGATCTCCCCCTCCTCCTCCTCGCTGGTCTCCCGTCCCCCTGGCTGCAGCAGGGAAACCGCACGCGTCCTGTAGCCCCATGCACTCCACCTGGGTCCCTGGGCAGTGGCTCCCTTCTGCAGCCAGGGGGATGGGAGATCAGTGCTTCCCTTCCCCGGCTCCAGCAGGGACCCCCGTGCCTATGGACCCAAGCGGAGCGCTTTGCTGTGCTCCCTGCTACAGCCAGGGGGAAGGGAGCGCTGATCTCCCATCCCCCTGGCTGCAGGAAGGAACCTGCTCCCGTCTTGTAGCCCCACGGCAACGTGCTCTGCCTGGGTCCTTCTGCAGCCAGCTGGAGGGGAGCCGCAGGCCGCTTTGAAAGACCCCATGGGCCACTTTTGGCCCCTGGGCCACGGGTTGGGTACCACTGGGTTAGGTATTAACAGAGATCCAGGGCTTCTTGGGCTTTTTGGGACCAGCGATGGTCTTAGAGGCTTTGATTATCTGGGACCTGAAGCCTGTCCAGGTGGATAGACATGAGCACACGAAGCAGGGTCTCAGACCTGTCCGAGATTTCAGTTGCGGAGCAGTTTTGAGAGCTGCCAATTTTGGGGTTAGAACATTGCAGTTTTGGAAAGCCAATCGTCACCTTGCCTGCGCTTTTAGTCTGAGATGGAAAATTGCAGAGACCACTTTGCGGTCGGTGTTAGCGAGCTCGATAGACCGGTAAGTCCTGCACTTGCTGATGGACGATTTCCAGCCACGAGAGGTTCTAATATAATCAATCATCTTCTTTCTTTGGCCAAACAAATTGGCGAATTCGCTTCCAGTGAAACCAGATGTTCATAACCACAGGCTTGTGAGAAACACACAACTGTAAAAGGCATTTGTCGTTATCATTTACGGTGTCTGGGCAACAGGTCCAATGACGGTTTCCATGTTCCACTCAAATTATCAACACCAGCATTGAAGTCACAGAAGAGAATGCAATGTTGTGATTCAAGATTTGGGAGGCCAGATTTCAGTTCCCTGCTCCGCCACAGCCTTCCTGTCTGACCTTGGCCAAGTCACTTAGCCTCTCAGTGCCTCAGCTGCCCATCTGTAAATATGTAATAGCATTTCCCTACCTCACAGGTGTGTTGTGATGATAAGTGCACTGAAGACTGTGAGGTGCTCAAATAATATGGTATTGGGGGCCACACACACGTCTAATGGAGAGAAAAAACGTTGCTTATAGCATCGGGTTATTTCTCACTGAGAAAGAACCTTGTTTGTGGTGAGAAAAATAAATAAAACCATCTTATTTCCCTTGGAAAATTGTCCTGTTAATTTTCCATGAAAATTGGCCCCATTTATTGGGTTTCAATACAGGAGTAAGTGGGTGAATTTCTCTGGCATGTGCTCAACGGAAGGGCTGGCAAGATAATCTCATTGTCCTTCCTGGCTTTAAATCATGCTTTCTGTAGCTCAAAACAAAATGTGACTAGCTCAAAACGTTGAGTGGCTTTGCTTCTCCTTCTTGTTCTTTTCCAGGCCATGATCTTGCAGAGTCTTTTCACAAGATTGAAACCGTGCTTTGGAGCCCCAGCTCCGAGGGTGGTAAAAACCGTGGTGGTTGTTGGACCTGAGATGCAAATTCCACTCTGGATATCCCTAGTTTTCTGTGGCTGCTAGGTGGCAATGTCCCCGTCTCCCCACAAATCAGACAATGAAAACTTGTTCTGATTCTGCAATGCATGTTACTTTCTGCAGTGAGCTGGGATTTTTTAAGCAAACTGGAAATTGTTGCTCATTTACTCAGGCCATTTCAAATAAGCTGAATCATGTTAATTTCTCTTAATAAAAGCCAGTTGCTCTTTTTCTAATTCCTCTTTTGGACACTGCAAATAACAGCTGAATATGCTCTGCTGAGCACTCAGCCGCCACCTCACACAATGTACCAGAGCTGTGCTTCCAGAATCCCAATCTTTAATAAAGATATGATTGCATTTTAGCCAATAATTCAGTCATTTTTTTCTCATCATTTAGCCACAACGTCATTTCACTGATGGAGGAAAAAACATTGTTGTTCTGGCCAAATAGTTCTTTGCCTTTTGAACCAACCAATCAATCAGAAAAAAAATCCTTCTCAGTGTTTGTCCTGTTTCATTATTTTGGTCTGAAGCCTTGTACTGTGGCTCCACTTGTAAAGCTCCAGGAAGCTGCTTCAAGCAAAAACATATGGTTACCTTTCAAATTACGTTGGGTTTTTTTTGCAACTCACCTATGCTTTGTATTTTCATACAGCCTCATGTTGGTTGATGTGGTAGATTTTGTGTTAGAATGGGCTCTGAAATGTAAATATCATTCGCCTTTCCCTCTCCTTAGGAAAATCACGTGTGCTGTGTGCTTGGTGGTTTGAAGAGCCGATAGCATTTTTGGTTCCGTCGTGAATTTCCTAAAATCATAGAGAGGTAGGGCTGGATGGGACCTCAAGAGGTCATCTCATCTCTCTGCCCTGCACTGAGGCAGCAGGACCAAGTAAACCTAGATCCTCCCTGGCTGATGTTTGTCGAGTTGTGTCTTGGCAAAGAGGGTGAGCCTGAGATGGGGTGTGGTTTGGTTGGAAGTTGGAAATACTATGAAAAGTATTGTGGTGTTGTCAGTCTCTGCCGGCTGACTCCCAGCTTCTCAGAGATGTTTGCTTCTGCCTCCCTCTTGTTTCTGCTGTCTTCTCAGCTCTGCCATTCCAGTTCCACAATTTCCCCCTCTCGTTGCCCCAACGGACAGACTCACTGCACCTCTTGGAGCCTTGTAAACGTGGGAAAGGAACGTGGGTTTTGCCACAGCATCTGTCCATAGCTGATGCGTTAGCAAAGGTGAGGGAAACCCACAGAGCACCTACCGTCCGAGGATCTCAACGTGCCATGAAACCTCCCCACCTCCCAGGCTGAAAGAACTCTCCCCATTTTACAGATGGGGAAACTGAGGCAGAGAGGCAGAAGTAATTCGTCCAAGGTCCCCCAGCCATCAGAACAGAACACTGGCCTCTCGACTCTCAGTTCTCCACTCTAATCACTAGGCAACACGGCCTCTAACATGCTCTAACGTGCAGTCCCGAACACCGGGGAAGGAGTTCTAAACCCCAGCCACGGTGCAGGCCATCGAGTCAGTGTGGGTCAAATCCATCTCGCTGGAGTCAATTGCCTTACCCCCCGGGTCAGTTTGGCCCGCCCTGTCGCTCTGGCAGTTGCAGCGGCTCATCAGGACGGCTGTAGCGAGCAAGACACTTCGGGGTTATTTGCTGAGCGTGAGGGGGATTGTGGGACATTCCAAACCAGCCGCCCAAGAGCTTTTGGCTCTGCGAGGGGCTTAAGATTTGCGAAAACTGTTTATACAAGCGGCAAAGAATGTAACAACCCTTGTCATTCCCATGACATTAATCTCAGGCTGAGCAAATAACCTCTCAGACTCCGGAGAACCTCCCCGGTGAACAGCTGACGGGGAGGGAGGGAGGCGGTTTGGGGGATTTTTTTTTTATTGGCAGGGGAAATATATGGCTGGCTTCATGAAACGGTCCTGTCTGTTATGTAGCTAAGATAAGACACTGAATCTCTTTGCTCCCGTTCCCCTGCCGGCCCCAGCTCTATGGACGGCCACTTTGCTCCAAACCTCGCTTTGTTTCACTCGCGGCCGCTCCAGGAGGTCGGGTCGGGTTCCTCTCCAGGACGCCTGGTGATGAAGGGATGAATTGGTCCCATATTTCCCTTCTCGGCCTGCATTTGGTGTGTGGGCAGAAAGCAGGCGTGACAATCCCAGCCATGACCTGGAGGGATGAGCATCCACAGGGCTAAGATTCACCTGGCACAGGTCAGTACAGACGCCCAGCGCGCTGCTTCCGTGGTGCTGCCTTATTCTCCAGGATCTAAGCTTTCATTTGAAAAAGAAAGACGATCTCCAGCTGTTATGGCTGCTGAGATGGCCTTGAAAACATCAGGCTTCCGATGCCGTGACGTTTGCCTGCGTTTGCAAAGAGCCTGAAACCGTAACTCAGAGAGGTGTGAACAGCCCCATTCATCTCGGGAGGGCTAGCTCAGAGACGCGACGGGCACAGTGTCAGCGTGCTGAATATTAGCTATCTCACTGCTCATGAAGGATGGGAAGTCCTGGCATCAGGAGTGAGCGGGTTTGGGACATGCCATCACTTTTTTCCATCCCCCGATCGAGAAAGAGCCTATCAGAGCGCAGCGGGCCCTTCAAGACCACTCCCCATCCCAGAGGGCAGCCAATCTCAGCAAGCCCCGTGGGGCATCTAAGCCTTACTGTGGGGGAGCTCAGCAGAGCCCCTGGCTGTATTTGCACCTCAGCGAGGGGGAGCTGGGCCTAGAAATGGAATGTGACCATGCTGTGAACATCTGCACGATGTGCTGTGAGTGGCACCTCCCGTGGGCGAGGCTTATTTTGTGGGCGGAGCTTAGAAAAGACAGCCACCTCTGTTCCCCTGCAACCTGACCTTTTTTTTTTTTTGCATCAGCTGAATCACGTTAACATCTCTGCTGGTGCCGAGCATCGGCAAGCAAAGCGTTAGCTCCCTGCTTCGCTCTTCCACAAGTGTCAAGGAGGGAGCCAAGGAGGGCCAGAGACTGCAGGCCCAATCGTGGGAGTCAGGGAAAGCCTCGGCGGAGGCAGAACTCGCCATAGGTTGGCTAGAAACTGGGCTTTTCCTCTGTGACCCTTTGTTTCTTTCTCAGCCTTTTGTTTACAGCTGGAAGAGTAAAACCTAGCTGTAAAACTCAGTCGAAATCAATTCTTGATGCTGGACCAAGTGGCCTACTTCACCAACTGATATTATAGTAGCGGACAGAGGCCCCAAGCAGGATTGGCATCCTCTTGCGCTAGGCGCTGTACACATAGCCACGGTCCAGCGGCTTTGCCAAGCACTAATTGTAGCAGCTGGTTGCAAAGGTTGTCCGCTCGAGCCAATGCCGTCTGCCCTAGTTTCTCCCTCTAGTCTGGAGCAGAAGCTGCGATCTTTGCAGATGCCCCAGCTGGCTGGTTGTCCCCTAATGCAGTGCATTTGGAAATGAGCCCAGGGCCCCTCCTCCCAGTACGATGAGGAGTGGAAGTGGAGCACGAGGGTCAGGCTGCAGAAGGGCAGCTGGAACGCAAGGCCACTGCTACCACTCAAACAGTAGATGATGATGATGATTGACGCCTCGGAGTCCCATCGTGCTAGGGGCTGTACAAACACAGAACAAAACGACCAGTGCTCCAGAAGCCTCCATGATGCACTGAGGCAACCACAGCCGGGCAGGGACAGGCCAAAGTAGTTCTGGGGGGAGACACACTCAACACCCATTTGCTTTACACCATCAGCGCCCCTGCCAGGTTTCCCTGAGATTGCCTGACCCGAGTTGTGGGGCTTTCCGCGGCAGAGAGGAAGCAGGACGTGGCTGCGGTGAACGGAAAGGGGATCTTCTATCGAGGCTGCTGGAGACACATGGATCCTGGCTCTTTAACTCCCAGACTGACTAACTCTGCATGGGCCACCTTGGGTCAGCACGACAGACGCAGCGGAGGCTCCTGCATCATCAGGGTGTAAATTAGCTGTGACCACTCAAAAAAGAGATCTCGGGAGTCATCCTGGCTAGTTCTCTGCAAACATCTGCTCGATGTGCAGTGGCAGCCAAAAAAGCTCCCAGCACGGTAGATGCCGTTGGCGAAGGGGTAGAGAATAAGTCAGGTTACGATTCTGTCACAGTTATTTTTAGTAGAAGTCATGGCCAGGTTGCAGGAAATAAACAAAAAGTCATGGAATTTACTAAAAATAACAGGGAGGAAGGGGGCTGACTGCCGGGGGCACTGAGGCCCGAGCCCCACCGGGGTGGGGGACTGACAGCTTCAACCCCCCCCCTGCAGCCACGGCGGTGGGGGCTGAGCCGAAGAAGTCACGGAGGTTCGTTAAAGTTAAAGAATCCGTGACCTCCAGGACTCCATCGGATCCTTAATAACAAGACAGAAAATATCGAAAGGCCACCATATAAATCCATGGGACGCCCACCCCTGGAAACCTGCCTGCAGGTCTGGTTGTCCCTTCTCCAAAAAGACATATTAGAATTGGAAAAAGTACAGAGAAGGACAATGAAAATGATTACAGCAAAAACAACCAGAGTCCTGGAGCACCTTAAAGACTAAGGAATTTCTGCCGGGATAAGCTTTCGTGGGCTGCAACCCGCTTCATCAGATGCATGAAGTGGAAATCACAGATAAGAGGTAAATATAGATATACATCCACAGGGGAGAAACATAACAACGGGCAGGACACCTGCTAACAAAGTCAATACAGGTAGAGTAGATGAGGCCTATTGACACAATCAGACTGGGTCTGAATAGGGATGTGGAATGGTTATCTCATTCCGAGAAGTAATTGTCACTGTTCACACATTCTCACCTTCTAATCAATGGTTGTGAACAGGCCTCATCTACCCTAACTGTATTGACTTTGTTAGCACGGGCCCTCCCTATTGTTGTTTCTCACCCGTGGATGTATATCTATATTTACCTCCTATCTGTGGTTTCCACTTCATGCATCTGACGTGGGTTGCGGCCCACGAAAGCTTATGCCGGCAGAAATTTGTTAGTCTTTAAGGTGCTATAGGACTCTCGTTGTTTTTGCTGTATACAGACTAACACGGCTGCCCCTCTGGAACATGTCCAAAATGATTACGGGTAGGGAACAGCTTCCGTATGAGGAGAGATTAAAAAGATGGGGACTGTTCAGGTTGGAAAAGAGACAGCTAAGGGAAGGGACATGCACAAAGGGGGGTTCAAGCAGGGGCACGGTTCCCCCACCAATAATCGGTGGGGAAGCATATAGCTCCTCTGGCTCCGGGGATCCTGCGCACGCCCCTGACTGAGGGGGGACGTGATAAAGGTCTATAAAATCTTGACGGGGGTGGAGAAAGTGAATCAGGAAGTGTTATTCACCTCTTCTCATAACGCAAGAACCAGGGGTCATCCAGTGAAATGAACAGGCGGCAGGTTTAAAGCGAACAGAAGGAAGTGCTTCTTCACACAATGCACAGTCAACCTGTGGAACTCCTTGCCGGAGGATGTTGTGAAGGCCCAAACTATTACAGGGTTCAGCAAAGAACTAGGCAAGTTCCTGGAGGATATGTCCATCAATGGCTATGCAGGGATGCCACCGCATGCTGTGCGTGTCGCTGGTGCTAGAAGCTAGGATTGGACCACAGGGGATGGATCATCGGTGACTGCCTGTTCTCTTCATTCCCTCTGAAGCAGCTGGCACTGGCCGGATACTGGGCTGGATGGACCATTGGGCTGACCCAGTGTGGCTGACCCATAGCAGCTCTCGCTGCTTCAGACTGGCAGCCGGGGGCTGACGCTTTTGGCAGGAGAGGCCGAAGCGTGGCAGGAGGGCACCGCAGGACGGGAGCCAACCCAGTCAGCTGCTGCTGGTTGCCAGGGCAGTCGGGGGCTCCCCGCTCTGCCACGTCGGTTTCCTCTGTGAATATCCCGCAAACCCAGGGAGCGTTTCTGTCCCGAGGGGTGCGATGGCCGCAGGGCAGGTGCAGTAATGGCACTGCCTGGAAATGGGATCCTACACAAACCTCAGTGCTGAATGCCCCCGTCTACCTGCAATGGGCTGAACCAAGACACCCGCCCTGGATCCGAGCAGCGCTTGCCTGGATCCAATCCCCTGAGCCTTGGGGTAAGCTGGGCCCATCTCTAAGTTCAAGCCTAAACTTGTCGGTGGCCAGTTTATATCCATTTGTTCCAGTGCCAACACTGCCCTTTAACTTGAATAGCTCCTATCCGTCCCCGGTGTTTATCTCTCCGATGTCTTACTCCTAAATCAGGCAAACCTGCTCTAATAATGAGACTCGGGGGGAATCCGGTTGCAAGAACGGTGGGGAGAGAGGCGGGACTGGAACAGCAGGGGGCAGGCGGCAGGGGTGAAGTTCATTGCCGGAGCTCCACTGTTGCCTTCAGGGGTTGAATCCTGGATCGACTGAGGTCGCCGGGAATTTTGCCAGTGACTTCAGTGGGGTTGGGCTTTCTCCACAGGGGTGGAAGACCAACGGGGGCTGAAAGTCAGAACCACGGCGCACTGGCAGAGCTGGGTGCTAGCGGGTGCGGTAGCTGGGCACGCTGCAGGCGGGGGAAAGGCGCATTGGGTGTGTTGCAGGGCTCAGTGGGGTGCTGGCACAGTCTGCCTGTGCTGTGCTTGGGTGAAGCCACAACTTTCATCACCCAATCTCCTTCACCCTCTTCCCATTTCCACATGCTGCAGCCTCAGCCGTGCCCGGCAGGTGCTGGGTACCCGCTCTGGGCCACCGATTCTTTCCCTTCCCTTGTGCTCAGGGCTCTGGCCGAGAGGGAGGAAGGAAGGTGCGGGGGTCGCTGACGGTGCCTATCTCCACCCCTCCAGTACAGTGATGTGCTGTGCACCTGCCAGGGATGTTTGCGTCGGAAAGGAGGTGGCCGTGTTTGTGCACAGCTCTCTCTGCACCGCAAGATGTTTCCGCTGATACGCTGGCGCCCTGCCAGCCCTCTGCCCAGGCCACGCTCCAAGCCTTCCAGGGAAAGCTCAGGCCGGAGGGTTCCCGGCTCTTGCAGGATATTGTCTCAGCGCCGTCGCTGAACCAGTGTTTTCTCATCCCACGTCCCTTCGTTTCCAAGCAGACAGACCCTGCCCCGGGATTAAAGCCAGGGATTAAAAGTGTTGCACTCCTTTGAGCCTGCAGCCGTCGGTGCTGTGAGCGAAACACCCCGGGGCTCGGACAGATTTCTGCTGCCTCGCGAGATCCCTGGACCTTGTTACAGAGAGCGCACAGAGCCCCGCCACACCACAGCGCCAGCCCCCGTCTGTCTGTGCCCCAGACCCAGCAGACTCTGCACCTGGAGGAGCCAACGCGTGCCTTTGCTCTCCCTCCTCATGGTCCCATGCTACACTGCTCCAGCCATCTTCCTTAACCCGTGTTTTCAAGTGCTTGGCTTTTTATCTAAGGACCAAATCCGTCTCTCTTCAAACAAGTGCCTCCCCGCCTGGAATGTACTTAGCCTCCCGGGCACCCTGAAGGATACTCATCCCCATGGCCCGGGGGGAACCGCAGCGCACAGAGGCTAAGGGACATGCCTGAGGTCACACAGGAAGCCTGTGGCAGAACAGGGGACTGAATCCACATCTCCGCCTAGGACCCTGAGCCTGGGACCATCCTTCCTCCCTGGGGAGGGAGGGCAGCACCAAACAAGAGCCGCATTGCCCCCACCAGCCCCCCTTGGTGAGCAGTGGCAGGTCGACAGCTGTGGACGTTGTGGGCCTCAGTCTCCAGGACAAGGGTGGTCTAGGCAGCAGCAAGGCAGTCTTTCCTCACAATGACCTGCTTCACTACTTCCCCAGAGGGGCGCCTGGAGAGTGAGCGGCTAGTCTGGGCGCTGTGGGCCATCTGTTCTTGGCCTCTCTATGACAGGCTCACTCATTCATCAGCAACCACCCGCTCGTTGCACAAATTTAAAACCGATAAAAGGAAACGCTTTTTTTACCCAGCGTGCAGTTAGCCCGTGGAACTCCTTGCTACATGAAGTGCATGGGCATGGATTCGACGCCTGGCTCCCGTGTGCCTTGGGCGCCTCTGCACCCTGCTGATTGCAACGTCTGACCTGCCTGAGTGGTTGTAACTGCATTGCCTTTTGCAGCCAGATTTTCAAGAGCTCAGCCACAACCGGAGCCAGATGTTGCAAAAGACCTCAGCCCCCATTTAGACACCTAAGTAAGGGTCAGATTGTCAGGAGTGCTCAGCGCCCAGCATGCTTCAGATCTGCTCTCTAAATCTGGTACAGTGCTCCTCTGTAAATCCGACCCCAATGGCTAAATATCGCTGTGGTGATCACAATCATACAAGAACTGTGTGTGCGCGTGTGTGTGAGAGAGAGCTCATGTCGCCATCTAGTGGTTGCAGCCTACAGCCATGGTAAATCCTATTCCCATTAATGTTGCACAGGTCACTGCTAGTGTAAAAGAATCCCACAATGTCACAAAGAGCAAATGCCGGTGCTTCACATTTAATGTGATCCGGCGCACAGCCCTGCCCCGGAGGATACATTGCAGGGAACAGCTCTGCCCTCTAGGCTGCGGGAGGACAAACTGGGTCTTTTTGGCCTCTGACAGGGATAACTCGGAAAGAAATGTTGCATTCCATAATTATTTTGTCGTGCAAGCCATGTAACCCAAACGTACCTGTCCTGTCTTGGGTGCAATGTAATGCAGGCCCTGGTTGTGTCAGCAGCAGATGGCACCGCCTAGGAGAAGGAAAGAGCATGACTGTCCCATCTGAACAGATCTCCCTTGAGTTCTTAATCGATGTACCGTGCCTAGAGGCCAGGGTGATGGGCACGTTAGAAACGCTGGCTGGTAGATGCGTGGTACTTACGGCTTGATTTTTCAGAGGTGCTGAGAACTCTGTGTTCCCACTTCTTCCCCGACGTGGCTGTAGCCGCCATCCGGAGTTAAAGGGCGACTGAACTAACTGAGGAGGCGGATTCTCTCTGGTTATAGGCCAGGGCTGCAGAGCCATTGTCTTTTCATACCGCAGTCCAGGAGGTTAGTGGAAGAGGCTGTCAGATCTGAGGTGCCCAGATAGTCAGCCCATCCCAACCTCAATCCAAACCGGCTTGAAGGGTCAGAAGGGTTCAGCTAATGCTCTGAATTCTAGCCCAAGCCTGACACTGATTTGCTGTGTGACCCTGAGCCAGGCTTGTCACCTGGCCGTGCCTCAGTTTCCCTCTCTGTAAAACAGGGATGTTACTACCCCACCAACCTCATTAGGAGCTAGATTTTCGACAGTGCAGATTTGACTCAGTGCATCTGGCGTGTGCTCAGCTCCCAGTGTGTGTGTCAGGAACCGGGGCTCAAACACAAGCCCACAAGCACTAAAAACACAGAGATCTACCGCCTGAGCGCCTGTTTCACAGTGGAAACCAGCAAGACTGCGGTGCCGGGAGCCGTGATCACCACTCGCTCAGTCTGTGTCTTACGGGGGCAGTCGGGAGTGAAAGGAGCAAACCCCGCTTTGCATGCGTCAGCAGAAGGAATCTGGTCACTTCCCATGAGATCTGCACCCACGTTTTTTATCCTTGGAGTGGGGGAGCTTGGGAAGAGATTGGCTGACTTTCAGAGGGTTGGTGCAACAAGCCTTTGACAACATGGTTTATCTGCCCTGGGACTGCGGTTCGGGAGATTTAGCAGAACCGGTGCTTTCCCCTGCACAACATTTCACTGGAAAACGCTTGACCGGCTCGAAGGATCTGCGTGGGCAGGAGGCTGGACTGGAAACAAAGCACTCAAGGTGTCTGGCGCCACATGCCACTGCCAGTACCCTGAGCCATTCATCTCCTGTCTGCAGGGCCTTTTCCACACCTCACTGTATCGTCTATCCGGCAAGCTGGCTTCCCATCTCCTCCTCCTGGCCTTCGATTGCTTCTCACGTGGAGATCGTCCGCCCATGACCTCCGCTTATAGAGCGAGCTGGAGTACTTTTAATTCAGCAGCATTTTTGGAATGCGATCGAGTTGATGAATTATAGAGTTACCGGAACTTTTATTTCTGCAAGGGAGTATTGATGGGGAGGGAAATGAACGGAGCCGGAGCCGGAGCCGCGGAATGGGGGTGCTAGCAAAGAGAACTCTCCCGTCCCAGGGAGCAATTCATCGTGTATCTGATTGCAAACGGGAACGTGAGCCAAAAAGGGAGGCGAGGAAGAGATGGAAAGGGGAAGCGGAACAGTGAGAAAGGGAGGAGAGCAGCAAGTACATTTGTCGTGAAGGGGCGCCCCATCCCCTTGGTGTGGGGGGGCGTGTGCAGCACCTGGCAGAAGGGGGTGCTGATCTCCTTTGTTGGGGGGCCTCCAGAGGCTCCCAGAATATAAATACTCATTCCTTCAACTTCGTTACGGATCACAAAGGACACCACTCAACAGGATCCCCCCGTTTTCTCCTTAAAAACTCATCTTCTCCTCTGGCTCACTTCCTAGGCCTGAGCCCCCTCCTGGTCCCTTGGGACACCAGCCTCATCTCTGCGAGCGTTGGTTACTCCCCCCCAAAAAAAGATCCCAGGGGGACAAAATGATCCATGGGGGGAGGGGATAAGACTGGGGTACCTGTGGCTTGCTCAGCTTGGAGAAAACTTGGGCACGGGCAAGGGTTGTGGTCCCTCGTCTCTTAATTAAAAACCCACGGGGGGGCCGAGCCAGCCGACTTGGGATCCCGGGGCTTGGGCTGCGGGACTATTTAATGGCCGTGTAGACGCGGCTGGAGCCTGCGTTGTAGGACCCCGTGATGGGGGAGGCTCCCACAGTTCAGACATCTACTCTGCAATTCAGCAGCCCTGGCATGGGCCAGCTATGGGGGGGGTGGGGGTCTTATTGCCGCAGAGACACCCCCTCACATAAATTGGGCCGGATTCAAAGCCCACTGACGTCAGGGGCCTTTGCAACCAGCCTTGGATTTCCCTCCAAGAGCAAAAACGTTACAGCTGCCGCCGGCTGGCAGGGCCGGGGGGGGGGCCAGGAGAGGAGGGCTTATGTGATGGCTGCCCATCCCCCTCTTGGCCATGCTTCACCCGGGGAAAGTCACAGCATCTCAGCCGGAGGGGCCTGGTCCCTGCGCCCTGTGGCGCTTGCCCAGCTGCTTCTGTGGCACCTGCCGCTGGGCCTCTGTCCTGGAGGATACGTCGAATTGCTGCAATCGCTGGCCCGGCCCCGACCAATCCAGCCAGGGGGGGAGAAGGGGAGGTCGGTTCTCCGCAGCTCAGTTGCTCCTTGGCCCCTCTGCTGAGCTTACGGCCATTAGGGCCGGTTTTTGTGCCCAGACGCTAAATACCCAGGGAGGCTTATAATGCAACCGAAGCAGCAGCGTGCACGTCTGAGAGGGAGGAAGCAGGTCGCCCCCATCACCATCCCCACGGACTGCAACACCTACAGTTCTTCAGCTGGAGCGGTGGTCTTTGAGCCTGGCGGACGGTGAGGGCTGTGTCTGGCAGCCCGACGCCGCGAGTCACTGCAATCATACGCGTCGACCATTATCGCCCTGAGAGGAGTTTTGTGTAAAAAGGCTCCAGATCGGCTCGTTGCAGCTCCGGTCCAGCTCTAACAACATCTTGTTCCACCCCATCTGGTGTGTGATTGGTTGTCCTCACAATGTGTGACAACGGGGCCTGATGGGACGGGACTGGACGGGGACTGGTGTGGCAAGTTGACACATACGTTCTGTGCTGCTGCACTGGGCTTGAAGCCCTAAGAGAAGTGGGTTTGGGGGGGCCCCACTCTAATCACTGGAGGACATTAGCCAGCATCACAGACTCATCCCATAACTCGGAATGAGCGGCCGTGTCTGTTCGGAGGGCCCAGTTTTACAATGGGGGTACAGCGGGGTAAGGGGCTTAGAACTGGAAGAGCTGGGATGCGCAGGATTGCAGGTAAATGGACATCTCTGAACTGGTATTATGCTGTCAAAGGAATTGCAGGTCGTCCCAGAGCATCTGTGCCAGTCCTTCCTTGGTTTCTCCTCCCAGAATGGGCGTGCGCAGGGCGTGTGTGCGAAGTCTGTCGACCAGCTGCCCGGCCCTCAGTTGTGCTTCATGAGCGCTAAAAATGTACAAAATTCTCTCTGTCAAGGAAAAAAAATAAATACGGAACAGGCACGAGAGAAGGGGCCGCCGGGCGCTTTGGATGGTCTACGTGTTCGATCTATGGCAAGCAATGAAAAGCTTTGTCTGTTCTGAGCTTCAGGGCTGGGAATGCAGCGAAATGTCTTAACAATTAACGACACATGAAAGCGATAGCCTGAACCATTTGACGTTTGTAAAATTTGTTGCTGAGCTGGATTTGTTCTCGTTTGGCCTGCTCCGGTCAGAGGTGCGGAGGAGCGGCATGATCTCCGTTGCTTTGCTGACGAGACTCTCCCTCCAGTGATCGGCGACTGAAGATGTCTTGGCTAAGCCTTTGGAGTGAGCCATGCAGTCGTTCTGAACTCGTTGCGGGACAAACTTTATAGCGCATCGCATCGTAGGAAATACTTTTCTACACGATCCATGGTTAACCTGGGGAACACACTGCCACTAGACCACATCTCTGAGGCCGGCTGGTCTCTCTCCAGTGCAGGGTTGCCTTCTGATAGGAACCAGCATGTCTTTCTGGGGCTGGCTCTTTAAATCTGGCAGAGCGAAATGCAGCCGTTTTGTTGCTCTCTGCCATGTCTCTCGTCTGGGAAGTAGGGATGTAACAGGATCAAGGTTTAAACGGGGGCTGCCGTCTCACCGTTTAGCGAATTAATCAAATGTTTAAACGAGGGGGAGGGGGAAGGCTTGTCCCGGAGACCCTCAGATGCCCGGCAGCAGCAGCTGGAGATCCTGTGCTGTGGGGAGGAGCTGCTGGGTTCAGTCATTAACTAGTTACTCATCCGTTAACAGAGCAACTCAGTCATTAACACAAAGCACCAGTCAATAACTCCCCCAGTCAGCAACACATTGACTCTTTAACTCCCCCACTCTTAGCCATTTCATTTTCACTTTTAAACAATTAAAACTATTTACAAAGCTGCAATGAAATGCAAGAATCTTTTATGCATCTTTAACCATTTCTATCGGGTGGCTCATTAACCAAATTTTTACATCCCTAATGGGAAGATCCCTGAACTCCTGTTATATTTTCCCTTTCTTATTCTGGAGGAGGCGGTAGCCAATTCCCTAATATAGCAAAAGGAGGCACGTCATAAGAAGCCCTTTAATAAGACTCCAAGGTACCTTGATCTGCTGTATACCGAGAGCAGACATGGTTTTCTGCTCCTAGTTCTGCGGGTCTATAGGAAATGGGAAGCAAGACAGAAGGAAAGTAAATAGGCCTGCCATGGGAAAATGGCAGATATGACAAGGAAACATAAAAGAATGGGACATGCCAGTGAGAAGATATGCATCGCTTTTAGATTTTCTTTCTTCCTTAAAGCATCCGCGCTGTTTTTCATGTATCTCAGAGTCAGGGTGTCCTGCAAACAGGCATGAATTTATCCTCAAAACACCCCGGCAGGGTTTCTTATCCCCATTTTTGTTGGTGAAACTGAGGCACGGAGAAGTGAAGTGACTTCCACAAGGTCACACAGGGAGTTAGCAACACATCTGGGACTGGGTCCAAGCCAGGGTGTAAACCCCAAGCCCAGCCATCCTCTCCCGCTGTAATGGGAGGTTGATTGTTTTCCCACTGAGGGCAATATCCCTGTGGGAGCAGGACTGGGCCCAACAGAGGTAAAGTCGATCTGAAGAAAAGAGCACAAAAAGCGCCAGTTTTCATTCAAGTCGTTGAACTTCTCCTCCCACGGTCGGGATGAATGGTTTCCAGGACCACAGCCACTCTATTGTATGTGCCCCCAGAAATCCTAGCGCCCAACCCAGCCTGGGCTTTGGATCGAGCATGGTTCTGCCGTGTGGATGCTCCTGGGCAGCGGGATTGGCAAACGTGGGCACCTGGGCCGGGTAAACCCTGCAGTGAAGACGTCCTCAGAGGCCTATATGAAGTCCTGTTTCAAGGCTTGAATTTCCTAAGGGCTGGTCTGCACTGGAAACGTAGATTGGCATAGCGGCATCTCTCCGGGGGATGAAAAACCCGCCCTGTGCAGAGCCGCAGCTCTGCCAACCTGACCCCTGGTGTAGACAGGGCTAAATCAACAGAGGAATTCTTCCACCAACCTATCCATCACCTCTCAGGGAGGAGAACCCTTCCCATCACGGCAGTGAGTGTAAAACGCTACAACAGTGCCGCTGTGGCGGTGCAGTGTAGACGCAGCCTGGGACACCTGTATAGCCCTCATGCACACAAACAGCCCCAGCGAAATCAATGGCCCTGCCTCTACAGTTGTGAAACGCCATTAACTTCAAAGAAGTGACTCCTGGTTCACACCAGCGTGAAGGAGAGCGGAGACAGACCCAACACAGAACGAGACTTTGCCGGGTCAGCCTCTGAGATCGCCGGGTGTTAAAAACTGAGGCGTGATGGTGCAGAGGAATCATTTGTGCTTGGACTGGTGGCCATAGAAGCTTACTTGGGTGTGTTTCCTACACCACAGCTTTGTTCTTTCACACGCAGCCTCCCACGAGTTCAGGTCACAGCTGCTATGGGAATGATACTGCACTTCCCCCCTTCGCAAGCATCTGGAAGATGATGTTATTTTGAGAGAGCCAAGCAAACTCTCTGTGCTTTGCTTTAATTGTTTTTCCAGCCTGAAGTGCAGTAGATAATCTTCCAAGATAGCACGGATAGAATTTAAACGCAAGCACCGATTATCCAAGGACGAGCCATTATTTGTGGCCTGTTGCCAGGGGAGAAAGTTAATAGCGTTAGAAAGAAGGAAGCACAAGGAGATGAAGATGTTTTCAGATCTCCCCTTTCCTGGCTCCCTTTTTCGGTATGTGTGGATACGTTGCGTGTGGCTCTATGATCACAGCTGGGAGATATCACTGCAGAATATTCCTGGTGGAGGCTTTTACAGTCCAGACCTGGTTTTTGGTGGCTGATTATTGATCAGTTTCCGTTGTCAGTTACACCACTGTAGATACCCAGAGCGCTGCAATGAGAACTGTCTCCAATCAACATAAAAACCCCACTACCCTGCGCAGCACGAGCTGTGTCAGAAGCTCTCCCGATGACGTAGCACTGTACACAAGGTACTGTACGTCACTCGCGTATCTCCGTCGACTGCTGCCGAAATCCATGGCCAGCGTAGACTGGGCCTCACTTCATAACTCCACCTCCATGGGAGGTGCAGCGCCTAGGTCGATGTCGTTAGATCGACGCAGCGTCCTGCTTGCATGGGCTGCTGCTGCCTTTCAGAAGCCATCCCCCAGTGCCCCACTCTGGCAGTTAAATCAGCCCAAGCGCTCCTGGTGAGGACGCGCACGCCCGACACAAGGTGTGTAGCGTGGACATGCAAAAGCGATTTAATTCCAGGTGTGGCTGGACGTCAACGGAACTTAGGTCGATTTAATTTGGTAGTGGAGGCTTTTACCTTGAGTTCAGAACACACCCTTTTTCCTTGTGAAGACAGAGCCTTAGGGTTTATCTATGCTGGGGAAAAGCCCACAGGAGCTGGGTGTGCACCAGGTACTCTGCACTAACTCCCCGTGTGCACACACTCACTGTGCATTAAGAGTACACTTGTGCATATGAGCTGAATGCACGTTGGAAGCGTATTAAGCTAAGCCGCCTGAAGGCACTCAGCGTGCAGCAGGAGTGTGCACGTGGGGCGTTGGTGAGGAGTAGTTAGTGTGCTTCGCATTCACACCTTAGCTCACTGCGCATTAACTTCCCCGTGTAGACAAGCCTATAGTTACTGCAATAATGGAGGGTAGGGGCTCAAATCCTGATTTAGGCCCCAAGAATGTTAATGATTCCGCAGCTACAGTGTTATATATCTAGAAATCATCTTGTCATTCCACTGAAATGCAGCCTGCTCTGGGGTGGAGTGCAGCAGCTATTGAACAGCATGCAATAACAGTTTAGAAGAAGACTATTGGGTCCAGTTAATCACTCTATTCCTATAGCATCTGCAGTTCAAACTGAGCCTCACACCAGCCTGGCGTAGGCGGTGGCTGTCATTATCCCTCTTTTACTAGTGGAGAAACTGAGGCACAGAGAGGTTATGTGACTTCCCAGTGAGTATGTGGCATGACTGGGAACTACACCCAGGTCTCCTGCCCCCTCCCCCAAGCCCTGTGCCTTAAACTCTGCGTAGCCAGCATCCGACTATCTCACGTTAAATAGCAAGAGCGACTGGTCAGTAGGTCACACATTCTCCTCCGGGATGCTCGGAAGCAGCCTGATGTGTTTTACGCAAGATGCCCACGGGTGCTGCCGTAGCCGCAGCTTTGAGGCAGGGCAGCGTTTGTTGCCTGAGAACGAGGGACACCTTCTCCGTTAGCAAGAGCAACACGTCCTCATGGCTCTGCAGAGATTCTTCCCGTTAGATTTCCAACCACACGGGGATTAAGAAGGCGGGAGCTGGGTGCTGCGTGACAGACGGATGCTGCCAGCTCTCGTGCAGGCAGAATAAGGCATGCCGCAAATCGCACGGCTGCTCTCGCTGCGTCTCCTTCCCCAGGGTGGCCGGGTGAGGCGAGGAGGCTGTTGACTCGGGGAGCTCCCTGATTAGCGTGTGTCATGGGGACAGTCACTGGAGACAGAATGGTGGAGCTGGGCTCAAACCACCGGCGGTGCAAGGCAGCCTGGCCCCAGGGCAGGGGAATTCTTGGGCAATGCACAGGCATCATGGCAGCAGTTCCTGTCTCACCCGGTCCTCAGTGCTGGGACAGGGGCATGGCTGGGAGAAGGGGGGAACATCCAGGTAGCCCCACGTCCTGGCAATCTCCAGCCTCCAGAAACCCCCCTGGGCAGGCGGGCCAGCCCCCGGGTTGGGAGGGTGTGCACAGCAGCTCTCGACAGACACCAAATGTCATGAAAGCCAAACCGCTCGCACCACGGCCACTGGCGGGGGATTTCGTGCTGCGCCAGAGGAGACAGCCGGGCTGTCGCGGGAGAAAAGAAAAACCCGACTGGAGCGAGGGGCGCGTTCTCTTCAGAGTGAAAAACACAGAGGGCCTTGCGAGAACTGCTGCGGAGAGATCTCCGGTGATCAATGCGCGCTTGTCACGCCTTAAACGAAGGGGACGGCTGGGCTGACTGTCACGCAGCCTCGGGGGGCCCAGGCTGGAGCAGTGTGGAGGAAGCCCATGTGGAAAAGGACTTTGTTTTTTCCAGCTTTCTTGGCCACTTCCGGGGAGGGAAATTGAGGACTTGGCTGCCCATTTTGTCCCAGGTGTGTTTAATCGCACTTAGCACCACCCATTTGCCTCATGCAGAGGCTTCACCCCCCTTAGCTAGACCTGTGGTTCTCAACCAGGGGGACGTGTACCCCGGGGGGACGCTGAGATCTTCCAGGGGGGTCCATCAACTCATCCAGATATTTGCCTAGTTTTACAACAGGCTGCAGAAAAAGCACCAGCGAAGTCAGTAGAGACTAAAATTTCATACAGACAGTGACGTGTTTATACTGCTCTATGTACTGTACACGGAAATGTAAGTCCGGTATTTATATTCCGCCTGATGTATTTGATAATTAAATGGTAAACGTGAGAAAGGAAGCAATTGCTCAGCAGTAGTGCGCCGTGACACTTTTGTATTTTTATGTCTGAATTTGTAAGCAAGTCTTTTTAAGTGAGGTGAAACGTGGAGTACGCAAGAGAAATCAGACTCCTGAAAAGGGTGCATTCATCTGGAAAGGTTCAGAACCACGGAACTAGATCGCCCTCCCTGTGACAATTATCCCCATTTTACAGCTGAGGCAGAGAGGTTCAGTGCCTGCCCAGGGTCGGAGATGGGAGTCGTTGTCAGAGGCTGGATCCTGGCTCCCAGACCTGTGCTCAGCCCAGCCGGCCACATTCCCCTCCCACTCTCCCTATCCCTCTGTTAACCCTTTCCTCTCTATCTCAAAGACCTCCAGGCCTATTAGCATGCAGCGCCCAAACAGAGCAGGGCGGTAACAGGCTCGCGTGTGTTGGACTGGGGAAGGAAAGCTTATCCGAGCCTGATCTGTAACAGCGTCCCCTGTGTCTTCCAGAGGAGATAGGTTCCTTCGTCCATCTCTCTTCCCCTAGTCATCCTCACCTGTCCGCCTGTCATGGTGGTCGGTTTCCCCACTGGATGAGAGCGTCTCTGTGACTTGTGAAGGGGCTGAGGAAGGAGGGATTCCCAGGAGTCGGACGAGCTCCGGGCAGTCGCTGGCGACCCCGTGCGGACAAGTCGGAAGATGGGCTGGGGAGGAGCCGGGCATTCTGGGAAAAGTGAATTGAGACGGGGAGGAAGAATGGGGCACTCTATCGAGCCGGGGGCTGCAGGCACAGGGGAGCACACGGAAGAAGGTGCAGAGGCAAGAGAGGAAGCGGGCTTTGAAGCCCGAGATGGGAGCAGCTTGAGAGGCAGGAGCTAAATCAGGCAGGGCCGGGAGATGAGGAAAAGGAGCGGCTCTCCCAGGCGGTGGGGCTGGATGACTGGGTCGTTGTTATGGTGATGATGTGGGGTATCACAGTCGATCCAACCACAATCTGAGCATTTGTACTAGGTGCTGGCTAGGGAGAGACAGTCCCTGCCCCGAGACCCTTCCAGTTTAAATAGACAAAACAAAGGGGGGGGGGGAAACTGAGGCACGGAGATGGGAAGTGACTGGCCCAAAGTCACCCAGCGGGTCAGTGCCTTTCGCAGGAATGAAACCCATGTCTCCCAGCCCCCAGCCCAGCGCCCCACACACTGGACTGTGCTGCTTTGCAACACCGCCCACCACTTTAATTCCTTTCTGGCCCAGCGCTGCCTTTCCATCTGACGGCTTGTCAGCATCCTCTGGCAAAGACACTGAGGTCAGCCTGGTTCCCAAAGACCAGGTGTCCCCACAGCAGCAGCCGGCTCTGGCCGGCTGGATTTATTCTGGTTCAGTGACAGGCGAGCAACACGGGCCAGGGTGGAAAACCAACGTGAGTCATTTTTCATCCTCTCAGCACCAATCGGAATGAGCCTGGAGACCGAGCTCCCTGACTCCCACCGAGAGATCCCTCGAGGTCGGCGCCGAGCACGGTCGGCAGGCGCTGACGCGGGACACGTGCGTGCTGCAGCCGGCGCCGGACCTGCCCGGTGGAGCCGCAAGGAAGAAAGCTCAGATCTGCAGTGCTGTTAACCCAGCACCTTTCTCCAGCTGGCAATTAACGTTGGGCCTGATCCGAAGCCAATGGGGAATCACTCCAGGCTCTTAAAGGGAACAAGGCTGGGTCGCTGGTTCTGGAGATTCACATTCCTTTGATCTCAGCAATTCCAGTGTGCATCCGAAGTACAGTGCTAACACCACCGGCCTCGCTGAGACCGTAACTGGCCACGGACTACCTCTAATTTCACAGGGTGCGATGTCTGCTCTTCCGTCACCCCCTATCAAGTCGTTCTGGTTTTCTCTGCTGGCTGGCCTGGCTCTTTTGAAAAGCACTGCCGGCGTGCTCATGCGGCTGTGGATCCAGGAACGACTTCCCAGTGTTTGAATTTGCACAGACAAAAGTCCGGGCTGCCTCCTTGATCTTCACGTCATTGTGCTGCAGCCCGTCCTTTCTCTCTCTGGCCGTCACGTCCTTACGCAGAGATGCCATATTTCAATAGCCATCATCTTCGTCCTTTGACTGTTTCCTCTTTGTCCTCACTAGCATCGGTTCATACAAAAATACCCTCTCCTGGCATTTTTGTTGCCATAGATCCGTCTGCAGGCTTTTCTTTCTCTTTTCTTCCCTTTTCCCGGTGCTTTTCCTTCCTATGTGTTGACGTTAACGCGAGATGCGATTATCAGTAAGCTTCTTGAATATCCACTTGCTTCTGAGCAGGGGAGATGTCTTCATTTTGCCTTGCTGTACCAGTAAAGCCCTGGTTGTGTAATAAGCACCAAGAAAATATGTGGTGGGGGGGGGGCGTCCCTCCTCCTGTTAAAGTCAGTGGTAAACTTCTCCTCAGCTTCATTCAATGGGAGCAGCACTGGGAGGTTTGCTACCTAGGTTTATGTGACCCCTGGGGTCTCGGCTGAGTGCCAGGGTAGGTGTAATTGAGATCTTTTCTGATGGGACCAGGGTGCAGGCAGTCTGGCCTAACAGTCACGGCTGGGCTGGGATAGTCGGGGAGCAGGGGTCGGAGAAGTTGCTAGATCCAGGTTCAATAAGCAAGAGTCAGGGTCAGCGTTGGGCTGGGGTCGGAGATTGGCAAGCAGGGGACAAGGTGAAGTGTGGAGTCACAGCAGCCAGAAGTCCAGGCGATCGCACAGATAACCCTGGAAGGTTCCCCAGGGAGGGAACTAGTATCCTTGGCCAGGCCGAGGGCTGCAGGGCGCCGTCTCTCTGGATCCTTTGGGCAGTTCTTCCTGCATGGCCCCCAGAGGCACTGGCGGACCATCGACTGTCCCGGCTCTGCAGACCTGGGTTAGATCCGTGGATCTTTATATCCCTCCCCAGTGGGAACTGAGGACTGAGGCCGTCCAGCTCGTTTCGTAGGAGTCACTGAACGGCCGTCCTGTCCTCTGGCAATAGCCTTTGACCGCTACCGGAGCTGAGCCGGGAATGGAGAGGGGAAAAGCTGTCACTAAGCCCCTGAGCTGACCAGAGGTTAACAATTAACAGCTTCCAAGGAAGAAGACAGACCGTGTGGTTCAGGCACCAGATGGAAACCGGGGTTCAGTTCCCAGCTGTGCCGCAGACTTTCTCGGGGTACCTCAGGCCAGTTCCTTGCCCTCTCTGTGCCTCAGTTCCCCGTTTGTCAGTGAGGAGGGTGTCCTTGCTTGTCACATGGGGGGGGGGGGGGGGGCTGTCAACGTAACTCAGCTGTGAAAATGCCTGCGGCTGCTCAGATATGCTGCTGGGGGGGGAGCCCTGGACAAAGCCTTTCATTCTCCCATTGTTGCGTTCAGCAGCATGTGTCTATGCACGTTGCCTCTTGGAGTCTTGGTGCATTCGGGCTCCCATGGAGTGGGCCAGTGGGATTGAGGGGGAACTGTCTGACCTTCGACTGGGAGATGTTTTGACCATGCTGTTTTCTGCCTTGCTTCTCAGTTGTAACGAGACGGCAGCTTACAAGTACAGGTACCGGCTTCTCTCCCCGCGGGTCTGCATGCCTCACCGAATGCTGCATTTCGCCCCCCCTGACATCACGCCGCTGGCCAGCCGGTGCTGCACCATTTGCTTTGTGACCCGTTCAGTGCTGCACTTCCTCTCCCCCCGGCTGCATTGTGCCTGATGCACTGGCAGCACAGCCAGTGTCTTCTGCCTGCGCACACCTGGTCTGTTTAATACCACTGCAGGGGTGTGCTAACAGGGCCCACCTCGTATACTGAATACCACTGCTGGTATATTCTAATGGAGCGTACCTGGGAATATTTTGCAGTGCATCTGCCTGGTCTGCTCGGCAGCAAAGCTTTTAATTGCATTATAAACTAGCTGACTGTTGATTCGGACACTGGGTGGCCTTCCTGCCAGCACGACACCGTTTTCTCATGCTCCATCTTCCCCTTCGTAATCTCACTGTGCACTTCTCCATTTGCTTACGTCTGTAAAGGGTTTACTGCAAACAGCCTGGGCCGATGGAAAATCCCAGGTGTCAAACGGCCCCTCCTCATGCTTTCGACCCGGCAAAGCAGTCGTTCGAGGTTCATGTTTCTGCAGAGCATGGCAATCATATTGCCACGGCCGGAGCAGAAAAACAGGATGACACACGGGCTCCCGTGCTGTTACCGCAGGGACCTCATCCGACTGAGTTTGACAGCGAGAGAAAGCTTGATGGCTCTAACTGGGCCGCTGCGAGGGTTGGTCTTTTTCACTCCTGTAGAGGTCTTTCCAAGCCACAGAGTGACATGAAAAGGGAAACAGACCCTTTCAGAAAGCCTTTGACAAGGTCTGTCACCAAAGTCTCGTCAGCAAACTAAGCAGTCGTGGGATTAGAGGGAAGGTCCTTTCCTGGATCAGTGACTGTTAAAGACAGGAAACAAAGGGTAGGAATAAATGGTCAATTTTTAGAATGGAGAGAGGTAAATAGTGGTGTCCCTCAGGGGTCTGTACTGGGACCTGTGCTGTTCAATATGTTAGGAAATGATCTGGGAAAAGGGGTAAACAGTGAGGTGGCAAAATTTGCAGTTGATAGAAAATTACTCAAGATAGTTAAGTCCAAAGCAGACTGCGAAGAGTTACAAAGGGATCTCACAGAACTGGGAGACTGGGCAGGAAAATGGCAGATGAAATTCAATGTTGATGAATGCAAAGGAATGCACATTGGAAAACGTAATCCCAATTCTACATACAAAATGACGGGGATCTAAATTAGCTGTCACCACTCAAGAAAGAGATCTTGCAGTCATCGTGGATAGTTCTCTGAAAACATCCACTCAATGTGCAGCGGCAGTCACAAAAGCGACCAGAATGTCAGGACCCATTAAGAAAGGGGCAGATAATAAGACAGAAAATATCATAATGTCAGTATATAAATCTATGGTACGTCCACACCTTGAATATTGCATGCAGATCTGGTCACCCCATCTCAAAAAAAAAAATATATTAGAATTGGAAAAGCTATAGAGAAGGAAACAAAAATGATTAAGGGCATGGAGGAGAGATTAAAAAGACTGGGGCTTTTCAGATTGGAAAGAGATGACTAAGAAGAGATATGATGGAAGTCGATAAAATCGTGAACAGTGTCGAGAAAGTGAAGAAGGAAGTGCTGTTTGGTCCTTCGCATAACACAAGAACCAGGGGTCACCCCATGAAATGAATAGGCAGCAGGTTTAAAACAAACAAAAGGAAGTATTTCTTGACACAACGCACAGTCAACCTGTGGAACTTGTTGCCAGGAGTCATTGTTAAGGCCAAAACTATAGGTGGGTTCAAAAAAGAATCAGATAAGTCCCTGGAGGACAGGGTCCATCAGTGGCTGTCAGCCAGGATGGGCATGGATGCAACCCCATGCTCCGGGTGTTCCTAAGCCTCTGACGGCCAGAAGCTGGGAGTGGACGACAGGGGATGGATCTCTTGATAAATTGCCCTGTCCTGTTCATTCCCTCTGAAGCCCCTGGCATTGGCCACTGTCAGAAGGCAGGATCCTGGGCTCGATAGACCATTGGTCTGGCCCAATATGGCCGTTCTTATGACCCAGATGAAATAGCGTAACAAATTTGCAGTCACCAAGAACATCATGGTTGTCAGTATGCCGGACACCATACCTACTCAGAGCTTAGCAACGGATGTTGGGATAGAATCCAGGCCTTCCTGTTCCAGAAGCTCAGGCTCCTGCCACCTGTGCTAAAGGAGAATCTCCATTGTCTTCTAGCAGTACAGGGCCAGTGGCACACAGTTGGACAATGGATGGCTGTGGATGACACATGCATTAAGCAGTTTTCTGGGGAGAAAACAAAGGCTCAGAGCAGTCAGGTGACATACCCAGGGCCACAGACTGAGGCACTGTAGGAGAGGAAGCCAGAACCCCCATATAGGCCAGTGGCGCGGTCTGGCTGGGGTGTGGCGACCCTTCCTTGGGCCCAGGCTCCGAGGAAGGCCACAGCGCCTCCCTACACCCCAATTGGCACATGGCCGCCCGATTGGTGACATTGGGCAAGTCACGTCCCCTCTCTGCCTCAGTTTCCCCAGCCGTAAAATGGGAACGGTGATCGTGACCACCGTAGAAAGCACTTTGAGATCTACTGATGACAAGTGTTGTTATATAAGAGCTGCAGGAAATTATTATTAACAGCCACTTCCGCCTTCTAATATTCCATTCCAGAACTCAGCCCCCTCCAGAGTATGGAGTGACTGATGCACAAAGCAATGTTGAGAAAAGAAAGCAAATCTGCAAAGGGGTGTTGCAGGAGTAAAAATGATGGTAGTGATCGCCTGTTCCGGGGAAGAATTAGGCTGCCCGCTGGATTTATTTCTTGTCTACTCAACTGTCTAGCCAGAAAGACAGGCCAAGTAGCAAAAACTAACCTGAGTTACTTTCTGCTACTATAATACACTATTTTATCTGGCCGAGGGTTTTACATAGAAACTATTCAAGGGCTGCGGAATTCATGGGCAGCAGATTTAAAACAAACACAAGGAAGTACTTCTTCACCCAAGGCAGTTAGCCTGTGGAACTCAGTGCCAGGGGAATGTTGTGAAGGGCAAACGTATACCTGGGTTTAAAAGTGAATTAGATACGTTCCTGGAGGATAGGTCCATCAATGGCTATTAGCCAGGATGGGCAACCCCATTATCTGGGTGTCCCTAAACCTCTGAGTGCCAGAAGCTGGGATGGGACAACAGAGGATGGATCCCGGGAAATTACCCTGTTCTCTTCATTCCCTCTGGTGCTGTCAGAGACAGGATCCTGGACTAGATAGACCATTGGTCTGACCCAGTCTGGCCATTTTCATGTTCTCAGAGCTCAGACCAAAGATACTTCAAAGTTTCATGGTGCCCAGCATCTGATCTAGGGGTTGGATCTGTCCGTCCATCCTTCCTTGCCATGCTGTGTCCGTCTCTGTGATGTCTGAGTGCTTCCCAAATGTATATATCCAAGGTGATCACGGCACACCACAGCGGCTAGGAGCGTGCCTCCCAGCCTGATTAGACGGACTGGTGCGCAAAATGCCAGTGTCGACGCTGTGGCCCAGGGGGCGGCACAGGCTAGTCTGGTCTGAACTCAAGTGGCTGGCCGGAGCCACCAGCCATGCTGCAGTGTCCATGCAGCTAATTTTAGCGTGCTCGCTCGAGTGACGCTCCCGGGCGGGGAGGCAGCTATAGCCGATGTCTCTGTCTCTCTCCCCTCCAGCGTCAGTGGCGAGGTTACTGGTGTGTTGTTTCACTGCCGAGATTTGGGGGGCGGGTGAGCATTGCTGGGGAGGTCAAAGACTGATTCCTTCTGCCCAAGACAAGGGCAGTTTGTCCATGCTGGTCACGCTGGACCTCTCTCTGGCCTTCCCTCTGCTGCCAATCAGCCAGTTCCCTGCCTCCAAGAAGCTGCAGGGATGAAAGGAAATGGCCCGACATGGCTCATGTCCTTCTTCTGCAAGGAAACCTGGACTGATGGCTCCAGAGAGTCAGGCCTCTCCTCCATGTTGTCCGACAGCTGTAGGAAGCCGCTGGGGGAGCCGGTGAGATGGCAGGGACCGAAGTGCCCTCAGCACACAGATAACACCCAGGACTGCACCCCCCGTCTCCTACCTGGCTCGGTGCTGGCCCAGAGTCAGCCCCTGGGTGAAGAGCAGCTGGGCCCAGAGGTGCTGCTCATAGGAGGAAGGCAGTCCCCAGTCACTGTCCCTAGTCAAGGCCACCTGACCTGCTCAGGAGGCTATGTAAGGCCCTCGGGCCCTTCGTGGCTCCTCAGGACTATTCTGGCCTCAAAGAGCCGAGTGGCAAACATGCCCTGGCCTGTGTGCGACTGGGCAGAAGACGGCACGGACACAGTCCCAGCCACGGCGATCCAAGTAGGTTCGATCGCGGTGATTCCTCTTAGCTCGTGACAAAGCCCCCTGCCCTGGGAAAGCCACCGGGGTGCAAAGCAGCACATTTGCTGTGAGCAAATCCACCCCTCCGCCGTGCTCCGCTCTCTGCACCGGCTCCCCGTTCAGTACAGAGCCCGGATCACGTTGCCTTGATATTCAAAGCCTGCCACGACCAGGACCGCCCAGGACGGCTATGTTCCACCTGGCCAGTGAAACTGGCAGCCAGTGGGGGCAGCTCATGCGAGCAGGAGCCTCTGCACGCAGCTCACACCTGAGAGAGAGGAAGGACTGTGAACCTCCCATTTGGCAAGTGCTTTGGGACCCATTCGGATGAAAAGTGATGCACAGATGCAAGATGGTCATCACTGCCCGTCCAACGCTGACTGATCCCATGCGGTGGAGCTTCCCCTTCTTCCCGCGGCAGGCGGTTTGACAGCCTGATCGATTGCATCAGAAAGGGAGCTTTCCCGGTATTCTGCTCACGTTTTTCTTTGCTTTAGTAAACAACAACAACATTTTGCATCTTCAAAGCCTGTCACCAGCCCATAGCAATTAATACTTCACACCCTTCTGGATGAAGGACGTCCTGTAAGGAATCCATCGCCGCCCGGGGGCTTTGCAGTGATGTGAAACAGTCAAGGCCCTTTGGAACTTCATGGAGACAGCGAGGACCAAACCCTTAGATCGTCGGTTTGAAGGAGAATCTCCGTTAGTGGTTAGCAATCTAGGGCCTGTGAGACCCCATGGAGCAGTTCCAATCCCATCCACTAGAGAGCAGGCTGTTGCACATGCACACTAGCCAGGTCATAACAGTATTATCCACATGGGGAAACTGAGGCACAGAGCAGTTAAGTGCCTTGCCTGAGGTGACAGAGGTGAGTCACTGTTAGAGCTGAGATTAGCATTCGAGGGCTCCTGCTTCCTAGCTCAGTGACTGGAGCACAGATCTGCTGCTGCATTCACTGTTTGTAACCGAACGGGGACAGAGGAAGAGGTGTCCATCAGATCTCTGGACTCGTGGGATTTGGCAGAAGGGCGTGAGGAGTGAAATCTCCTAGCCAGGCTTCACCAAGAGAAGAGACACAGCTTTAGGACACAGTGGTTTGTGGCTAGCTTCTGTTCTGAGCCACTGCTGCCAGCCACTGCAGCTCCTTGCACGCTGCCTGCAAGGCACCAGGGCAAGATTTTGCTACGCATCTTGGCGGCATGAGCCAATGGTTTCGTGGATTAGCAGAGGGTTGAGGTGCACCTTTAAGAATGCCCCGTCTCCGTCAAATGCTCAGAGATATGGATTGTGGCTTGTGGCGAGATGGTCCAAAACCCTAACGAGGGAGACAATGCTGCCGAGCGATTCTTTCTTTCTTCGAGGAAATCGTTCGTTAACAAAAGCCGTTCCCCAGGCTCCAGCCCAACAGGAGCCATGAAACCACGCGAGCCAGTCCTCTTCATTGCGCTTTCAATTTCTTCCCCTCGGTCTTGCGTCTACACCCTTTAGCCCCCGCGATCCCTCGTCCTTGTCCGGCGTGGCTCGGCATTTTCCCCCACAGAGGCTGTTCGCTTGGCGGACCACGTGGAATGGGTTGGTGGCCTTCGAGTCCGTCCCATATCACGGATGCTTGCATCGGCAGAACGGCTGGTGACCAGACCGCCATGTTAGCTGAACGGGGCGTGGCAGGCAATGTAGACTGGAGTGAATTGTGTTGGCAGGGATTGCTATTTGCCAGAGAGTGGGGATAGCCGACGGGATGGATCACTTGACGATTCCCTGTTCTGTTCATTCCTTCTGAAGCACCTGGTATTGGCCAGGGTCGGCGGACAGGACTCTGGCCTAGATGGACCATTGGTCTGACCCTGTATGGCTGTTCTTATGTGTTCGGTTTCATGTCCACTAAGGGTAATTACGTTCACAAGCCCGCTGGGGTTGCCCTGCTCTAAACTGACTGCTGAGCTTTGTTCAGACGCGCTCCATTGTGGCCACGGCCAAGATTTCATGGCCGATTTGAGGTGCCACAATTTGAAACACTTTGCACAGATGTTACAGGTAGAAGGTATCAATAGATCATCGATGCCTGACCTCCTGCAGAGGAATTCATCCATTAGATTCCTGCAGTGAACTGAATACATTGTGGCTGAACTGGAGCGTAGCTGTTAGAGAGATGTCTGATTCTGATTTAAAGGGGCCTGATTTTCCGAAGGTGGGTGCTTGGCATATCCTAAAATCCAGGCCCCTTTTAAGATGGCTGAAGTTGAGCACCCAACAGTTGAGGCACCTAAAATCATTCGTCACTTCTGAAAATTCCAGGCCGGGCCTGCACTGCTCTGTGCCTCAGTTTCCCCAACTGTCAAACTGAGTAATAAAGCAACCTCACCTCCCGGGGGTGGGGCGGGACTGTGGGAATAAATTAATTACTGGTCACGGGGCACTTAGATCCTGTGCTAATAAGGGCCGAGTAAACATCTAGAGAGATTTATGAAAGCCCCCCAGTGAGAGAGGAACTCTTTATTGTGTCCATCTGTGGGCGCATTAGAAAGGTCACGCCACAAAGGCACTGTGTGTGAGAGCTCAGTCAGAGCTAGCGCGGGTACGTCTTCTTGAGCTGGGAATTACACCTCCAGCTCCATGTGTAGATGTTCCCTGCGGCTGGGAACTGACCTGTGTCAACCCTTCGCCACCCTCACTTCCAGGAGGCAAAGTGCGAACTCAGCTGCTGGTTTTCTGATGCTGATCAAGAGCCAGGATCCTGGCGAACTCTCTGCCTGGGAAATGCCACTCGGTTTTCGAGGACCTTTCTGATTACGGGTGAACTCCCCTTGGAGCAATCTAACTTCCCCGCACCCAAGAGCAGTCAGAGAGAGGGGCTTGTTTGTTTTCTTTCCGCTAACAGCATGAAAAGTTGTGTTTCTCTCGCAGAGGAAATAGTGGTTTGTAATCCAGGCATTACAAACAGGAATAAATCCAAACTGCTCCTCACTTCCCTCAGTATCAGTACTAGCTTAAATCCTGGTTAGTGCTTGCATTCATGATGTCTTTCATTGGAAGTTCTTAGGGGACATTAACAACCAGATACATTCCGCCTGCCAGCTCTTGTTGCTGGTATTATGGTAGCACATTGAACCCACAACCAAACACAGGCTTGTGTTTGCCTGTTGTGCTCAGGGCTGTACAAAGAGACAGTCCTCTGCCCCAAAGAGCTTACGCGCAGTAATGAGGCAGCTGAAGGGAGGGGAAACTGAGGCACAGTGATTTGCTCAAGGTCATACAGCTCCGTCTTTGATTAACAAGGCCGTCGATCACTCGAGGGTTGCTTGTTTGGTTCATTCGCTCAGAAGCACCTGGCATTGGCCACTGTCGGAAGACAGGATCCTGGGCTAGATGGACCATTGGCCTGCCCCAGGATGGCCATTCTTATACAGTGGGTCAGTGGCAGAGCAAGATGGAATGCCACTCTCCTGATTCCCACTCCAATACCCGCTCCCTGGGACCGCACTGCCTGCCAGTGCCGAGAGGGCTCTGTAGCAAAAGCATGTGAGCAGAGTCAGTCTGCAAAGGTGGGGTGAGTTCTGCCTTGCTGCCTAAAGGAGCAGCCTGTTTCCTCTCTCTCTGCTTTTGGGTGGGGTGTTATCATTCTGAAATCTACATTGCAACCTTCCATTCAAAGTAGTTCCGGTTTCATCTAACTTCTCTATGTATATGCAGTGAACATAGCAAGTACGAGCTTGTATGTTGGGGGAGTAGGAGGCTTTTGAGTTTTAGTCCTCAGTGGGTGACCATGGCATGCATAGCACTTAGAGCTTTAGCAGAGACTTGGAAGACCTGCGTTCATTTCTCTCCTCTGCCAAAGGCTTCCTGTGTGACCTTGGGCAAGTCACTTAGCCTCTCTGTTCCTCAGTTCTTCCCTGCCTCTGAGGAGGGCTGTGAGGATAAATACAGTAATGATTGGGAGGCGCCCAGATACGATGGTGATGGGGGCCATAGAAGTAGCTTAGGGAGACAGGACACGTGACAGATGACGTGTGTGGGAAGGACAAGTTGTAATTTTAACATGCGTTAACTGGTCTCAGAATCGTGTCAGCCAGCTAACACATACTGCAGCTAGAACTTGCCCTGTCTACACCAGGATTTTAAAAGGTGTTAACTATCACGCTTTAAAAAACATACCTTTTCCCTAGTGCAGATACACACTACATAGGTGTACAGCCCCTCACACAATGGCACCTGCTCTGACCTCAGGTGGCTCTCTAGGTCCTACCGTAACAGCAATAATAATAAGGAACCACAGAAGCCTAGAAATGTAGGGCTAGATGGAACCTCGAGAGGTCATCTAGTCCAGCCCCCCTGCACTGAGACAGGACCAAGCAACCAGGACCAGCCCTGACAGGTGTTTGCCCAACCTTTTTCTTAAAAACTTCCAGTGACGGGGATTCCACAGCCTCCCTTGGAAACCTAGCCCAGTGCTCAGCCACTTTGAGAGTTAGAAAAGTTTTCCTAATACTTCATCTAAATCTCCCTGACTGCAGATTAAGCCCATCACTTCTTGTCCTACCTAGAGAACAGTTGATCATAGTTCTCTTTATAACAGCCCTACACATATTGGAAGATTGTTTTCAGGTCCCCCCTCTGTCTTCTTGTCTCAAGACTAAACCTGCCCAGTTTTTTTTAACCTTCCCTCATAGGTCAGGTTTTCTAAACCTTTGATCACTTTTGTTCCTTTCCTCTGGACCCTGTCGAATTTGTCCCCATCTTTCCTCAAGTGTGACACTCAGGACTGGACATAGTACTGATGTGCTAAACAGAGCGGGACAGTTACCTCCCGGCTCTTACATACAACACTCTGGTTCAGACAGCCTGGAATGATACAAGCCTTTTTTGCGACTGCTTCACATTACTGTCTCACATTCCATTTGTGATCCACTACAACCCCCAGATCCTTTTCAGTAGTGCTACCTGCTGGCCAGTTAGTTGCCATTTTATAGTTGTGCACTGGATTTTTCTTTCTGAAGTGAAGTACTTTGCACTTGTTTTTATTGAATTTCATCTTGTTGAAGTCAGATCCAATTCTCCAATTTGTCACGGTCATTTTGAATTTTGATCCACCCCTCCAAAGTGCTTGCCACCCGCCCTGCTCGATGTCACCTACATATTGTATCGGCTCCCTCTCCGCTCCATTATCCAAGCCATTAATGAAAATATTGAATGATACCAGACCTCAGACTGACCCCTGCAGGTCCCCATTAGATACTTCCTCCCAGTTTGACACCAAACCATTGATAACTACTCTTTGAGTCGGGTTTTTCAGCCACTTGTGCACCCACTTTATAATAATTTCATCTAGACCACAATTCCCTAGTTTACTTATGAAAATGTCACGTGGGACTGTGTCCAAAGTCTCAATAAAACCAAGATCTATCACATTTACTGCTTCCCCCCCTCCGCTAAGCCACCAACACTGTGAAAAAAGGAAATGAGATTGGTTTGGCATGATTTGTTCTTGACTAGAGACGCTCGTGTAAAGATGAAAGGCAGAGCATACCTTTCTGAAACAGCCCTTGTGATGTATGTTGCACCACCGTGCCCCCTTCACACAGAAGGAAACAGAAATAGAGAGGTTAAGTGACTTGACCAAGGCCACTGGGTACATAATGATAAAGCTATCCATTTTATTCAGGACAGCATGTGATTTGAAATCTGTCCCAGCGGTGATGGTCCAGGGTGGAGGGAAAATGAGATGGTCAGACTCACTTTAAGTAGAAAGTGACTGAAGGAGAAGGGGAACTGACCGCTGACTGTCGCATGTGAACATAATGTAACGCTGACATTGGCTGTATTCCCCAAGCAGTTTGACATAACAAATTTGAGAGAGATCAAAGTCTGGACGCAGAGGATTCACCCAGGGGAACAAAAAGCTAATCTTACAGGCTTCCCTACAGGGCCTCTTCTTCTGTGGGTCCAGGAGCTGCCGACCACGCTGGTTGAACCCAGTGGAGACTCAGGACTTTCAGCTCCCTGGGGGCTGAGTGTGAAGAGTTGAGGATGTCAAATCCAGGTTACTTCAGCGGGTAAAGCTCGTCCTGCAGATGTGCGACGGGGTGCTGCTAGCAGCTGTCAGCAGAGCCCCTATGGAGAGCAGCACCGGGGAGACAGAAAGGAGGAAGAGGTTAGGTGGGCTGATTGGGGGTAAGGAGGATTGCTTGCACCCGCAGGGCATCTGAAGCGCTAATGAGGTCATTCGCTCAGCAGCTGGGCAGCGTCGAGAAGAAAGCCAGTGGTAGAAAAGGCAGAGCCAGGCAGGGTGAGTTCCGCAGGGGCGGCCGTGTTAGCCTGTTTTTAGCAAAACTGCGAGAGTCCTGTGACACCTTAAAGACTAACACATTTATCTGGGCATCAGCTTTCGTGGGCAGAAACCCACTCCGCCGGATCGCAGGGCGGGCGCTGCTGGGGGCTGCTCACGCGGTTCCCCTCGGGCCAGGGAGAAATGAGCCGTTGCGCCCCGAACACCCTGGCTTTTTGAAGAGGAAGCCGTGGCGATGCAGGAGAAGTCATGGGATTTTTGGCGAGCCTGGTGGAGATGTGCTGCCAGAAGCCAGCTCCAGCCAGGTCGTTGCTTTCCGGCTGAGTCCATGTCCGAGCCGCCCGTTAAATATTCACAGTTCGCAGGACGGGTCTGCCTGTGCTGAGCTTCTTGTGAAGATGAATCCAGCGATTCCCCCTGCGTGTGGGCTGGCTGGTACATCTAGTCTGGAAGGAGGTGGGTGTCAGGAGAGGAGGAGACTGTTTTCTCTTTTGGTATGTCTACACCAGGAGTTACGGTGTAATTGTAGCCATGCAGGCTATGAGGTAGCTAGTGTGGGGAAAAAGAGCATGAAGACGCAGCGGCATGGACTTTGGTGCTGGTTAGCAATCCAAGACCATACCAGGGTATTTAAACAGGTGCTTCAATATCTTGCTGTCTGGGCTTGCGCTACGTCTACACGGCAAAACAAAACATCAAGGCAGCGACTTGCAAAACACAGGTCAACTGCCTTGGACTGGTGCTATGGGGCCAAAAATCGTGGTGTAGAGATTCCTGCTGGGTCTGGAGCCTGGGCTCTGAGATCTACCCGCCTGACCCGGTTTCAGAGCACGGCCACTAGCCCGACACTGCTATTTTTATCCACCCTAGCACAAACCGGAGTCAGTAAATCTGGGCTTTGAGACTCACCGCCGTGTTTGGGTTGTTTTTTTTTTGCCGTGTAGACGTACCCTGAGAGATGGACGTGAGCTTCAGCCTTTGGGGGCCAATCTGAACCTTCCCGATGCTCAGATCCAGCGCTGTGGCCCAGGCCCATCTTTGTGCCTGGGTGATGACCGCACATTTTGCTGAGTGAGGCTGTTCTCGGTAATTGCAACACCCAGCTTTGCGCGTCCGAGTGATTGATGGTTGAGCCCTTTCTGGCAGGCCGCTCACGCAGGAGATAGGCGCTCTCCCTACAGGCCTCAGTGAGGGGAGCTCTCCTTTAGCTGAGGTGGGAGAGACTCGTGTTTTTGGAGGGGAAGGATTAGCGTTCTCATCCTGGCTGCCCGTGTGTGTGTTTGTGAATCACGGTGTGCGATTCACCCAGCACTTGTGTCTGTTCGCAGCCCCTGGATTAACCGCCTGCCTGCTTTCCACGTTAGCTCGGCAGCATCCTCTCAAGACCTGGGCACATGTAAAAAAACGCTGCCCCTCCAGGCCTCAGGAGCAGAGGTTCTTTGCTGATGCAGAGAGCTTAAAGGAGCCCTCAGATAAAGAGAGGCAAGTGAGGGTCACGCCGTCCGGCCTGGCTAAAACAAGCCCTTTCTGTGAGGCACCAGCACAGAGACACGCAGTCCCTCCTTGACACCACAGTGGTTTCAGGCATGAAGCAGCACAACATTTGCTGCTTCCCCCTCCCTCGCCCCCCCTTGCGCGTGTAGCTGGTTCTGAAATCTCCTGCAGGGGTGTCTGTTTGTCAGTGTTACAAGAGGAGAGACAGCAGAGCAGCCAGACGGCAGAATACAGAATTGAAACCTGGGATGAAAACACCATTGGATAGGCTACTGGACGGTCACGGGGAAGCAGCGTGGTCTAGTGGGCAGTGAACTGCAACTCTGAACGTGTGGATGCTATTCTGACTTCCATCGCTGACCAGCTGCATGACCTTGGGCAAGTCACTTAACCTCTCCATGCCTCGGTTTCCCCTCCCACCCTTGTGAGCCTTATCTACTTGGACAAAAGACTCTCGAGGGCAGGGATTGTCCCTTGCTATGCGTCCGGGCAGCACCCAGCACGACTGGCCTGCGGCTGCTACAGTAACAGTGTGATAACTCGTGCCTATGTGGATGAGAACGTTTCCCGAACGGCGTGATGGGGATTAATTCACTGATGTCACAGTGCTGCCAGTCTCTGATAGTTGAAGCCCACGTTTATTATATCCTCAAAATCTCCTGATTTTTAAGTCACGCTGATGACTTGGCTGGGGGGAGACTCATGATTGTCGAGTGGCTGGGGGCGGCCGTGCTGGTGCTGGAACAAGCCTGGCATGGCAGGCGCTGCCGAAGTGTGACGAACGGGGCCAGTGATGAGGCAGCCCGGAGTCGCTCAGTACATCCACTCCACAGCCGTACGCGCCGCTCCTCGCTCTGCCGGGTCTTTGGAGAGCTGGCTCCGCATCCTCTTTGCTTTGGTTCGGGGCTCTCCAGTTCTGGATCTCCTGGGCCTGCAGTGTGGGGGGGTTTCTGAACAAAGTGGCCATCAGGCTCTAGCTTAGAGGGGCCGGGCAAGCATAGATCCTGCGCGTATTTCAACAAGGCGTGGATTCCTCGCTCTTCCGGCTCTTATCCTGGCGCCTGGCGCCACGCTGTCAGGTCGGCTTTATCGCAGCCGATCTCCTGCGGTAGCTCCTCAAAGACGCCTGGGCTAGAACAGCAGCCGCCGTGGGCCATCTTGGGGAGAGCAGCGTCCACACTGGGGTTTAAGTGGGGCGTGGGCCTCCTGCAGGGCGTGACCTTCACCCCTAGTGCTGCGTGAAGTCTCCTGGCCTCTGCAGAGCTGATCTGCCCACTGGCCTCTAGCCCTCTGCCTGGTTGGCTGAGGTTTCATGGCTACCCTAAGCCACCCCTGCGCAGTGGGTAGCCACAGCATGGCGGCCCACCAGGGCCTGGCCACAAGAGATCGTGGTTTGCAGCCTCTGCAGTCAACTTGGGCTTGCTCAAGGATCCTCTGAATTCTCTGGCCTCCGGAGCCAGAGAAAACTGACCCGGGAACGGGGTCTGAAACCTGAGCCTGTGTCAGCGGTTTCTCACCAGCGTGCCTGCGTCTCACACCTTCCTCACAGACGCACTGCAAACACCGACAGAGTGTTACCGGTCCACAGCTTTGATTTGAGCCTGGATCTCGCCCCGGCGAAGGGACTCAGAGCCGCATGGAGAGCCGGAGATAGCGCGCAGTCGTGAAGTCATGCCCACGTGAGGGTCTCTGGGCGTTCCCTCTGGTCTCTGGGCATCCCAAGGCAGCCCAGTCGTGTGTCCGTGAGGATGCTGCAAGAAGCAGGCATGCTGATGAGAATGGCTCAGATTTACCAAAGGTTTCGCAGGCCGGGTGAGTTTTCTCTGGCTCCGGAAGCTCCTGTTACAATGTCTTGCACTAGTAACTGGCTCCCGCGATTATAATGACCTGCTACTTCGGCTGTGTCTACACTAGAGACGCTCCAGCAGCAGACACATCTGTCGCTGGACTAAACCCACCACCTCTCCAAGAGGCTGGGGCAATGGAAGAATTCTGCCCTCAGCAGAGTGGGGTCTACTCCAGGGCTTAGATCGGCTTAATCACAGCACACAGGGCACGACGTTTTGCACAACCCACTTCAGCTGACCTATCTTTGCAGCGTAGAGGAGTCCCCCCCCCCCCCCCTTTAGCTCAAGTTGATTGTCTGGGGCACTGAAAGTCGCAGGGCTCCGTTCGGAGAGAGGACCGCGGCGTCTGTGTTTATGCAAGCAGGGATTGTGCAAGCAGTGTACACACAGACCGGCCAGCCACTTTCCACTCACAGGCCATTTCTTCCCTGGCCGCCCGCTCCAAGGGCTTGCTTCCTAATTGCCCAAAGTGCTGCCATTAAAGTTCGGCTGCCCCAGGAGACCTCGCTGTCCCAGCCGCCCCACAGAGCCCAGAAGCTGGGGGAGGGCTGCTCTGACTGCGTCTAACAAAGAAACCTCTGAAATCTTTAAGCTGCTGGCTGCCAACTGCAGAGAACAACATCTGTGCTAATGCACAGAGCTTCTCTGGCTTTGGCGGCCGAGCAGTGTTTCCAGAATGCTGTTGGCCATTCCAGGCAATGCATCAGAAGATTGCAGCAGGGAACATACCACAGCCTTGGGCTGCTCCCACCAGCCGGAGCTCTTAGCTTTTGCTATGAGGCCTTTGCTTGCATTGACAGCTGGCTAGCAGAGAAGGCATCAAGCAGTCTGCAGGAGAACGGGGCGTTGAGGAGCTCTGCAATGACCTCCTGGGCTGCCGTCCCGGAAGGTGCTGAAACCTCCTGTTCGGGAAGAGACAGTCAACTTGGTGCTCGTGAAAGGGGCCCTGGAGAATGATCTACTGCAGTCATCCCCTGGACGTCTACAGCAAATATCAAGCCAAGCTCCTTCCGCACCCCGCTGCAGGCCTGTCCCAGGGGAACGGCTTCCAGAAGCAAGGCCTGGGTGTGCGGCGATGAGTCATCCCTGACCTAGAACCTGATTGAACCTTATTCAATAGGCCCAACTTCCCCTGCTCCAAGCCACTCGGCCTGACCCTCCCTGTCTCTGTCTCTGACCAAGGGACTGTAACCCCCGCAGGGCCAGCCCCTGATCTCACCCTGTCAGCAGAGCCAGCTCGCTGGGACAGGGCGAATGAAACGTAGACTACAACCGGCTGGCAACTTTTTGATGCAACGATTTTCTGCCTTAAAAATGCTGACTCGTCCAAACCGAACCCATTTGCGAAACAGTGTCCATTCGAAGAAACACCTGACTCAAAAAAATTGGGCAAGAAAAAAAAAAGGGTTGGCTGTTGTTGAACTGGAAAGCTTCTCTCTTTTTTTTTTTTAGACGAAACGACTTTTTGCTTAAAAATGTTGGTAAATTTCCACTAGGTTGAATTCAAAACAAACATTTTGAAATGGTCAATCTGAAATGGTTGGATTGACCCAAACTGAATTTTTTTGGGGGGGAGAGGAGTTGGTTCACAAAACTTTCTGAGATTTGTCATTTTTGTCCTGATTCAAGATGGGGATAAAAGTTGGAAATGTCGAAAATTCCCACAGAACGAGAAAAGCTTTTCCCTCTCAGCTGCACGGTGGACCCTGCCCACTGAGAACAGGACTCAGCCCAGCTCACCATTTCATGTAGGCCACCAAACAGCCATCGGACGATACAAATTCAAACTAGCAGCGTAGCGATGGCTAACGCACTTTGCCGGTGCCGTCCTCAGGAGACAGCCATCCTCAGCATTGGGCTGATTCGCCTTTCCTTCACACCAGCATCCCTCCACTGGGCTCGATGAGGTGATCCTAGATTTACGCTGCACTTGTGAAGTCACTCCGGTTTCAGTTAAGACGTCTTCATGAGAAAGTTGCATTCGTTTAAATAAACCAGCTGAGAATCACTTCTAAAGAGAAACTGGTTCCATGTGAATGCTTCTTTCTGTTTCAATCAGGTTCATTTCAATTTAGTCTGAGTTGATTACCTAAGCTGAAGAGCAATAAGCCAAAAAGAGTGTGCATGTTGAGTTTGTACCAGTTCAATTAAACCAGTACACTTGTGCGTGTAGACAAGGCCTAAGTGAGTGGAAAATCTGGCCGTTCCCCGCCCTCCCAACAAACATTAAACTGTTACAGACTTCAGAGTAGTTTTGATGCAAGCAAAAAAATAAAATCCAGCAACCCTCAGACAAACAGCTGCTTTTCAAAGGGGTTTGCATGTTGTTTACATACGCATATAAATGATCCGGCTTCAGGAAGCCCGTGCGTCACTGGGGAAGCTGCTCCCGGCGAGGGACTCTGTGGTTTGGAACGTGCAGGAGGGCGATGACTTACTGCAGCCATTTCTTTGATTGAAACGCCTCCGTCTGACTTCAGATGAGGCTCGAGGCTTCCCACCATCGTGCTGGGCTATGCGTGCCAAAGGAAGAGAGAACAAGGAGTGACCTACGTCCAGCTGAACCGACCCCCAGTGCAGTCTCCTCCCTGGTTTTTTTCCGTTCATTTTTCCTCTTTCCAAAAGCAATGGCCTCATGCAGAGGGATGTGGTGCCAGCCCTCAGCATGGATCAAACCCAGGACCTTCAGCACGGTTTCCTGGCACCGTGCTCAGCGACAGCACGGCTGGGTGTAAGCAGAAGGTGGTTATAATCGCTGGGGCCAGTCACAAGGGGCGATATGATCCCATATACTGAGCCGTTGTCAGATGCCTGTCTTCTGACCTCCGTAACCTGCCCATGGCAGCCCCCGAGGAAGGGGAAACATACGAGAGACATTCCAAGCTGTGCAGGTTGCAGGAAATGAGAAACATTCTCCCCCCAGGGGAGGAGACGGGCAAGGTGGAGAGGCCAAGGCTCCCCAGGGATTGATGGCCCCCAAACTTGTGGATCATGGGTCCTCCTCGCATTGAGGCAGCCACTCTCCTTTGCCCACCACGCTGCGGCTGGTTGCTCAGGCCGTGCCAGCTATTCATCTCAGGGTTTTGTGCTGCTGCCCGTCACCATAGCATCTGGGCGCCTTGCACATAAACGCCATCGCAAATAGCAACATCCCTAGTGAACGTCGTGGAGTCTCGGGTGCTTTTCTCTTTTCAAGGTCAAAACCCTGCCTGGGGTGGGGATTTTTGAGAGGTTATTTTTGGGGGGGTTGGCAGGGGTTTGGGAAAAGGGGAGTCGTTCGTATTGCGTGTCACTTACGGACATAGCCGATCCCCCTCGACCGAGACTTCTCTGAACCCGGCTCTCCTGTGCTGGGCTGAGATTGGCTCTTCACCAGACATGTGTGTGTGTGTCAGTTTCAAAGCTCTTCGGGGGGTTGCGGGTGGCTGAAACCGCACAGATTTCAGAAGCGGGCAGTACTTTGTGTGCCGCCTGCCCTCTGACAGATGCCACCGCGGAATCCTTTCATTCAACGGCTGGGTGCAAGCAGGGAGCAGGCCAGCCAGCTGCCTTTCCTCTGCCCGTACACGCAGCAGCTCCAGATCCGAGTGATCACTGCGCGTTTGCTGCGAGCGAAGCAGAGAGGCTCCAGACTCGGGTGTGTTAACAGACAAAGCTAGTGTAACCGGGGGCTGCGGCGGCACGCTAAAGCACTTGGAAGACAGGGAATGCACCTCCAGCGTGAAGTGTGGTTGTCCCCAGCCGTACAATGGAGATAACAGCCTGCCTGGCCTCACAGTGCTGTGTGGACATAAATCCTAGAGGCTGTCCATCCATCCAGCCTACCCGCTCCTCCCCCCTCACCATAGGCACTGGACCAGGGCTTGGGAGACCTGGCCTCCTTGGGCAAGTCACTTCCCCTCTCTCTGCTTCAGTTTCTCCTCCCACCATTTCTTTGGTCCATTATATTGCAGGCTCTTTGGGGCAGGGGCTGTCTTTCTGCGTATGTACAGTGCCTGGCACAATGGGGCCAAGATCTCAAGGACGGCCCCTAGGTGCCACTGAAATTCACATAATAATTGCGCACAAAAGACCCCCTAGTACAGTAGATGTAATATGAACCTCCCTTGTCAATGTCCCTGTCTCTGGGCCTGCGTTCGAAGGGGTTGCTCATGCACTTGGCATTTTTGCAGCTTTCCAGCACGTATGGGCAAATATTTCCCTCTGACAGAGCCAGTTAGCCATATCGGCTTTGTTAAAAGGAAGAGAGTGTGTCCTAGTAGCTAAAGCAAATACGAATAGTTGAGCCCCCTGGGTTTTAATCCTAGTGCTACCACCAATAGCTTTGGCCACAGTTAGATTTATAAACTTTGCATAGTTATAGTTTAGCCCAATAATCAAAGGGTTAATTAGTCTAGCGTGTAGTCTGATATGTTGTTGCAACTAATGTTCTATGCTGCCACTGGCATCCTAGTGGTTCAGGAGAAGAATAGTGAGAGCTGCTGATCAGACATACGTGGCTTCTAAGGTGAAGTTAAGTAATCCAATAGCGTGCTGCTTGACTTTTCAATATGCACCACCTAAGTAACTCCACTGTCCTATGCCTCAGTTTCTTCTTCTGTGAAATGAGGACACTGCTTTCTTGTTGTGAGCCAAGTGGCTGAGAGTTCTTTAGATCAAAGCCACTGAGAGTTGATAGTGAGATACATATCTGGGAGCACAACTGATCTTGTCTGCACACCCCCTGGGTATCCAGACACCCGCTATCTAACCTATGAAAGCTCTGTCCCAGAATGCATTGAGCACGGCATAAAACCTGGAGTGGGTTATCCTTTGGTTTCTCCAAAGACCTGGTCAGGAATGTGGAAGGGAGCTCACAGAGGCGTGGTGAGGCTTCCTGGGTCTGAAAAGGGATAGATAAGACAGAAAATATCGTGTTACCTCTTCATAAATCCATGGTACGCCCACATCTTGAATGCTGCATTCAGATCTGGTTGCCCCGTCCCAAAAAAGGTATATTGGAATGGGAAAAGGTACAGAAAAGGACTACTAAAATGATTAGGGGTATGGAAAAACTTCCATGTGAGGAGAGATTAATAAGACTGAGACTTTTCAGCTTAGAAAAGAGACAACTAAGGGGGGATACGGTAAAGATCTATAAAATCATGACTGGTATGGAGAAAGTAAATAAGGAAGCGTTATTTACTCCTTCTCATAACACAAAAACAAAGGGTCACCAAATGAAATTAAGAGGCAGTAGGTTTAAAATGAACAAAAGGAAGTATTTCTTCACACAACGCACAGAAAACCTGTGGAACTCCTTGCCAGAGGATGTTATGAAGATCAAGACTATAACGGGGTTCAAAAAAGAACTAGATAAGTTCATGGAGGATAGGTCCATCAATGGCTGTTACCCAGGATAGGCAGGGGTTGCTGTTTGTCAGAGGCTGGGATTGGCTGATGGGATGGTTCACTTGGTGATTACCTGTTCTATTCATTCCCTCTGAAGCACCGTTCTTATGTAAAGTGAGCTGATCATTCTGCTGTGAAATTAACCTGTGGAACTCATTGCCACAAGGTATCTGTGAGGTCAAGAGCTTAGCATCTCTTTTAAAAAGGATTGGATATTTATATAGCTAATGAAAACCGCACAATTGTCCATTTGGGGAGTTTCTTGCACTTTTCTCTGAAGCATCTGGTACTGGTCGCTGTCCGAGACAAGATACTGGACTAGACAGAGCATGGGGCCTCACCCAGCCTGGCAGTTTCTCTGATCCTGAGCATTATCCTCACGGCTCTATCGTGCCCTTGTCCTGGAAGTGCCTGAGTTCTGCGCCTGCTCTAAGTGAAGCGCCTCAGGCGAGGATTCCACCCGGGTGTAACGGGGGTAGCTGTCGAACGTGTTATAAATCCCAGCTGGCTCACAGACAGCATTTACGGAGACCTGACGAGTTCAGGGAGAGAGCGGTCCCCATAGCACACGAACTTCAAACTCCACTTTCCCAATGCCATTTGCAGCGCTGCTACCTGCCTGACAGGACAGCCTGCACGTCCTTCCCCGCTGCCTGCTAAGGGAACTGATCCCAAGGGACCTTGGCATGGCATGCAGCACGGAGACAAAACAGCCCGTCAAGTGCAGACGCCCCCATTGTGCAGGGCTGGCAGGTCATGAGATGCAGAAAGCCAGGGCTTGCTGGCAGAGCCCTAAGTGGGGGGATTTGGGGCCTAATCCTACAAGGCACCAACTGTGTGATTCTCATTCACTTAAGCGGGATGAGGCCTTTATTACCATCCTACAGGATGGGTAAGGAGCAAGAGGCCTATGGGCAAAGAACCCAGATGGTGGTTACTGTTCCTATGTCTAGACTGGGAGCTCTTTGGGGAAGGGGGTGTCTCTTTACTGCATGGGGTCCTGATCCATGCCTGGGGTCCTGAGATGCCACCACGGTACAAATGCTGAGTAATAGCAATGTCCTGTTATTATTATCTGTTGGTGTTATCGGCGCACCTCTGAGTCCCAGGCGTGCACCAGGGCACCCGTGTTTCCAGGAGCACCCGCTTCCCACACATCTCAGGAGTCCTCACAGTCTAGAAAGACAGCCAGCAAGGGGAACGGGTACAGAGTCACAGAGAGGTGATGTGACCTCACCCCACCTGACCCCGGAAGAATGAACAGGGGAAGGGAGGCGAACTGGCCGGGGGCTGCACCTGGAGGGGGGACAGGAGCCAGCGAGGATTAGATGGGGCTGAAGCTCACCTGGGCAGAAATTGGCAGCGCATCTATAAAGCCAGGCAGCTGGCACCAGGGGAGGAGGGGGGCCGTGAGGAAGCCTGCAGTCACCCTTCTGTCGCCAGCGGGGCGAGCAGCAGCCTGGCATAGGCAGCGAGGAAGCAGGCCAGAGGAGGAGCAGTGAGGGCTGGGAGAATAAAGACCAGAGCTGCTGGGCCGACGAGACTGTGGCCGTGTGGACATAGTCTAAGACTCCATTTACCGGTCGGGTTTTTTAAGCCAGGGTCATTTTCTCTAGAACGCTCGACGGAAGGAGCTGAGGAGCCGGCAGATTCGTCTGAGAAGCGGGGGGAGAAAGAATCCCAACAAACGAAACCAGTGCTCGGTCCACAAAGCGTTCTGCTCGGTTCTCGCATTTCAATGAACAGTTCCCTGCAAAGGCAGGCAGACATCAATCCAATCTCTGCTGCTGGTGCACGCTGAGCCGCTCAAGCTCAATTTACAGGCTGGCATGTCTCCGTCTGGGAGATGCAGGCTTGGCAACTGTCCAGCACCGAAATCTAAATTGGACTTTGCGGAAGCTCGCCGGGGCCTGTGGATTGGGAACGCTCTGTGCTTCTGCCTCTCCTCTTGCTCAACGGGGAAATAGAGTTTGGAACGGTTCTTTGGGGAAAGAGAAAGGGCAGAGAAAACCAAACCACCCCTTCTCTGTCCGTCATTTCCTTCCGCATTGCTCTGAGATGGCTCAGACTGTGCAGACCTAGAACGGGGGATCCCGGCCAGACATTCCCAAGCAGTCTGGGGCCTTGAGACTTATAGAACCCAGGTCTATTGATTCGCAGGGCGGCATCCTCCCCACCTCTGCGTCCCTGAGCGATAACAAGGATCTGGGAGGGGAAAGGAGTCATTTAAACCATCAGCTCCATGCAGCACAGAATGGGTGGAGGAGAGGGAGGTGCAACCTCCGTGGAGGTTCAGAGCCTCAGGATAATGGAAACGAAAGATGCAAAGCTCTGTTGAGCCATCTGGGCCCAGCTACCGCAGCATTGTTCCCTACGGACTGTTCCCTGGCGGATTTGATGGGCTCCGCCACCACTCTCTGTACCTGGCAGTCCGGGCGAGGTCGTTCTGGCGCTGCATTGAGCAGGCCGGCGTAATCGGAGCTGGCTGCCATGCGGAGTTTAATTAGAGAAGTCCCCTGAACGGCACCGAGAACAGGGATCAGACCTGCAGCGGTGCTGATACTAACGTGGCTTTAATGATGGGCATTGTAAACTCTCCAGCATCCTGTGCTCAGCCTGGGAGGCTAATGGTTTGGGCCACATGCGATACGTTATTAAAGGCTGTGGTTGCATCTATTAATCATGTGATGAATATAAATACGCTATTTATCGGAGGAGCGTTAATTTAAGCTCTGGTTTCACACCCCGCCTCCCCCGGCTGCGTGGAAAGCGCTTACTAGGCAGATTTGGGCCTGGTTGAAGCTGACTCATGAACGCACTGTAAACACATTAACGGGCTTGATGGGAGACATCAGAGCCCCTTATGGGCATCTCACTTAGGCCTTGTCTACACTAGAAAGTTCTGTCGACAAACATTTTGCCGGCGCACAGCCGCCGCTGTAACTAAATCGCTGGTGCGTGTCTTCGCTGTCTCCTCGCGTGAGTGGAGAGCAGTCACGCTGTCAGCTCTTTTGTCGACAAAGTGAGCTGTGCACCGTGGGCAGCTCCCCCACTGCACCACTGCAGGCAGGGTGCTTTGGGAAGGGTTCGCAGTGCCTCACGGGACAGGCGCAGCGTCACATGATGAAGGTTTCTGAATCCCATGCTTCCATGGGCATCCTGCTAGTCTGACGGCTGATTTTCAGCTGCCCTGTCAGCCCAGCTGACACTGTTGAACATAAACACAAGAAGCCCACAGAAGCGAGGGGAGGGAGTGTGAATGATTGAGTAAGTGAATGAGTGCGTGTGTGTGTGAGAAACAGAGAGAGACACACACACGGAGAGACACAGACAGACAGCACGTGTTGGGGGACAGTCAGTGTGTCTGCACTTGTCCTGTCTCTTTAAGTTCAGCCAGCAGCAGCCGGAAGCAACCAATCCCAAGGCAGAAGCTGCTACACAGACAGCTCATAGCTGCATCCCCTGTTCCCACACCACCCTCAACAGAGATGGGTCTGGAGCACCCCCGGGGGCAGGGACCGGGGCAGGGAGAGGGACATAGACCCCACCTCCCTCCCTGGCTCTGCACAGCACAGCAGGAGTTACACCCCTCCTCTGTCGTTTAGGGCAGGCAGGCAGGACCGCCGTTTGCTGCGCTGTGGAGTGAGCTCTCCACCGCGAGTTAACTTGAAAACTTCCTGGGGCTTTGAAAGGGGAAGGGTGGAGCTCCAACTGCTTACCAGCGCGGTCCCACGCTGGGATAATCAGGAGGTTATTTGCAGCGATAGAACCCAAGGGCAGCATCTACACGCGTGCTTTTTTGCAAAAACTTTGCCGAAAAAGGCCCTTCGCCTCTTGTCTAGGTGGCTTGATTTTCAAAGGGTCATTGCAGTGTGTGCCCCACGGTTATTGACAAAACTCTCTGGTGTAGACCGGGCCTGAATCAAGCCTCTGCCGTCACAGGCAGGGCTGACCAGAGTGGGGGAAATGGGGCCACAATTGTACCGGGACCCTGAGCTCACGAGGGCTCCCCCAAACCTCTGTAATGGGGTGAAATAAGAGGGGTTGGGGCCTCAGGGGACATGATGTATGGGGACCCCACATTTCTCTCGATGGGCCTATTGCCGGGACCTCCTGGTCTGTCTCTGTGGCACACTGCAGTTTAGTCTTCTGAGGCCTGTTATACTTTGATCTCGTTTTAGCTGCTGGGCCTGGTGGTGGTGGTGGGGGCCGGGTGGTGATCTCGGTGATCTAATCTTCCTGAGCTGCAGGATAGAGAGAAGCCGACTGGCACATTCCTAAACTCTGGAGACATCTCCATGGCCACCATCGGGCCAGCCTGGCACCCTATGACATGACTTTGCCCTGTTGAGTCTTAGCGTCACAGGATCTCAAAGCACTGCACCTGGGCGCGTGAGTTCAGCCTCACAATCTCGCTCAGGTTGGCAGGACTCCCGCGAGGCGGTCTTGCTGAGCCTGTTCTTTTTCTCTGGGGGCTGCCTCTCCCGCTCCAGAAGCTAAGCTTTCTCTGTTTCTCTGGCTGTGATGGCTGCCGAGAGAGAGCCTTCGTGTGCCAACCAGCTGTAAGCCGGTGTCTGCCTGAGTCTGCAGAGAGCCTGAAAGGATAGAGCTAGGAGAGGTGGGAACTGCTCCTGCTTGTTGCTGGTTGTGCCGAACGGTAACTCACATGAGCAGTGCCGTTAACCCTTTAGCTGCTGATCAACGCGTGCTAGAGAGAGACGGTCGTAACAGGAAGAGCTGCACGGTCTGGTGGGTGTGAGTATCACAAGTGGGTGAAGGTGGGGGAAGCAGCCCCCTTCTTCTTCCCAGATCTGATGGCTGGAGGCAGGCAAACACCCTGTGGTTTCTGCTCTCATCCCCATGCCTTCACCACCCTTCCAAGCCTCATTGGTGACGACTTTAACTGCAGTTACCCCTGCTAGCCCGAATGCAGGGTGCCGGGCAGGACAGAACACAGGGCAAAGACGGTGGGTTAATACCCTCTGATCTCCCCATTCCTTCTCCGCCACTGTCAGGAGAGGCAGCAGGTGTTGTGCCTGAGCTCCTGCCAGATGGCCTCGTAGGCCTCGGGGAGCTTTTTGACTCTTTCAGCAGTGCCTTTTTCCCCATCTCACCTCCCACTGCTCCCTGGGGACAGCTCAGCTCGGCCTGCCTGGAGGCGGGAGGGGGCGAGGACTATGACATGCTGTGGAAAGAGAGACTCGAACGAGGGAGAATATTAAGAAGGTCAGGATCGTCCCAGGGCAGCGCTTTGATTCGCAAGGCTCCCCCCCCTCCCATTCTTAGCAAATCCTGCAACGCTCCCACTGGGCCAGCCGCTGCCCTGCTCTGCCGGTGTGACTCATGGACGCAGAATCCAAGAGAAGGGACCACGAGAGGTCATCTCGTCCAGCCCCCTGCGCTGAAGCAGGGCCACGGAAACCTAGACCAGCCCTGTCCAGGTTGTTCTTCAAAACCTCCAGTGACGGGGATTCCACAGCCTGTCTTGGAAGCCTGGTCCAGAACTCAACTACCCCTAGCATTCGAAGGTTTTCCCTAATACGTATCCTAAACCTCCCAGGCGGTAGATTAAGCTCATTACTTCTTGTCCTACCTTTGGCAGGAATACTGAACAGTTCATCAGTCCTGTTGAGAACAAACCTGCACAGATTTGAAGGCTGTTATCAGGTGCCCCCTCGCTCTCCTTTTCTCAACGCTGAATAAACCCATTTTTTAAAAACTTTCCTCACAGCTCAGGGTTTCTAAACCTCTTACCATGTTTGCTGCTCCCTTCTTGACTCTCTTCACGTTGTCCACATCTTTCCTAAAGTGTGGGATCCAGAATTGGACGCAGTATCCAGCCGGGGCCTCACCAGTACCGAGTCGTGCAGGGCAGTTACCTCCGGTGTCTTACAAAGGACGCTCCGGTTAATACACCCCAGAATGATATGAGCATTTTTCGCAATAGCACCACGCTGTTGACTCACATTCAATTTGTGAACCACTCTACCCCCCCACCCCAGATTCTTTCCCGCTGTGCTCTGCCTAGCCTGCTCTTCCCCAGTTTGTGGTTGTGTGTTTGCCTTTTCCCTCCTGAGCGAAGCACTTTGCACTTGTCTTTATTACATTTCATCTTGTTGATTTCAGACCCGTTCTCTAATTTGTCACGGTCCTTTGGAATTCTAATCCTGTCCTCCAAAGTGCCTGCAACCCAGCTCCGTGTGCTACCATGCGCGGCTCGCTTTGGTTCACTCCGTTATGAAGAAAGGGGCTAGCTGCAGAGTTTGGATCAGACGTCTTGGCGGTTTTCTGAGCGGGTGGGATAGGAGTGTCGATTTGGGCCTATAAACATCTGGTTACTTCTCCAAACTGCATTGAACCTGCAGGGGTGTGAAAGTCAAACATCAGTAGCTACCTTGTGTCCTGTGGTGAATGGGTTCTTTTCCTGGTGGTCCCAAAATGACGTGATCATAGTCTGTAACACAGCTAAGTGGAGGACAGTTTTGTGAAGGATTTTGCAATGTGGTTTTGGGAATGAAGACCCAAAATTTTGAAATTCTCTGAAGGAAAATTCTGAAAAATATTGGTTTGGGTCAATCAAAATATTTCGTTTTGACAAACTCTAAATAGATCATTTCAATTTCAACTCTTTTATATTGTATTATATTACGCCAGATAGTACAAAAAAATTGTTGAAACAAAAAGTCGTTGCAAAGCAAAAACATTTTTAATATTTCATTCCGAAAATGTCAGAATGGGACATTTTCAGGTTTTCTTCCAAAATAAAATTCTAGCGAAATTGACCCAATTTCACGAAGTGTTTCGATTCCAAGAAGCCACATATTCTGATGGAACATGATCCTGTCTAAATGTCTCTGACCAACACGAGGCTGTAATTTTACTGCCAATTGAAAGTGGGTTTGATACAATCCCAATAATACTATGATCATCCAGCGCCTTTTGTCAGAGGATCTCAAAGCAGCTTCCAAATATTAACACCCACACTCTCCCACCCACCCCACCATGCCATAGGTAAATCTCAGGAGTGCCATTTACAGATGAGGCATGGAGAATGTAATTGACTTGCCCATGGTTGTACAGAATGTATGAGGCATAGGTGGGAATTGAAACCAGGAGTCCTGAATCTTAGCCCCGTGCGTAACTCTCCGTGGTGCGGTGACAGCTCTTGGAGTCTAGAGATGTTGATTTCTGCGGTGTGACAGGAATACAATGCTTTGTGACCCTGTCCAGTGTCAGGTGCCTGGGGCTACGAGGGAAAGTTTGGTCTCTTCCCAGCACTCCTCTTTATCGCACCCCCCGGTCCCCGATGCGCCATTTGGCAAACAATTGGCATTTGTGTTACAGGGTGGTTAAGTCTGAAATGTCCCCTCTAGTAGCTGTTTGCAGCGAGTATAAGTGCTTGCTGCCAACTACAGGAGTTGCTCAAGTGATAGGAGACTGTGCTTTTGTATTCGGAAGGTGCCAGGTGCATTTCCTGCTGATGGCAAGTGGCGGTGGGTGCTCTGTTTGTTCGTACGTTAGTGGGGGAGAGAGAGAGACAGAGAAACCCGAGGGCTAGATCCTCAGTGGGTATAAATCATTGTAGCTCCACTGACGTCAAACAAAGGTGCTGATTTACCCGCACTGAGGATCTGGGGCAGTGTTCTCCATTCTCCCTCTTCTCTCCACATCACTACTAGAAATCAGGGCCCCATTGTGCTACGCGCTATGCAGATTCATGTGCCAGGAAAGCTCCAGGAGGGGGACCAATGGAAATCAGATGGCTGAGCAGGAAACAGATGAGAGATGATGCTTCATTTCATAGAGTCATAGATCCCAAGGCTGGAAGGCGCCCCTGAGCTCATCCAGCCCGACCTCCTCTATTTGCACAGGCCAGAAAACATCCCTCAGATAATTCCTAGAGCAGAGCTGTTAGAAAACCAGCCAGCCGTGATTTAAAACTTGTCAGTGATGGAGAATCCACCGTGCCCCCTGGTGAATTGTTCCGAAGGTTAATTACTCTCAGTATTAAAAATGTACGCCTTATTCCCGTCTGAATTTGTCTCGCTTCAACTTCCAGCCGTTGGACGGCGTTAGGCCTTTCTCTGCTGGACTGAAGAGCCCGTTATTAAATGTGTGTTCCCCGTGTAGATCCTTAGACTGTGATCGGGCCGCCCCTTCTCTTTGTTAAGCTAACTAGATTGAGCTCTTTCAGCCCGTCACTAGAAGGCCTGGTTTCTGATCCGCTGCTGAGCGCACAAGTCTGAGGCTGGGGAAAGGTGGATCGAGAGGCATGTGAATAGAGGCTGAGGGAGGCGTACGGTTTCTGTCAAGCTGAGTCAACGTCCCGTGGTTGGCAGATGGTGCTGTGGACGGTCGTGACAGGCGTCTCCATTCAACGCTGCCCTCCGGCCCTGTCCGTGCTCATTTCCCTAACTCCTCACTCCAGGGGGGAAGCAGCTTTTCACGCTGTGCCAGCTAATTGCGCACTTGACTTTTTGAGCGCTCTCGCTGGCGAAATGCCACAGTGTCTCAGCGTGACGGAGCCGACCGATGATCTGGCCCGTCCCTTCTTGCTTGGCGTGGGCTGGAACAAATCTGCTGTGAATGGGGCCGAGGGTGCTAGCGGTGCGTTCTCTGTTTTGACTTGATTACACACCGTCGCCTGCTTCGCCCTTCGCGGAGGGAGAACGTACCTGTCTAGCGGCCCCTGGCTTTTGGAAGTCAAATGTCAAACTGTGGCGGAAGCACTGGTTGTACTATTCTTGGGAGTCATTATTAGTCTCTACTGAATACATAGGCGGTTGGATCTGGGAAGACACTCTGCTGTGAGTCAGCTGCCCATGGAAGCGATGGCAATAGATAAATGGAGCTGGTTCACTGCTCCACTAAGTGTCTCTGACTGACAGAGCAGAGACAGAGCGGCTGACTGCAGGAGTCACGGATGCGAGCAAATCAAAGCACAGTGTTATACCCATGAGATGGAGGGAAAGGCAGGAAAAGAAAGCAAGGAATGGAAGAGCCGGGGCCGCTTTGGGGCAATTCCCAAGTAGCCCCTAATTTTCTACCAGCACTGAGAGACGGGTGCCAGTCCTACACTGGATTGCATCTTTCCTCTGTGAGTCTGATTGCACTCTCCAGTGAAAAGCGCAGATTTCTAGTTGGCCGGGCTTGCCAGGATCTTACAGCCTGCTGAGCAGATGAAATCTTTCCACGAGCTTCCAGGTTTTGGTTTCATGGCACCAGGAGCCTTTCTGTATCTCTTCTTCTCCACCTTTTCCTTCATCGGAGGGTAGGTCTGTACTCCAATCACAGAGCGTGATGGCAGCTTGTGGAGACAGACCTGGATTAGTGTTATTCTAGCTAGTTTGGTCCTGATCCCTCGGCCTCAGAGATGGGTGGATCTCCCGCGGTTCCCGAGAACCATCCCCAAACCTGGATCTCTGAGCTGCAAATCAGATTGGCCTCTCCACAAGAGGCATGCGCCATGCAACATGACCCTGCGGCCCGCTGAGCACCCTGCACTCCCAGGGAAGTCAGCAAGAATTGCGATAAGGTGACCAGGGGTCCTGATTTGATAGGGACAGTCCTGATATTTGGGGCTTTTGCTTAAACAGGCACCGATTACCGCCCCCCCGCCTCCTGTCCCGATTTTTCACATTGCTTTCTGGTCATCCTAAGCAGCGGGTGCTCAGCACCTTGCAGAATTGGGTCCAGAGAGACATGAAAGCACTAAATCTCTTACTGAATAGGGTTCATGTGGGTTATCTGTCTTAGGTACTTATCTGGCCCCCATCACCAGAGCATCCGAGCACCTCACAATCTTTAATGTATTTATCCTCACACCCTCCCGTAAGGCAAGGCAGGGCTGTTGTCCCCATTGCACAGATGGGGAGCCGAGGCACAGACAGGCTTAAGTGATGTGCCCGCGGACACCCAAGAAGTCAGTGGCAGAGAAGAGAATTGAACTAGCAGCGCTTTCTCTACTGGCTGGAATATCCCACCCATTCAAGTGTAGAACTCTATTGCCCCCGGTGGCTGGAGGCCCAGCCAGGCCATGAGCGCTGAGATGAGTCACAGCTGACAGCTCGAGCGCTAAGGCACCAGCATCTCCGGAGTGGGAGACCCTGAAATGTACCCCTTCCCCTCCCCACTTGTCCATAGAAGCCTGTGCAGGCAGCACGGTCAGAGGGCTGCTGCATTTCTGGGGATATGCCCTTCCTTCCACCCCGCCTGCCCCGCTCTAAACCAGGCCACGCATGTGCTGTGGTTTTAAACCTTTGCTCCACAGGCTGCTGAGTTCTCAGGGCATGGTTTATTTTCCAGCAGGGGCTGGCTCTTTCTCTCCCGCCGTGACCCTCCTCTGAACAGTTCGTGCTGAAGAGAGGCTGCCCGGGGATAGCCCCTTGGCCCGTCAGATCCCACTTATTAGCTCCTGCTGTGTGGAGAAAGCATTGGAGATTTATGATCACACAGAGCAGAGTCGAGATAGATGGAGCCATTTCCAGACCATTAATGCAATGTAGTCGCTTGGTGGGGCTTCCGAGGCGATGGGTAGATTAATAACGGAAAGTGGGCCCTTTTCACCAGGGGGAGATTTATGGGAAAGGCTTTGCCCGGGGGGGGGGGGGGGGTTCGTTAAATAGCACAAATCTCCCCCGCCAGGCTGGAAGCAGTGATCGGCTGGTGAGGACTATCCTGACCGTGCAATAAGCCTGTGTGACTCCAGCGCACAATCCTGCAGGGCACGGGGCCTGCAGTGAGGCTGGCCGCCTCAGGGATGCTCCGGTTTGCCCTCTCCTATCTCAGCCATATCCCCTCCAGGTTCCTGGCCCGGACGGTGGAACGGCTCTGAAGAGACAGCCAGCCCCACCGCCGGCTCGCACCCCTCCTGAGAACCCCGCCCAGGTTTTACACTCGGCCCCCTGCGCGCTGGGGCAGGACTTTGGGAGGTCTGTCAGCCCTGCGGACCTTGGGACGGGATGTGCTGCCCCTTTCCCAGACAGCCTGGGGCTCACCTGGTGTGATCTGTACACAGGCCCAGGCTGTTGTCCTGCTAGCTGCTACAACTTGCAAGCTCTGGTCACTGCCTGAGGGCGGAGAGTGCCCCAGGGACTTGGTTTTCTGACTAGGTTTGGTGGCTCTGAGATTAGAGCCTTATGAACTGGACTAAGCGGCATCTTCCCTAACCTGCTGGTTGGCACTCTGCTGGCCGGGGTCGGCGTGGAGGGCCACGGCTGTCAGGTTGGTGTTGGCCTCCTCGTTCGCGGATGCTAAACGCGCCTGCAGAACCTACCTGAGATCAGGGCCCCGTGGCGCCGGACTCACACTGTAAGGGCGAATCTCCGTCCTGCAATCGAAACATACCAAGGAAGCGTTATTGTAGCCATTATACAGGTTGGGAAACTGAGGCACAGAGCTGTGGCGACTTGCCCCAGGTCATGCAGGGAGTCAGTGGCACAGCCCGGAATCGAACCTTTGTCTCCTGAGTCCCAGTCGCCGGGGCCTTAACTACAAGATCATCGAAGTGCATCAGCACGAGGAGTAACTAGGAACCTGAGTTGTAGCACCAGGAGCGTTAGCACCGGTGCATCCACCCGACGGCGGACAGGACTGACATAATGTGATCCAGAACCTTTCGTCTCCAGTTCAGGACAGCCTGGCTCAGCAGAGATCAAAACGGGGGGTTAGGTTAGTATTAGGAAAAGCTTTTTATCTATCAGGGTAGCTAAGCACTGAACTGACGGCCCAGCGGGCTGTGAGATCCCCGTCATCGGAGGTTTTGAAGAACCGGTTGATCTCCTCTCAGGGATGGTCTGGGTTTATTTGGAGCTGCCTCGGGGCTGGGGGCTGGGCGAGATGGCTTCTCCATGCCCCTTCTCGCCTGACCTTGCTTGGAGTCCCAGTCCAGTTACAGAAGCACACATGGCTGTGTCTCAGCCGCCGTCCATCACAGCTGGCACCGTCTTAGAGGCGATTTGCTCAAGGTCTTTCTGTTCCTCTGTTGGCACTTTGGAGCGGGAGGAGGGAAGTCAGACAACTGTGTAGCAATGCAAGTGGGCTCCTGCTCCTGGGGGAAGGAAGCAGTGGGATCCTGGCAGTCAGTGGGCCCAAATACGAGGAGGAATCACTAACTACCCAAAGGGTGACAGCAGCACGGGCTAAACCCTGCCCCATGAACTGGTGTCTTGTCTCTGAGCGACTTGCCCACGGAGTGACTGAAGGAGCAGACCCAAGACAGTGGGATTTCGGTACGCGTTTGATACCGGGTCTTTCAAAAGCTCCCTGGGTGAATGAACTTGAATTGATTTGGGTGGAAATGCTGTTCTGGGGATTGAGAACTGGTTTAAGGACTATAAATGGAGAGGCGGATCTTGTCCCGCCGCTCGGCTTTCCTGGGCTGTTGAGGAGATCCCCTGTGTGTGAAAATCTCCAGGTGATATAGAGCTACCGAAGCCGCTCCTACCCCGCCTCCGCCAGCCTCGGGAACAGGGGGGCATGGAAGAGGCGTCTCCATGTCTTTGTGGCCACTGGCAGCTGGTGCAAAGTAGAGCAACCCTGAGGCTGCTCTGCTTTACGCCAGAGAGCAGTTGGGCAGCTGGTTGGACCCAGGACTGAGAGAGATGTAAAGGTGGCCTAGGTTTACCCATCCTCCTCTCCCCCCGCTCTCTGAGCTCTGCTGAGCACCGCTACAATGCAGCCATGGGTCTGGGCCGAAGTGTAACGCTGAACCTCAGGGGTATCTGTGTAGGGGGAGTTGCCAGCTAGCACATAACTCAGGGATCGGGGCCGGGTTGGGTCTTATTTACCATTGCCAGGAACGGTCTGGAAAACGGACCAAAAGGCACGTCAACGTGCAGCTGACACGAAGTTGTGAGGAGCTGCCGATACCGGGGAGGATGGAGAAAGAAGCCAGAGGGAGTGGGAGAGGTTAGAAGCTACCGAGCGGATACAGGCATGAGGGGCAACGCGGGCGAATGCGCCCCGGGGAAGCCAGGCAAAATGCAGAGGAACTTGGTGGGAGAAGCCCGGGATGCTGTGATGCTGAGAGATGGTGGGGTGAATGTGCCCCAGATCCCACCAGGGTGAGCAAGGCGGGAATGGCAGCAGATAGGCCTGGTGGGGCGGGGAGCTCGACACGCGGCAGCACGGCCTCCCAGAGCAGGCAGGGAATGGCCCCTGGGGTGGCCGTGTTCATGTCTGGGCCTGTGGAGAGCCAGAGAGTGAGGAGCTGAAAGGAGCGGCAGAACTGAGCGGAGGGGGAGAAGAGCTGAGTCTCATGGGCTCGGCCGTGCAGGTGCGACCCCCCCGCCCCGGCAATCCCAGCACGTGCGCGGGTACCACAGGGGGCAGGACTGTGCCCTACGTGTGTGACGGGGCCGAGAGGAAATTGGGTTACGGTGATTTCCACCCAGAGCCCAGGGGCCGGGGAATTGCATCGATGGTTTCGCCAGGAGTGGTGGCCTGCGCCTAAGGAAAGTGTAGGCTGAACATCCAGGGGGGAGGGACCCTCAGGTCCCCAGCTCTCCTCTGGGGGGCAGTTATGGCCCAAAGCAAGCGCTGAGTCTGCTTGCCCCGGGCTCCGCACAGCGCCGCATGTGCTGCAGGGACCTCCAATCTCCAGAGCTCCCGGGACTCATCCGCTTGCCGGGGCATGTGGCTCCGAGGGAACCTTTCAGCAGCTGCCAGCCGGGGCATAAAAGCTCTGACAATCGCTGGTCTCGGGAGGGACCCCCGCCCGTGCTCCCCTCCATCACCGACCCCCGGCTTCTGCTCCAAGACAGGTACGCGGCTCCGGAACCGGGTCGGACTTGCTGGCACGTGCAGCCGCGCCCGCTGACCCAGCCTGCCGGTGAGCTGCACACTGACCCCCCGGAAGCGCTAAATCAGCTTAGATCTGGTCCTGAGCCAGGCCTCTGGATTCTGTACTGGCAGCTAAAGGTTTCTTTGTTTCCAGGGCCGTTTCCATGTTAAAGAGCTGCTCTTAATTGGCCCGCAAACAGGAAATGGCAGAAGACAGCTACCGCTGTCATTACAAAATCAGTGCTCGAAGGCCCCCAGAGATCCAGTGCAGCAGACGCCTTTGCGGCAGGCTTGGCTTCTTCTCTCGTCCACTCCCCAACCAGAGATGCGCGGTGGCTGTGATGGACAGGCTCCCTCATTCGCTCCTTTCTGTTGAGGTTGCATTACGCCAAATTGAAATCATTCCTATCCTCCCCCCCTTCCCGAAAGGCCGGGGGAGGACAAGGAGGAGTGTGACGATAAAAAATTCATGGAGGCATGACTAAAAGATGAGCTTTGCCAGGAAAATTGAAAGCGTTTTCATCTCATTTGCCTGGGCCGGGCTGTAAAATACGCCGTGCACCGGTTTGAGATGAATAAGGGGGAGGCTGGGGCAAGTGCTAATAGAATCAGAGCTGGTTATTAAAGATCCACAGCCCTGGGTCATCTCTGACCGGCCCCCCCATTAGCCCTCACAGGTCTGTTCCTGCAATGCTCCCAATCAGAGACCTCTGACTAATCCCTGGGCGCTTTAGAGAGCAACCTTCACGGCTTTGCTCTGGGAGCTGCCATTTAATGCAGGCTCAGGTTGCATTTCAGAGACATTTAAAGCCCCAAAACACACCCCACTGTTACCCGAACTAAAGAAGTAACTCCATTGGCTGGCCTGGCAGCAGTAGGAGGCTGTTATCCTCCCTGCAGACTAGCCACTGGTGGGGACCATGGCATACATGTGACATACGTCCCAGTGCTCCACCCGGGCCAGGTTGCTGTACACACCAGCTTGTCCTGTCGGAAGATTCCTTCAGTGCACAGACTCGGTGCTTCTCCCTGGAATTTGCCTGGCCGGGCCGGTGGAATTGTAAAACTTCTGGGCCGCGACTCTCCGTGTCTCTGAAACGCCATCTGCCCCCGCGTCAAACTGCACCTCTGCCCTGCCCTGGGCTCGGTGGCCTCGGAGTCGGATATTTCAGTGGTTTGGGGACCCTGATAACGGACGGCGAAATAGCGATGGTTCGAGTCAGACGCTGCAGCCCGGGGCGAGGTGCCTGCGAAGGTGATGGGCGTCCCGGCTGCCGACTCCCTCGCGGGGGCTGTTGGAGAGCAGGCGTGTGGCAGCGTGGAAAGGCAGGGAAGGGAAGGAGCCGTGGAGCTGAGTTCCCAGGCTTGCTAATTGCTTGTGATGCAGCTAACTGGGTCAGTGGCTGTGAAGGATGGGGCCGCTGCCAGCTCCGAGTGACGTGGACACCACAAGCCAGGGAGGAGATGTAGATGCTTCATTCACTGTCCTCAGGAAATGACATGGAGCCGGGGGGCGAGAGCTGGGGGGAGGCTGAGCAAAGCCAGGATGTGTGCGGGGGGTGGGGAGGGATCCTGCGCCACTGGTGGTCGGCGCGTGAGTCGGATCTTTCTCCGTGCACGTGCCTGGGGGTGTTGTGTGTCTGCCCCCCGGCTCTCTCGTGCGGTTGTGGGTTTTGTGGTCAGGTGGGCGTGCACCTTTGTGCGTGCCTCTGGGTGAGCTTTGATTTCCCATTTGTCAGCGTCTCTGGCTCCTGGATTTGTGTTCACCTGGGGGGAGGCGTGGTTTATTTCCCTGCGTGTTTGTGGGCCCGTGTCCCTGGCCGACTCTCCTTCCTCGCGCGTGCTTCGCCGGCTCTCGGCCTCCCTGGGACCCGCGCGAGCTGTGAGCCGAAGCGCTGGCCTGCGCTGGCGCCCCGCCATCCATCCGTCAAGCCCCCCTCACTCAGTTAAATGGAGGGTGCAGGCCGCATTCGCGGGGTAGGATGCCACCCGACTGCCTTTGAAATGGCGAGGAAGCCGAGCAGCTGGCGGGGACATTAAAGGAAAGGGAAATACGATTCCAGTTACGCCGCGATTCTCTGAGCGTCTGCGAAGCTGCTGCTGCTGCGTAGCGAAGGGGAAGCGGAACGGAAGCACAAAGAATCCATCGCCAGCTGCTCGGCGAGCAAACAATAGCCCCACACATCAGAGGGAATCCGGCTCGCAAATACTCCAGCTGCTTTAGGGATGGCAAACAGCCGACTGGGGAGAACAATAGCTGAAGATGTAGTGCTGGGCAGGGGAACCTGGGGTGGCAAAGATGGCGACGCTTCTTAGAGCAGGGAGAAGCTTCTACGTGAAGCATTTAGCTGCTGCTGAGTTAATAGAGCGAGACTCAGTTTGGCTTCTCTTTCCTGGTCACAGATCCCATGCTGTGGTTGTTTACTACCATTACAAGAGAGGCCCTGCCCCAGGCTGGGACTCCATCCTGCTGGGTGCTGTACAAACCCACTGAGAAACAGACTCACAATCTATATAACCAACAGAAAGGAGGGGGTGGGGAAACTGAGGCACAGAAGGGGGTGGGAGGGAAAGCAGCTTGCCCACGAGCACACAGCAGCGCTGGGACTAGAACTTCGGTCTCCTGAGTCCCTGGCCAGAGCCCTGCCCACTGAAGCATGCTGCCGCTCGGCAGCTGTGTCTGTGACTCTTTTCAGGAAGGGGCGAGTAGGTGGGCGAGACGTGCCCAGTGCGGACAGATGGCTTCTGAGAGGGGCAGGAGAGTTGGCGAAATGGACACTCAGATGTGACCCGCGAGCTCAGAGGCAATGTACCCAGCTGTGTAAAGGTCGTGTTGTGTCGGGCGTGAGACAAGGAAAGGAAAGGCCGGTCTCCCTAATAGAGTCCTGATTAATGTGGCGACCTCGCCTCTGGAAGAGGGGACGCAGCGCTGTGTCCCATCAACTGGGATGGAACGGGAGCCAATGAGCTCTTATCCTGATGGGCAGTGACTTGGCCCGGACCCTGGGTTAATCAGTTCACTCGCTGGCACAGTGTGAGACGGGAAACCTCCTGCATGAGAAGCAGGTGGCCGACTCCCATTGAATTTCAGTAGGTGCCTGAATCCTTCAGGCCCCTTCAAAATCTCAGGCCAAGTTCCCGCAGTGCTCGGCGCACCTGCCGGCGCCGGAGGCATTTGGGATACCCTTTGTAAAGGGCAGATGTTTTTCTAACATATAGATCCCGCCTTCAGCTGACCGACCTGTTCTTTGTCTAACCTGGCTTCTCTTTAAACGGCTTGCGTATTCTGGATCCGATACGAATGAAGGAGCAAAGCCGAGCCCTGCCTAGGAGCTGTGACCTATCCACTCCTTGGCATGTTTCCATGTTGTTACAGAGATTAGTTGGAGAGTAAACTCTTTGGGATCGGGACCATCTTTTTGTTCTGAGTATGCACAGCACCAAATGCAAGAGGATCCTGACCCCTGACTGGGAATCCTTTGTGCTACTCCGTACAGACCATAAATCACAACAAGAGCTCACGAGCGATATTCTGAAACATCCTGTGGAAGTTATGGTAGATCGTCTCAGCTCTGAGGACCTGCCAGACTGGATCAGACCCAGCGCCCCATCTAATCATAGAATCGTAGGACTGGAAGGGCCTCGCGGGGTCATCTAGTCCAGTCCCCTGCACTCATGGCAGGACCAAGCATTATCTAGCCCATCCCTGACAGGTGTTTGTCTAACCTGCTCTTAAACAGCTCCAGTGATAGAGATTCCACAACCTCCCTAGGCAATTTATTCCCGTGCTTAACTACCCTGACAGGTAGGAAGTTTTTCCTAATGTCCAAACTAAACCTCCCGTGGTTCAATTTAAGCCCATTGCTTCTTGTCCTGTCCTCAGAGGTTAACAAGATCAATTTTTCACCCTCCTCCTTGCAACAAACTTTTATGTACTTGAAAACTGTTCTCAGGTCCCCCCTCAGGCTTCTCTTTTTAGACTAAACAAACCACATTTTTTCAATCTTCCCTCTTTTCCGAACCTTTCATCATTTTTGTTGCTCTTCTCTGGACTTACTCCAATTTGTCCACATCTCTCCTGAAATGTGCTGCCCAGAACTGGACACAATACTCCAGCTGAGGCCTGATCAGTGCGGAGTACAGTGGAAGAATCACTCCTCGTGTCTTGCTTACGACATTCCTGCTAATCCAGCCCAGAATGATGGTTGCTTTTTTTGCAGCAGTGTGACACTGTTGACTCATATTTAGCTTGTGATCCACTGTGACCCCAGATCCCATGCTGCAGTGCTCCTTCCTCGGCAGTCATTGCCCGGTGTGTATGTGTGCACCTGATAGTTAACTTTACCCCATTGCTATCAATGGAATGGACTTAAACCTCCATTTAAATCAAGGGACTGACTCCCTCTGGCTTCAAGGGGTGTAGGATTAGGCGCACAGCTTCCTGGAATCAGGCTGCCTGGGTTCTGTCCCGGCTCTGCCACTGGCTCTGTGTAATGATGTCTGAGTTGCTTATCTTTCAGCAAACACTGGTCCCTTGGTGATGAGTGGCACAGAAGTCTAGACAGACGCTCCCAGCCATCATTTCCTACAGCAGTCGTAATGGTTACGGCTAACAGAATTATTCTCGACCTGCCGTCGCAGATCATCTCTCCCAGCGCTACACAATTTGTCACTTAACCAGCCTCTGCAAAGAAAAGCTCAGTGTTTGAATTTCTGACGGCAGCCGGAATCTGGACGAGCAGCAGAGACAGTGTCCAGTGCCACGCACCGGGCGGTTTGTCATTTGCAGGCCGTTGAGGATTAGCCTTGAGCAAGTCTGCTTCTTCCGAGCGATTTGCACCTTCCCTAGCTGTGCGATGCTAGCTCTTAGCCCGCCCGTCTCCTGCTTCCTCCCGAAATGCCCCCTGATTTGTACCAAATCCGCAGCAAATGGACCAGACTCTGCACAGAGCATCTGCTGTCCAGAGAATGGTTTCTAATGCTACGGGAGCACCTCTGAGCCTGGGGCTTTGTCACTGGTGACTGGCCCCTTTAAGAGGGAACGGGGTCGAGTACACCTGTGACTGGTCAGCTGTCTCCCCATTGGGCTTAAGAGAAGGCACCTGGTCTATAAAATGGAGAGCTGCAGGGAGTGAGAAATGTGAGTGAGTGAGTGCAGGAGCGCTGCCTGGAGACAGAGGAGAGACAGACGGTGCAGCAGAGAGTTGCAAGGAGCTGAAGGAGAGCAGTAATTGTGCATGCTTGAGGAGATGGTTGGGCAGACTGGCCGGAGCTGGGCGGCCCGGCTGAGTTGCATGAAGGCTTTTGCAATGGGGCCTAGGAATGAGGGGAGGGACCAGTCTGGCAAGTGCCAGCTGGGCATGGAAGCCAGGGAGGGGGCTCCCCAGACTCACCAGCGAGGAGGCAGGGGAGGGGGACCCTGTGGGGAGCTGTCTGGCAGGAAACCTGACTGGGGCTGCCGGAGAAGGCTCGCGGAGCGATGTGGGTCCTGGAACTCTCAGGCTGGGTCTGTGGGGTGCTGGAAATGGGGCCAACAGAAGTGGGGCAGGGGGGTAATGAGTCTCGGGTGACTCACCTGGGAACAGCGCCTTTTGAATGGGATTGCAGAGCTGCTGTGTTGTGATCTGGTTTTCCTTTGGGGTTTGGGGAGGAACTGATTTTTTTCCATGTGGGATCTGCTGCCTGGAACTGTGTGAATAAAAGGGTTTGGAATTTTCTATTGAGAGAGACAATGTTCCTTTGCATGGGTGCCGAAAAGGGAAGCAAAGGCAGTCACACCTGGGGCCTGCCAGAGGAGAAGCCAGCCTATGACATAGTGAGAGAGAGTCTCTGGCCCAAAGAGATTACAATCTAAATAGACAAAGGATGGGAGGGGAAACTGAGGCACGGGGGGAGAGGGGAGTGACTTGCCCATGGTCCGATAGAGTTGGGAACAGAACAGAACATGCCACAAGAATTCAATCACCGGCTCCTGTCCCCACTGTTGGAAAGACTGCTGGCTTTAAACAGACTCACAGTCACGACTCAGGCTCACCTGCCGCTGATTTCCGTGGGTGGCGGACTTGCGTGATGACTGCACTCCACTGGGTTTGTCCAGTTTGCAGTAATCGAAAGATCAGCTGATGTTGATCAGAGCTTCTATCGGACCTTAGGGTCTCTGACACCCCAGTGATAAGATCCAGGTAGACAGACAGATCATATAGAAATCCAGTTACAGAGAGGCCTGATTAAAGCCGGGGCTTGCCTAGATTGTGTTTTGCCTACACCAATTTAGCTATGCAGGTACAGCTGCACGCCTCGGTGAAGTTCACCCTGGTTTCAAAGTCTCTGTTCTCTTGTTGCTAATGAATCTTTCCTGTCTTTGTTTTGCAGAGTATTTAAGAAAGCGAGTCCCAACGGGAAGGTGAGTCGACCGTCCTTGTACCTTTGGGTTTTGAAAAGCAGGAGTGGGGTGTGACAAATGCCATTTTTTCAAAAGGTGCCCTGCCAAAATTCGAGGGCTCCTTTTGTGGACATGACATGACAATGCCTGAATTTGCTGTGGTGTGTGTGCAGAATGAAGTGAATGGAGAAGTAAGCAACCTGGCCGATAAGGCATTTTTAAATGGCAAAATATGGGCCAAGCACTGGGCAATAGGGAAGCTTGTTCTTCATTTTATGGCACCCATACATCTGCTAGATGGTTCTTGGAAAACATGGGAAGCAATGGTCCCTGCCCCCCAGCCGCAAAATTCAGATCCTGATACAGTACTGCCAGCCCCATGTGAGGGGCGAGGGTGGGGGGGGGGGGGGGGAGATCAGGTCTGAAAAAATCTTGAGATTGGTGTAAAAATGTGGGGTTTTTTTTTAAAAAAAAAATGAATTTTGGGTTCTTTTTTATACTTGCCTTTGATTTCTGAGCCATTAAGGTGTGCTTGGGTCATGTTTTCAAGCTTTTCTCTGCAGCTAGAAAGGAAGAAACTTTAAAAAAAAAAAAAAGAAAAAAAGAAAAGAGGGAGATTGATCTGAAATTGTCATGCAATCCCATGAATCCAGGAGCTGGGGCTTTAAGAAAACCTCTGACTGTCATAACACATGATAAAATTGCAAGTTGGCAAATAGTCAAAGTTCCGGAGTGTCTAGAGAAAGGGATTTGTTCTGGCCCAATGTAAAGCTCCATTAAGCTGCAAAATGCAAATCTGGCTCTTAATTCACATCCAGGGCTTTGCTGAAGCCCTGTCTTTATTCAGCAGCAAATGAATCAGGGAACAAATCAGTTCCCCTGCTGCCATCAGGGGATTAAAAACCTTCCCTGTAGCTCCCCGTGGGGTGTCCCTCTCCTAAAAAGGAGCATTCTGGCTGAGAGTGGAGACTTGCTGAGTGAGACAAGTTGGGTCTGGCTGTCAGCCAGTTACCTGGAATTCTGCAGGGAGGATGACATGGAATTTGATTGGTCCGTGAGGGCAGCCAGTCCAGGATGGCGGTTTTACCTACCATTGGGGAGAAGAGCCTTTGCCTTGCTTGAAAATGAAACAAACCATTGATTTGCCTTTCCCTGCTGGGGGGATTGTCTCACTCTGCTGGGAAAAGTAGGGAAGCTGAAATGGAACTAGGAACAGCCAGTGGGCACACCAGAGTAGGAATTGTGATTAACGGACTACTGTGTATCTGTGCACTGCCCCCTACTGGACAGAACCAGGACTCCTCTGTGTGTCATAAGAACCATGCTGCTCATGGTGACTTTCCCTGAGGTCAAGTGGCAGGGGGCTTGTGCTGGTGGAGCTGGAGGAGCAGATCTGGCACCCATCCTACGTCCTGCTAAGCTCCCAGGTGGCCACGGGAGTGTTCCAGTGGTTTGGAGCAGGCAGCCCAGTTCAGGAAACTGGAACTTTCAGTTCAGAAACTTTCCCAGTTCAGGAAAGGTTCGTTGCAAAGAGGGATTAAAATGCGGGTTGCAAGGGAAGAACTAGGTTGGTGATTGAGAAGGGCACTTCTCAAGTAAACTGGGTGGATCGGAGGGTACAGATGGGGATGGGGGAGACCCTGTGACTGGTCGGCTGCCCCCCAACTGGGCTCGAAAGGGGCAGCTGAGGCCTAGACATGGGGAGACATTGCTGCCTGAGAGCACAGATTGGAGGAGCAAGGAAAGGGGCAGGCGAGAGCTGTCTGAGCTGCAGGGTACATAAGAACGGTCCTACTGGGTCAGACCAATGGTCCATCTAGCCCAGTGTCCTGTCTTCAGAGGGAATGAGCAGACCAGGGCAATTTATCAAGTGATCCATCCCCTGTTGTCCAGTCCCAGCTTCTGGCACACAGAGGCTAGGGACACTTAGCGCATGGGGTTGCATCCCTGCCCATCCTGACTAACAGCCATTGATGGACCTATCCTCCATGAACATACCTCATTCTTTTTTGAGCCCTGGTATAGTTTTGGCCTTCACAACATCCCCTGGTAACAAGTTCTACAGGTTGAACAGTGCTTTGAGTGAAGAAACACTTCCTTTGGTTTGCTTTAAACTGCTGCCTGTTGATTTCATTGGGTGACCCCTGGTTCTTGTGTTAGGTGAAGGAGTAAATAACATTTTCTTATTCACTTTCTCCACACCTGTCATGGTTTTTATAGACGACAATCATAGACCTCCTTTAGTCGTCTCTTTTCCAAGCTGAAAAGTCCTAGTCTTATTAATCTCTCCTCATATGGAAGCTGTTCCAGATCCCTCATCGTTTCTGTTGCCCTTTTCTGTACCCTTTTCCAATTCCAATACATCATTTTTGAGATGGTGTGACCAGATCTGCACGGCGTATTCAAGATGTGGGTGTACCATGGATTTATAGATGCATCATGATATTTTCTGTCTTCTTATCTATTCCTTTCCTAACGAAAGCTCACAGAATGTCAGCTAACTTGACTGCCGCTGCACATTGAGCGGATGTTGCTCTGCATTCCAGCAACATCAGACCTCAAATATCTATTCCCCACCTCCCAAAAATAAGTCTTTTAATGCTTAAAAAAAAAAAAAAAAAAAAAAAATCCTTTGAAGATACAGGGCCTATGTACACACACCTTCCCCCTTTCCCAGTGGATTCCCTGTTTTAGGATCAGATTATTCCACATCACATCAAATCAAAAAAAAAATTTGATGGTCAGTAGAGCTCTACATACCCACTGACACACTAGCAGTGACTTGTTTCCTATCCTGTGCTTCTCTACCGCTGGATACAGGCACTTATGGGACAGAAGGGGCCAGATTCTCCTTTGTGCAGGTGTAACTCCATTGGATCGAATGGGAGCAAACTTCGGATTTGCACTGGTGTCAGGGAAAGTAGAATCCGGGCCAATCTCTAGCAAGCCAAATAAAGAACACAAAGCGAGAAGCTGCCGTGAGTCATAGGGGAATTCGAGTCCTTGCTCTGCAGTTATAATGGAGAGTTCTAGTTGAAATGGTTACTCCTATTAATTGATTAAACTCCTATCAGCTGATTAATGAAGTTCTATTTATTGTCACTATGTGGTGGTTACTCAGCTGTCTGGTCACACCCCGTAGGATTGCAATAGCCCGTAAGTACAACCGTCCCACCAAAACTTCAAGGACTTATTTCTTCCAGTCTGCAGCTTTGGGGTGAGATATTTTCAGAAGGGCTCAGATCCCACGTGGGCGCCTAACTAAGGGTCGGTTCTCTGCGCCCAGCAGCTCCCTGTGTGACACCGATAAGCTGTTTCGAAAGAGCACCCACCGTGCTGAGCTTCTGAAAATCTGGCCACTTATTTTGGTGCCTAAATGGGGACCGATCTCTGTAGAAAATCCAGCCCCTAAGGGAAACGCTTTGTCATGGTGAACTTCACTGTTGTGGCCTGAGAAACCGGCATAAGAGGGCTGGAGGAATCCAAGATGACTGTCTGCCATTGATACCCTGCCTTTCATCCAGATAGCCCGAAGCACGTGAAAAACGTGCATATGCTCTCTGCTGCACCCCCCCTGACATTCAACCATCTCTGGGTGGATCATAGCAGCTGCTTAACAGCACACAGCAATACTGCTCAATAGTTTAGGGTAGGGCCTGATGGTCACTCATAGCAAAGCCTCTTGAGGCCACTCTGGCAGCGTAACGGAGCCTGAGTCGAGGTGGAAACATCCCCCTGAGAATCCTTCATGTGCTTGAGTCCTTCCTGGCCAGTGCAGAACTAGGGTGGGCAGAGTGCATTGCAGTACAGCTATTCTCTGCCTACCAGGGCCCACAGAAAGCGGAGTATAATTTAGAGCAGCCCTGAGGCTGCTCTAGCTCACGCCAGGGACTGGAAAAACCCTTTCATGACCCAGAATATAGGGAAACTTAAAGCAACCTTCTCTTCCCTCCCCCAGTTGCCTCCATCCTGGCTGCAGATGCTGCGAAGGGATCAGTGACTCGGTGGAAACGTGCACAGGCAGAGTGTCATTAGGCAGTTGGCAGTGTCCTCAAATGGAACGTGCTATCAGCCCTTCCAGTAACACACTAAATCCTACTGGGCCCTTAGCTGGGGGAGGGAAGAGAGCTATGGGCTGGATGCCAGGGCAGGACTCCTGCCCCAGTGCTCCGCCACCTGGCCCTGCTTAGCTTAGGAGAGCTGCGGAGAGCACATCCCAATGGTAAAGAGTCAAAGACGGGGGGGGGGAGTGGTGTGAAGAGAACACCAGAAGGGGGAAGAGATTCAGTAAGAGGGAAAAGAGAATGGGGGGGAATGTGGCCCCGGTCCTGCGCAGAGAGAGCCTAGGGGTAGCAAGGGGAGACTCCCGTGGCTGAAGCATTTCAGCTGTGAGGCTAGGACCGGCTGGGGGGACGAGCCCCACGAGGGTGACTGCGATGGTGCTTGCGTGGGGGTGGGGAGAAGCCGCACAAGGTATGGGGGGCTAAGGGTGAGCATTTCACTTGAGAAGCTGAAGGAAATCCCCGATGGGCTGGAATCTTGCCTATTTGACACCCAAATCTGAGTTGTTGTGTAAAGTGCAAGTATTTCCGCACTTCTCAGAAACGGCTCGACAGGCAACGGCCTGCCAGGTGCTGATTTCTGACGTCACACAGCCCCCATGCAGCAGAAGTGCCGGTCGCTTTTCCACTCACCCTCGCCGTTGGAGCAGTAAAAACCAAAGATGACGATTTAATAGCTTCTGGGCTTTGACAGGAAAGCTTTAAAGCAATTCAGAGAAATAGATTTAGAAAACAAACAGCTAAGCAAAGCAGAGCTTTCCATCCCGAGACCTCCAAGTGCTTTACAAAAGGGGGGAGGGGAGCAGCATTTATTCCTATCTGAGCAGTGGGCAGTTGAGGCGCAGGCAGATTAAGGGACTTGCCCACGGTCACACACTGAGTCAGTGGCAGAGCCAAGGGTAAACCACAGCTTCATGGCGCTTCAGGCCGGAAGGGAACATTAGATCATGTAGGCCGACCTCCTGTACAACACAAGCCTTGTAACTTCACAGTTACCCTGTGCTGAGCCATATGGGCCGGACCCAGCCCGCATTGACGCCAGTGGAAAGTGGACCTGATTACGCACTGGGTTAAGCCCGAAAAATACCAGCTTGCGTCACTCAGGGCATGACAGGGAAATGGGACAGAACTGGGAATAGGCATATCACGCTGGGTAGATGGGGGGGAGAGCATTTGTCATATTGATTAACATCAATATGTCAACATCATAATAATTCATGGGAGGTATGCCATGTCAGGTACTGTTAGAATGGCTATAAGGTGCTAAGTAAGATGATGACGTTTATATTAATGTGTTATGTGTGTAGTGGAAGTTGAGGGACATATCTGATGTACCTGTATTTCAAATTGTGCTGGCTGGGATACACCCCAGACAGAGAGGCGGCAGGACAATAGCCCGCTTAATGGCCCATCAAAACCTTTACAGAAGCAAGGGGCCCAGGAAGAAACTAAAGGCATACCTGAAGAGTTACCAGGATTGGCCCATGTGACTCTGGACTGCGTTTTAGTTCTTGTAACTTTCCACAGGCCGCATGGCCAGGGACAGAGGGTGTATAAGATCAAACCTCAGAAACCATTTTGCCTTCTATCCTGAGCTTCAGCCACCTACCTACCTCTGGATCAAGTCATCTGCAACTGAAGCTGTGTAACAAAGGACTGAGACCCATCCAGATATTGGATGTGTACCAGAGGGGACTATACAAGCCTGCAACTCCACATTTCTTCCAGAAACCTGATGTATCTGGACTTTCAATCATTTGTATGTATGTGATTGCTCTAATCCTTTAACACACTCAATATCAACCCCGCCCGTCGTGAGGTTGGGCTGCTTTGTTGACCATTTTGTGCTTATGGCCTTGACGTTTTCCGACAAGACTTTGAGCAGACTTTAGGCTTGGATTTCGCTGCGGCCCTTCTATCTGAAATGACGGACTTGTTCACGCAGCAGCTCGAAGGAGGCTTTAGCTCAACCCACAACGAGGTTCGTAACAGGCGAAAGGGGTAAATCTATCCATGCAGGTGCCTACATGCTGCGTTATTGTTAGCAGCAGTGGTCAGCTGCCGGGCTGGCAATGGGGACCAGGCTGCTAGAGAGCCGGAAAGCCCCGGGCAGCAGCTGATTGGCACATAGCTGCTTTCCATCCAGAGCCCCATGCCATGAATAAGACACACAGGCCTGAGACATCTCCTTGGAGAGCTGTTGTATTCACCAGTGGACATTTGAAGTCCCGCAGCTTAATTGCAGAAAAGTCATGGCCACTGTTTTGAAAGAAGTCCCCTCTTCCCCCCCCCCCCCCCCCCCCCCCGCCTTGCAGCGGTGAGAGATCCAACTGCCCAGAAATCACGGCAGCGCAAACGATCGACTGCCAGGGTCATTTATCAGGACAGACGCTTGTTTGCCGAATGCTGCTGTGCATACAGCTGGCCGGTGAGTCATGCTACCCGCTCTCTAGCGCCAGTGCTGTAAGTGTGATTGAGATGGAAGCTTATTCAATAAGCTAATCGGATGAGTTTCGGGGTCAGGGAGCTAACGAGTTGCATCTGGAATTCCAGGGCCGGACCAATTCCAATCTGATTTGTTCTGATGGCCCATAAGGCATCTGAGTGTGGAGGGCAGGCAAGGCAAGGGATGTGCGCTCTCCCGGATAATGAAGAGGTAGGCCAGAATGGGGAGGAAAGGAAATTTAAGGGGCCAATCCAACCCTAATGTAACCTGTTGACTGCAGTGAGTTTACACCAGGGTTAATTTGATCCTTACATCGGTTCACGTGGAGGAACAGATTCTGCTCTCTGTGGAACCAAAGAAACTCTGGTGATATCCACTGGGATGTCCTAGATTTATTTCTGTGTCAACGAGAGAAACATTTGACCCACAGGGACTCAGAGGCCCCTTGCAGATCTAACACATTAGAGGCAGAGGGAGCATTGGCTAGTAGTTAGAGCAAAGGAGTAGGGGTTTCCTTGCTTCTAGCTGTGTTGCTGACAGTAGTAAAGTCACTTAGCCTCTCTGTGCCTCAGTTTCCCCTCTGTAACATGGGAATGACAATACGTCCTCCCAGGGGTGTTCCTGGGGCTTATTTAATGTTTGCAAAGCGCTCTGGGGTCCTGGGGCGAAAGGTGTTATAGAAAAGAAAATACTCTCACTGATAAGCTGGTAGCTCCATGACTATGGGAAACAGCCCTCAGGCAGGAATACGCCATCTGAACCAGTGACTTCGCATTTCTGAACTGGTCACTGGATACTTCCTAGGACACGGTAAGCTGGAGGAAGCGGCTTAAGCTGCCTGTAACAGCAGCACCGATGAAAGCAATCGGCCTGCACATGGCCGTTCTACGCAGGGAGCCTGCTCCCGCTAAAAGGAAGAATGATTTCCATCGGGGTGGCTGACAAAGGGCCGTAGCCCACTGGGAAATGCCTGTTCTGTCTGCCCCATCACCAGAGCACCCATCACTGGGTTAGTAAAGCTCTCTGCACTCTGGTGAGCTATGGCCAATGGGAGACTTCGAACCAGTTCCTGAAATGAGCAAGCTGGAAGATTTGGAGCCATGGTTGGGTTTCCTGGTGTGGCCCTTTGGACAGCGTGCTATGAATGCCCTTCAGTGCCCAGCCCTCAGAGGAGGTGAGTCAGGTACAGCGCCCATGAGGTGGCCTGACTTTTTAGCGCAAGCAGCGCACGTGCTCATGCTTTCAGCTCGGGGGATGCCTAGCTCACTGCCAGGCGTGTTGGCCAAGATGGAGATTGTCCCATCTGCAGACACGAGCGGCTGGCCGGTGCTGGTGTGCAGGGAGCTGGACCTGCTGGGAAGAGGCAATGAGCTATGGCAGAGGCAGAGCGGCAGGAATGACCGGGGCACACGGCACGGCTGAGAATGGGGACCGAGTTGCGGATGGAGGCTAGCTGTAGGGAGTTTCAGGGTTGATTGACATTTAGCCATAGATTAATGATTGCTCAGGGCTCCCCCAGAGGGTGAAATTCACCCTGTGCCGGGGGCTAGCCCAAGGCCTAGACACCAGCACTCCCTTAAGAAGGCATTTTTAAGGCTTTTCTATAGCAAAGCTGCCGGCGTTGCTGCTTTCAGCATATAACACCCCTTCCCCCCAGCCCATCCTCCCCAAGAGCCGGAGCATCTGTCGCCTGCTGGAGAAATTCTCCGTGCGTTAATCTGGTGCTGTCACGGAGGAAGCGTCTGCCAAGACTGGTTTGGGTTTATTGCGGGTCCTGATTGACAGGCCCTGGGAACCCCGTGAATGAAAAGCATGCCTGGGGCAAATGTGTCCGTTAACATGGACGGCTCTAGTCAGCGTCAGCCACGCCGGGGCAGGATGGGCTGTGAGGCTGAAGCTTCGAAATGACCATTATCGGCTGGAGCTGCGCTCTGAATGCCTTCCTGGCATGAACGCTTGTAGTTGCTGGAAGAATGGAATGGGAGCTGTGCATTGTACTCTGCTCTGGCTCTGCTGCTGGGCGATGACGGCAGACCATGCATACTCGTAATACCTGACTCTAACGTGGTGCTTTTCAGCCGTAGGTTTTAGAGAGAGGGTGTCATATCACAGCCTCAAACTGCCTCAGTTTCCCCATCTGTAAAATGAAGACAATGATGCTTATCCTCCCTTAAAACTGACTATCAGGTCACCCAGCAGTAGAGGTAGGACTAGAACCCGGCTCTTCTGACATCTCATCCACTGCCCTACCCGGTAGATTTTCCCTGGTATAATCTCCTTTAGCCTAAAGGTTCCCAACTGCCCCAGAGCCACATCTGGATGTTCTTAATCAGATTTTTCAGGGATAGTCTGGCTTTGTACCGATGCAGCTGAATCAAAATCTTCCCCGCGGACTCCCCTAAGCCACAGATTCAAATCCAGAGAGCAACATCTTGGTCTCTTCATCCTTCTGAAGGAGATAAATTGAGCACCACAGGGTTTACTATGTGCAGATTTTACTGAAAGGGGCCTTAAAAATGAAAGTCCTGGCCGCTCTCTATTATTCAGTGATATTTATATCATGGGAGCATCCAGAGGCACCACGCCGGTTCAGGGCCTGGTAGTGCTAGGTGCTGCATGTACACATAAAATGACACAGTCCTGTTTGTAGGGATTTCTTGTCGAAGAAACAGGCTCTATAATCGGTTTCCCTTTGCTCATTTTCATCCCTTTGGGTCCCCCTGTAGCATTCCTCCTGCTCTCTATTGTGTACCAGAAGGTGAGGACTTGCGAAGAGTCCCTTGTTATTCCCTGGGAGTGGGAAAAGGCTAAGTTCAAATGGGCCGATCAGCTCGGCTCCGCACACTGCAATGTAAGGGCTAGTGTTTGTGTGAGCACACTGCTTCCTTACAGGGCAAAGTGGCAGAGCAGCTCGCCTGTGGAAGCGTGGGAGTGATCATGCTGCCCTCCAGTGGACGCAGCTTAATACACTTGCTGCAGATTTAAATCTACCTTCGCTCTTCAGAGGGCTGCAGGTTTGGAGCAGAAGGTCTTGCAGCTCATTGCGGGTTTGGTGCATAGCGTAGGGTGCGACCACAATTCCCGGTGTGGCTGTGGATGCTGTTACACCAGCTCAGAGCCGGGTGGCCACACAATCCTGCCTCAATACAACCAGCCTGTGGTCTCTTAAAGGGATGATAGCGAAACCATTGTGGCTACCCTTTACTGGTGTAACATACAATCAAAGGGTGCGACAATTCTCCCAATCCACTGGGAGAGAACAGCCTACTGCTGCTACTAGGGAAAGGAAATGCACCCATAGCTCAGATGGCAGAGGTATGCATCTGTGGATTTGAACCCTGCTGGGAAAAACCCTTTCCTTCATTCTACAGAGAAACGCTTTCCCCAGGCTGTGTTTTCGCACCAGCGGTGTGTTGCTAGCACTTGTAGCTGCACTGGGACTGGCACGGGACCCTCGAATGGTTTGGGTCTGATCTGGAGGTTGCTGTGGGGAAAGCAAGGTCCATAAAACAGCGACAGCTGCAAATCTGGGGTCTCGAGATTAAAGCCGGGACGCAGGAGCCGCTATTCCCTCCATAACTGATGATCTTCATTTCAGCCCTGAATACCAGCTGCCGGGAACCCTGCTGCTTTGCTTTCCCCACACAGAGCCCAGTGGCATTTAGTTGCCTGCAGCTCTCAGCATGTTCGTGTGCCCCTCCACCAAGCGGCGCCCCTCTTTGCGTATTCATACAGCGGCTCTGCTGGCACCTCCGACAGGCATATAACAGCCAGGGCTCCAAATCCCTAAGCTCACTGGTTTGTCCCGCCTGGTTCAGTGCATCAGATGTGTTGCTTGTGCAATCTCTTTGTTCCTGGTTTGACGGGGCTCGGGCGGGAGATAAGCACAACCCAGGAAGCGCTTTGGCAAGGCCCCCAGATAAACGGCCAGGTTTAGAGTTAATTCCCAGCAGGTGAAAGGGGCCACATCAACAGCCTTGAAGGATGAGGTCATCTGTGTATCCACAGAGCAGGCAAAGCCTACAACGTACCTCACCCAGGGTCAGCCCCTACCCTATCTCCCTGGCCCCACTCTTGGGGTCCATTCCAGGCTCTGGGGCACATCAAATCACCCCCTCCTTCCAAGATCTGGTTTATTAAAACAACACGGTTCAATAAAACAAAAGCTGACATCCCACAGCCTCTTCCGCTGTTTGATCCAGGGGCTCTGAATTTCCTCTGAAGGGTTTTTTGCCCCTCTCCCTCGCTGCAGGTCGTTCCACTCAGGCCTTTCCCTCTGGCTGGCATGCAGGAGCCACATGCTTCCTGTGGGTCTGTCTCGCTCCCAAATGAGTGACTCTTTGAGTTCAGGAGAGCTATGTGGTCTTAGGCGGGGGAGAATTTGGCTCTGTATTGCTGCTTTATTTATTATTTTAACAGTGTAAGCCACCCCACTTGGGCTGTGACGGCAGGATTCGAACCCAGGACCTCCGGCACTCAAAGAAAGTGCCTGGCTTGCTTGAATTAAAAGAACAGCTTCCCTAGCTGGCAGCAGTAGCAGACTCGGAAACCTCGTCGGCATCTCAGCCAGGAGAGGTGTGTGAGGCTCCACGCCCTTTGTGTGTGTGTGTGTTGCAACAGTGGCGTACACATCAACTTATTGCTGTCTGATTCTGAGGCACCTGTCATTCAAACCTCCTCCTTCCGCCCATTCAGGCTCCCTTCTGCCTCCCGGCACCCACTCTACCCACGGGCAAGGAAGGCTTAGCTGAGGCAGCGTACTCAGAAAGGAGCTGGAAAAAGGCGTACGTTAATGCAGCTGCGCCTTAGAGGAGTTGTGTGAAGAGATGCACATTACCCTTCTCACCACCAGCGGGCCAAATGCACAGCCCGCAGGACTTCCCATCCGGAGGGCAAAGTGGGGACGGAGCACAGGGGCAAGTGACGAAGAAGCAGCATAGTCTAATGGCTTTGCAAAGTCATCTCAGTCATATCTAATAGTCATTCAGTCATATGAAGTCATATTAGCAATGATCCTCAGCTGGATCACCAATGCTCACAGACGCAGTGGAGACGGGCGTGCGCAAGGGGGGGCAAGCAGGGGCCCAGCCCCCTCCGTCAGTGGGCCTCCTCCGGGGCTGGGGCGGGAGATGAAAGCTTCACCGGCCCCGGGGTGGGGAAGCGGGGGAAGACAACTCCTCCCGCTGCCGGGGGCACAGAAAGTGCCCCTCCAAAAGCGGCCAGATTTTTATTCCTGTGCACGCCCCTGAGTGGGGACAACTTTCCTTTAGAGCAAAGCCACGCTAAGTCCGCCCTTGCGGAAAAGTCCCGTAGAATTTAGCAGGGTTGGATAGAGCTGGCTCTAAAAAACCTAGGAACTGAACAGGGAAGGCAAGCCTTTGTGTTGCACCATCTCACAGCTTGTGAGATGTGGCGGGGAGACAACGCCCGTTGGAGTCCGTGGAAAAATTCCTAAGCACGTCTTTAAATTGGTGCCGTGGTTCTCTGCCCAGATGCTGTGGCTCGAGGCACGGAACCTGCAGCAAGACAGCCGTGCCGCACTGCGGTCTCTGGGGCTTGCCCACCGGTGTGGAGTGTGCTCTATAATCTCTGCCAGCTGGGCACCAGACCGGGCTCTCAGTTCGGGCCATTCTAGCGGAGAGCAGAGTGTGATGCTCTCTGCGCAGCTTGCTCATCAGCACGGCTGAGGCCTCGCTCGGTCCCCGCATGGCCACGTGAGTGAGTGACGCTGGGCGTCAGGCTCCGCAGATCTCCCCGCCAGCTCTCCAGCCTCTGCCGCAGGTGGAAAGCAATGGGTCCAAAGGCAGCCGGTGGAGATGCACCATCCCTCCAGAGCCATACCGTCCTGCTGCCAGGAGCGTAATCCAGCCCTATCCCAGCCAGGATAAAATGCAGCTCGGAGATGAGCAGGAGGCTGCTGAAGGATTTGCCTTGAATTGAAGCCACGCTGACACCGGCATTAGCCCTCCTCTCTCATGCAGAGCTGTGTTGAGTCGGCTGCTGCGGTTGATCAAGTTCCGAGCGCAGGCCAGCGATCTCTGTGCGCAGCGAGCTGCGGCCGCGCCTGTAATTAAAGCAATTCCCCCGTTATCACGGCTCTGCCAGGAGACAATTAGGAATGAAACAAGCTCTGTTCCCCTTCCCCTTCCTCCAGATGAACAGCTTATCTCTCTGCCTGCCAGCTGCTCCCACTTATCCCAGAGAGCGGAGCGGGCTGGTCCTGCAAGCTCCAGAAAGCCTGATCTGAATTTCAACAGCCCATGAAGCGGGTGGGGTGGGGTTGGGAGGGGGGACATGACTCATCGTGGCACCATGGTGCACCCGCTCTGCTCCTTGCCCTCCAGGAGGGAGCTGGTGCTGCGTGCAGCGCCAATGGCTCAGCGTCTCTGGGAACGGGGAGGGCACGCCTCACCTTTTGGAGTCAGAGCCCAGTCAGATCAGCAGCCAGCCTGTCCAGGTAAACTGAGGCATGACTCAAACTCTCACCCACCCCAGACCGCGCTGAGCCAGCGCTGAGGTCTGCGAAAGTCCCAGGGGCATGGCCAGGTTTCACCTGGGACTGGGAAAGGAAGGAGGCTGATTGCACACTGACCCCACCCGGGAATGTCCGGGCACTGCCAGACAAAGCCCATTCTCCTGTCATGGGTATTACCGTATGGTAGCTGACGGAGCCCCAGCCCGGACCAGGCCCCTATTGTGCTAGGCAGGGAGGGAATCCCTAAACAGACACGAGCACACTACCTCAGAGCCAGCCCCCAGGTGGCCGAGCAGGGGGCATGTGGATTCTGTTGGGAGCTGGGCATCACCCTGACGGGGCTTCTCTCTCAGATGAAGCCCGCGGTCCCCTGGGCGCTGGCCTCGAGGCCTGGCCAGACGTAGGTCTGCAGCCCCTCGGCCTGTTACTCTGCGCCGGGCTCGTTTCCTGGGGTGCTAACGATGGCCTGTGTTCATACAACTGTCTCCTTCCCAGTGCGCCTGGCCGGCGGGCTCGCATGTGGCCAGGCCCGTGAAGGGCAATCGAATTAGCCAGGAGACATATGTTCCCAGGCCAATCTGCTTCCTTGGCGTCTGTTGAATCCTCATCGTCCTCTCCGCCGATGCCCTGCTGGATTAACCCCTCCTTCCCTGCCACAGGCCGGGGCTCTCATGAACCACACACACCCACAGCCAGTCTAGCCGACAGCCACCTCTGGCTCTGAGCCGGGTCCTTCTCTGGGATCGCCGGCGATTGGGAGCGTGATGCTAGGGCCGGGGCTGGTGGGCCAAGCGTACACCAGCCTGGGCGGGATCTCCGCCGAAAAGGCTTGTGTGCTTTGCGGGGAGGGATTGAATGCAGACTGGAGATGGCGTAGGGAGGGATGAAGTGCCAGGCCCGGGGAGCAGGGAGGAGTGGAAGAAGTGATGGGGGGCCACAGGGACTGACAGAGCAGGGACCTGGAGGGTGTGATGTTGGGACTGGACGGAAGAGGCAGCGAAGGGATCTGGAGGGATGTGACCGGAGCGGGGGATGAGGGGACCAGCAGCACTTGTTGGAATAGCTGCCTGCGAGGTCGGGGAAGCAGAACCAGGAGTGGCTGTTTGTTAGACATGCCGGAGAATGGTGCTTGAGTGAACTCTGGATTTCTGTGTATTTCCGGCGGCTGAGGTGGGCCAGACTGAAAATTGGGGGGGGCACACAAGGACCCGCCCCTCTCTGTGGCCCCACCCCCTGGCCAGGTCGAAGGCCAGAAGCTGGACAGAGCCGGCGGTGCAGGACTGGCTGCTCTCAGCCGGTAATTTCTGCCCGGACAGGCAAATTTTGGGGTGGCTATAGCCCCCGCAAGACCTCCCCAGCATCTCCCCTGTGTGTTCCTCCCCAGGCTGCTGTGCTGACGCACCTTCACCCTGTGCTGGAGTGGGCCCATGCCTTCTAGGGTGGGCCAGGAGCTCTGTGTCCGTGGCCCCTTCAGACCTCGAGCCAGAGTCCATCAGCGACCGAGCCAGCTGTGATGTGGACGCCTGCCGACCAGGTGCGGGTTTGTAACCCCAGCCTGTGTCTCCTAGATCACCACACCGCCCCCGGGCCGCAACACCTCTGGCGCTACCAGCCGGAGCCAGGGTCAGACAAAGACTCCATATCCTATTCCCAGCCCCAGCCGAGTGGTACCAGGGACTGGTTAAGGGAGCAGCTGCGGTTCTAGAGTCTCGGCTCTACTCGGGGCTCTGCCACTTGGCTCCCTGTATGCCCTGGGACAAGTCACGTCACCGCCCTGTGCCTCAGTTTCCCCATTGGGACAACGAGGGAAGTCATGCTGTTTACCCATCTGTGCAAAGGACTCGGAGACCTACACCCTTCCATCCAAAGATATTAGTGCCTGGCGTCATCTCCCCCTTTTCCTTTTCTGAGCAGCTTTGGAGGCCTCTGTGGTCATCGCTACTATCCTAACTGCAGTGACTGAAGGTGCTTAGCGCGACGCCACGTGCATGCACGGCACGTTGCAGACCGATACCGTGACAAGCCCCGGCCCAGACGAGCTTCCAGTCCTGTGTGCAATTCCACAAATCTCTCTCCCAGGTGTGGTGGGAGCGGCTGTGCTGTAGAACGTCCCGAGCAAGAGCCGTCATTTCTTATTCATTACAACGAACATTTAAGTGCCCCCCAGAGAGCAGCAGATGGGCCCTAGCAGCTGAGTCAAAGGACAGGAGCCAGAAGAGCTGCGCAGCGGCGTCAGCATGGCGCCGGAGGGGCCCCGGAGCTGAGACCTTCTTGCAGGGGCAGCACCAACCGTAGGGAATAAGAACCTGCTGGAAGAGGGGTGGGGTGACCTGCTGCTCCTTTCCATCCCCCGCTCCTAGGGACTAGTGCAGCTTCATGGCTCGCAGGCCTTTTGCCCAGCCCCGGGTGACTTCATCCGTCTCTCGTGACGCACAGCAGCTAATTGCTTTGCTGGCACGTGGCCACGCCATCTGGTTAGAGAGGGGTACCCCGGGGGTGCCTGTCGCACGAGCAGTCTCTGAGAGCTGGCACCTGGGAAACGTTTATAGCATGGCACAAAGCAAACAGCCGGGTGGCAAGCCGGTCCTGAGCCGCCGCCAGCTTCATTAGCGGGGGAGAGCGGCAGCTGGGCGTCTGCTGCGATCAGCTGCCTGGGGCCTGGGCACTGCGCAGGAAAGGAAAATCCAGGGACTGAGCTTACGGCTAGCCTGGCGTCCGTTGCTCTGAGCAGTGGTTGTTAACCTAAGCGCAACAGAACGGGATGTGCACGGACTCATCGCTGGACTTGGCTGGGAGACCCCAAGAACACCCCAGGGTGCCGCAGTAAGCGGCGCTGGTCATTCAGTGGCTAGCACTCTCCCCGCTGAGCCTGTACTCCGCCAGAGCCCCCCGTGTGCAGCGAGGACCGCGGTGTTCCCACGGGTACCGTCTATTGGGTGGGCTGGAAGCCAAGCGCGGTGTATTGAGCTTTTCTTTGCAGAGGCTGGTTAAGTGACAAATGGTGCCGCGCTGGGAGAGATGATCTGCGACGGCAGGTCGAGAATAATTCAGTTAGCCGTAACCATTACGACTGCTGTAGGAAATGATGGCTGGGAGTGTCCGTCTGTCTGTCTAGACTTCTGTGCCATTCATCGCCAAGGGACCAGCGCCCAGCCCTGAAGTGGAGCTGGGACCAGACAGCAGCCGGAATCTGGACGAGCAGCAGAGACAGTGTCCAGTGCCACGCACCGGGCGGTTTGTCATTTGCAGGCCGTTGAGGATTAGCCATTAGCAAGTCTGCCTCTTCCAAGCGATTTGCACCTTCCCGAGCTGCGTGATGCTAGCTCTCCGCCCGCCCGTCTCCCGCTGCCTCCCGAAATGCCCCCTGATTTGTACCAAATCCATAGCAAATAGACCAGACTCTGCACAGAGCATCTGCTGTCCAGAGAATGGTTTCTAATGCTGCGGGAACACCTCCAGGCTCCTGTGCCGGTCTATAATGAATGCTGGGTCTGTCTATATAATAACGGTGACAGACAATTCTGGAGTCTGAGGTCCCACCTGATGCTCTTGATCGCACCTGCGCCCGGGCACGGTTCGGCAGAAGGGCAGTGGCTTAATACAAGAACTGGTGTCGATCAGGAGGACTCCATGGGCAGGCGATGCTCTGCGGGAAAGGAATCCTTTGGCTTGCTGGAGGAGGGGTGTGCGCGATATGGGCCTGATCCAAAGCCAGCAGAGTCCATGGGCTCTTGTGCTGGGTAATCAGTGCAGGTTGTTGCACATGTTGTGATCTGGGGATGGGTGTTCTTCTTTCTCAAGCTGCATTTGGCCCTTTCCCGGCTCAGGAAGAAGCAGGGGCTGACCAGCCCCTACACAGGAGTGTCAAGGGGCCAGGCTGTAAATGAGCCCCACAGTCACAAAGAGAGGTGGGGGGTGGGGGAGAAGAGATTCAGAACACAGCCACGGTGTGATCACAGTGCAGCTAGGTGCCTGGCTTATTTGCTGGGGTTGGTTCCACTCCCGCCTTCCCATGTAGATGGGCGATGGGTGAAAGATACCGTAGCCTGTGGTGTAAATGCTGGTGACTGTTATTTCTTTCTCCAGCCCTGTGTGGGGAATTAAGCTTTCGGAGCTTTTCATTTAAGCAGATCATTTTCCTCCAGGCAGGAGGAAGGGGTCAAACCATGATAAAATTGGACATCGGCAAAACATTTATGAACAACTGGATTTATTCGGGGCTTGGCAAATCTTACTTTAATGCCATGTGAGATGGATGCTATATATAAAAAGGGGTGCTGTAGTATTGCAGATCATCTGAACTACCTTGTAAGCTCTCTGATACCATCTGTTGGCTGCATGTACATTCAATAGCTCAGCTCAGAGGGTCCCTGTATAACCCTGATTCAGAGCGTTGCCTTCTGCGCCTCCCTGCTTCTGGGTTTATTTTGGAAATGGATCCAGAGAGACCCAGCCCACGTAGGCACTTCAGATCTGACTAACTGGGCCAACTTCCAGTGGCATGTTCCTTCGGCCACCTGGAGAACTTGAAATGTGTAACGTCAACAAATAAAGACGTGAGAAATCCAGGCTGATATCCCAACAAGCCAAGTTCACTGTGCCAAACAAAGGATTTCCTCCAGCTTGTTAACGCATTTCAAATAAGCAGATTAACTCGAACTGGGTTCCTGGATGCACCTGACTGGATCCTGACAGCAATCCCAGTCAGCTGCTTTTACCTTGTTACTGTCTAGAAAAGCACACGTTGGCTGGTGATCATTGCCCGTAGGATTGCAAGCAGGTCAGAGCAGAGTACCTGCTGAACTAAACTCTGAAGAAACCCCACATCAAGGCAAAATACAGCCCAAACTGCCAAGTTTTACTTGTTCTGGGGAGAAAGCATGATGGACACAGAGCATTTCACAGAATTACAGAAGAATCAGAGAAGGTGAAAGTTGGAAGGAACCTCAGGAGGTCACCTAGTCCAAGCCCCTGCTCAAATCAGGACCAACCCCGACTAAATCATCCCAGCCAGGGCTTTGTCAAGCCAAGCCTTAAAAACCTCTAAGGATGGAGATTCCACCACCTCCCTAGGTAACCCATTGCAGTGCTTCACCACCTGCCTAGGGAAAAAGCTTTCCTAATATCCAACCTAGACCTCCCCCACTGCAACTTGAGACCATTGCTCCTTGTTCTGTCACCTGCCACCACCGAGAACAGCCTAGCTCCATCCTCCCTGGAACCCCCTTTCAGGTAGTTGAAGGCTGCTATCACCGCCCCCCTCATTCTTCTCTTCTGCAGACTAAACAAGCCCGGTTCCCTCAGCCTCTCCTCGTAAGTCATGTGCTCCAGCGCCCTAGTCATTTCAGAAATTTCCTGCTTGAAACCATGAATTTCATCCCTTGCACCCAAAGCCAAACTCAGTGCAGGCCCAGAGTGTCATATTGATTTGCTTGATACTTACCCTGCATTCAGCGCAGGCTTAGTAATGTAATGCCTGCCATCTTGGTCATCCCCAGAGATTGAGCCTGGGAAATCCAGAGGTATGAAAATCTGCTTTTACAGAACAAAGTCCCCTCGCTGGTAGTTGTGGCAGCTTCACAGCCCGTGTAGAATGGCAAAAGAGAGGGGATTCATAACATACCCAGGTGTGTGGGCTGCCGGACCGTCAGAAAGTCTTTCATCCAATGAAACTTGAGTTTCAGGTTGTATTGCACCCAGGTCTCCCCGTCAGGAAATGATCAGGAGACCCAACATAACTGAAAGAGCCAAAGTTCTGTGATCCTGAGAGCCGCCCCCATACACTGGTGGGACCTGGACTGAACCAGGAGTTCTCTAGTTATCCTACCAGGCGAGAGCTGGACTATCCAGCTGCATTTAGGGACTGTCCCATGGAGCAAATCTACAGAGGAGCCAAAAGCAGGCACTTAATGGTAACGAGACCCAGACAAGAACTCGTAAACAAGCTGTCGTGTTTAATTGGCCTATCCTGGGTATTAAAAAAAAGCCTTCGATAAAGAAACAGGAGGAACGTTGGGAGAGACCTTCCCCAGAGTCGGTTCCTTTAACTCTTCACAAAGCACTGAGCATTTTCTTTATGTTAATTCTTTACCTACCTAAGGATCCTAGTGGTGAAAATTTGGCTAAGCCAGTGACTTTAATGGCTCATTCCTGGCCAACCCAGTAGCCTTGCTGCTAGCTTCTTTCACTCAAGCCAAGTGGGAGACCTGGAATTGGCAATTTAGACCTGAATTAGGCCATAAGAACGGCCAGACTGGGTCAGATCGATGGTCCATCTAGCCCAGTATCCTGTCTTCTGACGGTGGCTGGTGCCAGATGCTTCAGAGGGTCTGACCCGTCCGTGCCTAGGTAGCCACCCGAAAATGCCAAGGTCAGGACAGGCTGCAAAAGGAGAGCAGATTATCCCAGCACTGGTGGATGACGCTGAAGTCCCACTTTCCAACCAGCCACAAACAGTGCTTCTGACTCTGCATGCTGGTTATCAAGAAGCCAAAACAAAATATACACAGCCCCCTTTACTACATGTCAGTCTCTGGCTCCCAATCAGCCACTAGGTCCAGTAAAGAGAGATGTTATTTAAAATTGTATGCTCTTTACCAAAAAAGTTCTCCTGACCCCAAAGGGTCAGCCACAGTACCAGATCAATATAAGTTTGGATCTTACCCAAAATACCACGCTGCCAGCCAATCCTTTAGTAACTAAAACTAAAGGTTTATTGTAAAAGGAAAAAAACAAACTATAAGAGAAATGTTAAAGGATTAAAGCAATCAGACACATAGAAATGATTGGAAAGTCCATATAGATCAGGTTCTCATTAGAAGTGTGGAGTTTGCAGGCTTGTATAGTTCCTGGGGCGTACATCCAGTACCTGGATGGGTCTTAGTCCTTTGATTCACAGTTTCAGTTGCAGATGAGTTGATCCAGAGGTAGGTGAAGGCAAAGACTGACTGAAGACAAAATGGATGTGGTGCGGCTGCCTTTTATTTCCCTTGGCCTTTGCCATGCTGCTTGTGGAAACTGACAGAAATAAGATGGAGTCCAGGGTCACATGAGTAAGTCCTGGTGACTCATCAGGTGTATTCCCGGCTTCTCTCCCTGGGCCCCCTGTACCTGTGAGTTTCTTAATGGGCCATTAAGCAGCTTATTGCAGTGGCCATCCTGTCTGGGAGTCACCCAGAAACACAGCCCAAGTTGAAATGCAGGTACATCAAACATATCCATAACGTCCTTTACAAATATGACACATACACATAAATAATATCATCGTCCTTAGCAAATTGTAACCTTTCTAACGGTACCTGACATGGCCTGTCCCATATGAATTATTGTAATTTTGAAATATTTATATTAAATCCTGTAACAAATGGTCCCCCTAGTCCAGCCAGCATCACAGAGGGAATGAACAGAACAAGGCAATTTCAGGTGACCTACCTCCTGTCATCCTGTTCCAGTTTCTGGCAGTTGGAGGTTTAGGGTCCCCCACAGCATGGGGTTGCACCCCTTACCATTGTGGCTAATAACCATTGATGGACCTAACCTCCATGAATTTATCTAATTCTTTTTTGAATCCAGTTATGCTTTTGGCCATTACAACATCCTCTGGCAAGGAGTTCCACAGGTTGACTGTGCGTTGTGTGAAGAAATACTTCCTTTTGTTTGTTTTAAACCTGTTGCCTATTAATTTAATAGCATGACCCCTGGTTCTTGTGTTATGCAAAGGGGCAAATAACACTTCCTTATTCACTTTCTGCACAACAGTCAAGATTTTATAGACCTCTATCATATCCCCCTTCAGTCGTCTTTTTTCTAAACCAAACAGTCCCAATCTTTTTAATCTCTCATCATATGGAAACTGTTTAATCTAATTACTAATCACTTTTTTTTGCCCTTCTTCGCATCTTTTCAAATTATAATGGCTTGGTCTACACTGCCGACAGATTTCGGTGGCAGTTGACGAGAGATACAGAACCTTCGTAGAGTCGTGTGCTTATATCCCGTCGATTTACTAACTTCTACCTACCACAACGTCCCCACTGTGCTGCGCCAATGGGAAATGCCCTCCAGTCGACGCGGCGTTACTCTTCTTGCGGGGGTGGATTGATGGCATTGATCGAAGGACACTTCCGGAATCGATTGAGCGGGTCTCCACTGACGCTCAATTGATCCTGCAGAATCGATCTGCACTGCCGACAATGCCGCCGGCAGTGTAGACATGCCCAGTGTCTTTTTTGAGATGGAGCAACCAGAACTGCAGGCAGCATTCAAGGTGTGGACATGCCATGGATTTATCTAGTGGCATTATAATATTTTCTGTCTTATTATCTATCCCCTTCTGAATGGGTCCTTATGTTCTGTTAGCTTTTATGACAGCCTCTGCACATTGAGTGGATGTGTTCAGAGAACCACCCACAGTGTCTCCAATATCTCTTTCTTGAGTGGTAACAGCTAATTTAGACCCCATCATTTTGTATGTAGAGTTAGGATTATGTTTTCCAGTGTATATTACTTTGCATCTATCAACATTTAATTTCATCTGCTACTTTGTTGTCCAGTCACTCCGTTTTGTGAGATCCCCTTTGTAGCTCTCACAGTGAGATTTGGACTTAACTATCTTAAGTTATTTTGTGTCAACTGCAAACCTTGCCATCTTGCTATTCAACAGGTCCAAGATCAGATATGTGAGGGACCCTGCCATTTGCTCTCTCCACTGTGAAAACTGACCATTTATTCCTTCCCTTTGTTTCTTATCTTTTAACCAGTTACTGACCCATGAGAGGACCTTTCCTCTTATCCCATTACCATTTGCTTTAAGAGCCTTTGATTAGGGATCTTGTCAAAGGCTTTCTGAAAGTCCAAGTACATTGTATCCACCAGATCACCCTTGCCCACATTGTTGACCCTCTCAAAGAATTTTAGTAGATTGGTGAGGCATGATTTTCCTTTACAAAAACCATGTTGACTCTTCCCCAACAAATCACATTAATCTATGTGTCTTATCATTTTGCTCTTTACTATAGTTTCAACCAATTTTCCTGGTACTGAATTTAGGCTTACTGACCTGTAATTGCCAGGATCACATCTGGAGCCTTTTTAAAAACTTGGCATCACATTAGCTAACCTCCAGTCATCTGGTACAGAAGCTGATTTAAATGGTAGTTTACATACAGTAGTTAGCAGTTCTGCAATTTCATATTTGAGTTCGTTCAGAACTCTTGGATGGATCCCATCTGGACCTGGAGACTTATTACTGTTTAATTCATCAATTTCTTCCAAAACCTCTTCTATTGATACCTCAGTCTGGGACAGTACCTCAGATTTGTCACCTAAAAAGGATGGCTCACGTGTGGGAATCCCTCTCACATCCTCTGTAGTGAAGACCGATGCAAAGAATTTATTTAGCTTTTCTGCAATGGCCTTATTTTCCTTGAGCGTTTCTTTAGCACTTTGATCAACAAGGGGCCCCACTAACTGTTTGACCACTTTCCTGCTTCTGATATACTTTTAAAAAAAATTCCTGTTAGTTTTGTGTCCTTTGTTAGGTGCTCCTCAGATTCTTTCTTGGCCTGCCTTATTATACCTGTACTTGCCAGAGTTTATGCTCCTTTCTATTTTCCTCAGTAGGATCTGACTTCAAATTTTTAAAGGATGCATTTTTGCTTCTAACCATCTCTTTTATTCTGCTGGTTAGCCTTGGTGGCATTTTTTAGTCTTCTTACTGGTTTTTCTTTGTTTTTAATTTGGGGGTATACATTTAGTTTGAGCCTCTATTATGTTGTTTTAAAATAGTCTCCATGCAGTTTGCAGGCATTTCACCCTTGTGACTGTTCTTTTAATTTTAATTTCCATTTAATTAGCTTTCTCTTTGTTGTGTAGGATTCCCCTTTTTGAAGTTAAATGCTACTGTGCTGGGTTTCTTTGGCGTTTTTCCCCTACGAGGATGTTAATTTTAATTACATTATGGTTGCTATAACCAAACGGTTCACCTTTTAGACCAGATCCTTTGCTCCACTGAGGACTAAATCAAGAATTGCTTCCCTCCTTGTGGGTTTCAGCACTAGCTGCAGAGGCGTGCAGAGCTGTAGATTAAATTGTGGATCTTGCTATGTCCACCTGCAGGGCTAGAATAGCACAGTGGCTTCATTAACAATGCTCCTTGCTGTTTATTCTAGCATCAGTGACAAACTAGGGAGTGAATGGTCATTGGTGGCCAGAAAGGTTAAAATCTATTAAAGAATTGTTATCAAAGTGCTGCTTTAAAAACGGGATACTATGTCCTGCCCCTCCGCCTGGCAACAGCTGTCCCAGAGATCACGTCCCATCACCCGGCGACAGCTATCCCAGAGAGCACATCCCAGCCCTCCACCCCATAGACCAGGTGTCACACTGCCTGGTAAGGGACACAGCTAAGAGTGCCAATCTCAGGTCCCAGAATACAGGGCAATATCCCACACTGGGGGTGTGTTCTATCGTAAGATTTCACCAAGCCCGTAACAAATGTGTGCTTCTCAAATACTATCCTGGTTATTATGAAGCCACATGAGCATTAAAAGCAGAAATCACATATATTAGGTTCCTGCCATCCCAAAGGATCAGACACACCTCCCAGGTCAATATATATTTCAGATCTCACCCAAAAAATCATGATTAATCAAAAAAAAATGACCAGAATTATTAAAAGGTTAAAATGAATCAGGTACATTACAGTTGATGTCAGAGTTTGTGGATCAGGATGTGATGTTAAATCTGCTAGCTTGTTCAAAGCTTCCTTTGGTTCGAAATCAGAGTTCAGAGATGGGGAGCAGGAGTGAAGACGAAGAATGATGTAACAGTCTGCAATTTATACCTCTTAGTCCAGGGGCATAAAAAGTGACTTGCACAAACATGGAGTCCTGGGTCATATGTGCCTGGCTGAGTCATGAGGCTTCATTGCCTATGTGCTGACTGAAGAGACCTCCGGAGGGGTCCCTGGAAGAGTTGATTGTCCTTAATGGGTCAGAAAACAGGCTGGCTAGCCTTGATGTACATCTGTCTTGGGGTGTTACTTGATAGAAACAGGATAATCATAGTTAGCAGACGATAACTTTTCTACTGATTCCTTATAAGGCATACTTTGTGCAAGATTGATCCGAACTGTGATACAAGAAGCTGGATATGAGTCAGCAGTGTGCCCTGGTTGCCAAGAAGGCTAATGGCATATTGGGTTGCATTAGTAGGAGCATTGCCAGCAGATCGCAGGAAGTGATTATTCCCCTCTATTCGGCACTGGTGAGGCCGCATTTGGAGTATTGTGTCCAGTTTTGGGCCCCCCACTACAAAAAGGATGTGGAGAAGTTGGAGAGAGTCTAGCGGAGGACAACAAAAATGATTAGTGGGCTGGAGCACAGGACTTATGAGGAGAGGCTGAGGGAACTGGGCTTGTTTAGTCTGCAGAAGAGAAGAATGAGGGGGATTTGATAGCAGCCTTCAACTACCTGAAAGGGGGTTCCAGGGAGGATGGGGCTAGGCTGTTCTCGGTGGTGGCAGATGACAGAACAAGGAGCAATGGTCTCAAGTTGCAGGGGGGAGGTCTAGGTTGGATATTAGGAAAATACTTTTCCCCTAGGCGGGTGGTGAAGCACTGGAATGGGTTACCAGGGAGGGGGTGGAATCTTCACCCTTAGAAGTTTCTAAGGTGCAGCTTGACAAAGCCCTGGCTGGGATGATTTCATTGGGGTGGGTTCTGCTTTGAGCAGGGAGCTGGACTAGACACCTCCTGAGGTCCCTTCCATTAGTGTAAACATAGTCACCGTTCTGTTATACAGCATCATGCCGTGTTCCATCCCCCTCTCTAGAAACCATGGTCAGAGATCATTCCTCTTGTGCCATCCCGGGTAACATGTCCCATCTCCCAGAGCAGACCCCATCCCACCACCCAGAACCTATGTCCCAGAGATTATGGCCTATGTCACCACCTCCAAGATTGTAGCCCCACCACTTCCCTTATTCAAAGGTGAGCATTTTAAAACCCTTTTAGCGTAGTCTGAATTCACTAATAAAAAGCAAACAGCCAGAGTGGTTTTAACTAGAATTGAACTGAAGCCACATGGAAAATAAAACCTTGTATCCCATGTCTTCAGCTGTTGCCTTTTTATTCCGGCCTCTCTTCGACTCACACTAACGGAACGGATAGCGATGGTGAAAGGTGCAGTTCTGGCTATTTTATGGCAATGCTTTGTCCGGTCTCTCATTCCGTTTCTGTTTGTCTCTTCTCCCACCAGCTCACCGTCTACCTTGGGAAGAGGGACTTTGTCGACCATATAGATGTTGTCGATCCTGTCGGTAAGTCAGAGTTTGGCTCGGTTTTGTGCAATCTAATAGCGACTCGCGGTTGAATTTGCAGTGCAGAGATGACATTACGAGAAGACCTTGTGTGCCGGTCGAAGGCACTTTTGCTTTGTATTAAACCTGAATATGGCACGTCCAGAACTTTGTTCTTACGTACCGGCTTGGTTGTACTTTCTAATTAGACACAAGACTTAAGAGATTTTCCACAGCAGCATGTTCTCTCAGCTGCTAATGGAGCTTGTTTCAGTGCCAATTTTAACTGCTTGGAGGGCATCTTATCTAGTGGTTAGAGGAGAGGATTGAATTCTAGGGCCCTGAGATCTAGCATTATTATTACGGTAGCACCCACAGGCTCAGGATAATGGCCTCCTTGTGCAGGATGCTGCACAAACACATGGTAGAAGACAGTTCATGCCTCAGAGAGCTCACATTATACCGTCAAGTCCAGATGCAAGTGGGTGTAGCTATTGGAAGGGGGATGAGGGCCATGGTACTAAGAACACGCATGTGCACCGGCTGTCTAAGCATGGTGTCAAGTCAATTAAGTACGATTATTAAACGCTTGGATTGCAATGAATAATAATTCCAGAGGGGTAGCCGTGTTAGTCTGTAGACATCAAAAACAACGAGAGTTCTGTGGCACTTTAAAGACTAACAAATTTAATATTTGTAGGCATAAGCTTTCGAGAGACTTCAGCTCTCTTCTTCAGATGCAGTAATACAGAAAATAGGTAACACAGAGGCATCTTATAGATATACAGGTGCATTGAGAACAATGGGGGAGGTGGAGTCCGGTATTTAAGACCTAATGACAACCATTGAGTAGGCGGTGAGAATGGGTGAACAAAGTAATTTACCTTCGGTAGTGAGATAGCCATTCCAAATCTCTGTTTAAACCCAGTTTGAATGTGTCAAGTTTGCAGATCAATTCTAATTCAGCAGTTTCTCTTTGAAGTCTGTTTTTGGAGTTTTTTTGGAGAAGTACAGCAACTTTCAGGTCAGAGACAGAATGCCCTGGGGAATTAAAGTGTTCTCCCACTAGTTTATGGATGTTGTTATTTTTTATGTCTGATTTGTGTCCATTTATCCTTGTGCGTAGTGATAGTCCAGTTTGGCCAATGTACATGGCAGAGGGGCATTGCTGGCACATGATGGCATATATAACAACTGCAAACTTGACACATTCATACTGGGTTTAAACAGAAACTTGGAGTGGCTATCTCACTACCGAATGAATAATAACATCTAGATTAACCAGAACGGTAGCTAGGAGCAATCCCAGCTGGCTAGAGGCTTCACAAGAGGGTCTGCAGAGGGATTTGCAAGGAGACAAGGCAGTGGTTTATGGACTAGTTCTAGCCATCATGATGTGGAGGAAGAGGGACTTGCAGCTCCCGGCGCATACGTCCCTTCTGACACGGCTGCAGTGCGTCCGTGGCCTGGGATTGCATCGCCGTGGCTGTACGTTGCTCTGTCAGGGAGAAGCTCGCTGCATACAAGCCCTCAGTGTCCAGTCATGCTCTGATCAAAGTCAGTGGCAGCACTCCCTTTTGCCTGCAGTGTGCTCCTGGTCCAAACGTGGCACGCCGAGAGAGCCGGCTTTGGAGAACGTTTCCTTTTTAACGCCCCTCCAGTTGCGAATGAGCTGGTTTCTGACTGTCCAGGCCATGCAAGTCCCAGGATAACAGTTGCACTAGCTTGGGGAGTGGGGGGAGGTATTTTTATTTCAGTCTTGAAACGCTGAAAGCAGCTTCTGATCGAATACAGAGCAGTTCTGGCTGTGCAGCGCCCCCCAGTGCAGCCTAGGAACCTTCTTGGAAAATGACAACAGCAACCTTGACACGTGTTGGGTGCAGTAACTCTTTTTTAGCAGAATCCCCAGGAGGGCTCGTCATTTGTACAGCTCCCACGCATGCGGGGAGCAGCATTAGGATTCAACACAGCACCAAGTCCCCTGGGCTGAAACCACGCCCTGGAGGGGTTCGAAGCAAAGGGATTCTGATTTGTGCAGAGGGAATCAGTCCAGCTCCATTCCCGGCTTACGCTGGGAGACCATTGCCCAGGCATTTACTTAGTGTTATTTGTTATTTGTATTGCGGTTACACCTAGGAGCCCCAGCTGAGATCAGAGACTCATTGTGCTAGGTGCTGGACACACGCATCAGAAGACAGTCCATGCCCTATATTTAACCAGACACCTAAACTGCTATCCTCTCCAGTTTGCGGACGGAGGCGCAGAGAGATCCAATGACTCGCCCAAGGTCACACAGGGCATTTGTAGCAGCTGGGAATTGAACTCAGAGCCCCTGAGCTGGTGCTACAAGACTGGCCTTCCTACCAAAGTCCTTGGGTAGCATTTTCAGAAGCGCTTTAGGCGCCTGCATCTCAATCACTTTTGAAAATGGGACCTGAACCACTTAGTCATGGGAGCCTTTCCACTCTCTTCGCTGGGCTGTGGGTCAGGCTGTCTGTGAGTGGGAGGCAGCCATGGGGAGAATGGAACTATAAAAGTACCTGGAACTGTTGCCATCTGAGGGCCATTTTGTAATTCCCCCAGCATAAAAATTTTGCATCACGAAGCCCAGCCCCTAGTGGTGAAGGATGGGGTGGTCCAGGGACATGGATCCAGAGAGAGACCACCTAGGAAATATTTCCATCAAGGAAATAATAAGAAACAGTTTTGGAACTGGCCTCCCCCTTATCCCTAAACCTAATCTGCCCTGAACACTAATCTGGTCCGAGCATCATTGCCTTGGCTGCTTTCTGCTTGGGGAAAAACTGGCCGGCCATAGTGACCAAAGAGCCTGGAGTGTGTTAAATCAGAGCGGAGTTTGCAGTGGCTGTCGAAAAGGCCAGCAGTGTGACTGAAGGCTGACTGGTCAGAGCCAACGTGGCACAGAGCAGGGAGCCGTGGTCTCTTGTGGTGTAGCTGAGGTACAGCAGGACCTGGACTGTTGCGTTTGGTCCCTGGTACCGCGTTAGCGGAAATAAATTGGCAAAGGAGTGGGCGGGCAGAGAAGAGTCAATGACCTGTTGGGGGCAGTCCTCTGCAGGTCGCTGTGAGATGGACCTGACAGGTCCTTTCCATGTCTAGATTCCAAGGGCAGAACTTCACTCTCAGCTACACCCGTTGCAAACCCAGAGGAGTATCCCTGGCTGGAAAGGCATAGCACTGAGAACACTGACCTGCCAAACTGGAGGTGCATTCCTCCACCCAGAGCTCTGAGAGAAGGCAGGAGGGATAGAAAAGGCCATTCATTCTGGATCATAGGACTGGCTGTACTGGATCGGACAATGAGTCCAGCTAGTCTGAGAATGGCCCATACAGAAAGGAGGGTGAACACTCTGTATAACTCACTTGTCCAGCTGTGCAATGCTGCACACAGAGGTGAGGGGGACCCATTCCTTCCTGACCCGTGTCAATGTGGACACCATCTTATGCCCTGAAGCATGACACTTGTTTGCCCTCATTTCAGCATATGTATCTCCCAGTGTTTTTTTTATTTGTCTTACCATGGTGCTTGAGGGCCGCAACTGTGACCTGGGTCCCCCCGTGTCAGATGCTGCACATGTACAGTGAGAGATAGGTCCTGCTCTGAAGACCCTACCACCTAAATAGACAAGGAGAGTGAGGGAAAGCAACTTCCCCAAACAACAAAAGACATTAGTGGAAGACATCCCAGGTGTCCTAGTCCAGGCCCCTATCCATGGGACCACCTGTCCTCCTTCAGAGTTAAGTGACACTGTTTGTCTTCATAGAATCATAGAATCATAGAATATTAGAGTTGGAAGGGACCTCAGGAGGTCATCTAGTCCAACCCCCTGCTCAAAGCAGGACTAACCTCAGCTATATCATCCCAACCAGGGCTTTGTCAAGCCTCAGCTTAAAAACCTGTAAGGATGGAGATTCCACCACCTCCCTAGGTAACCCATTCCAATGCTTCACCACCCTCCTAGTAAAAAACTTTTTCCTAATGTCCAACCTAGACCTCCCCCTGCAACTTGAGACCGTTGCTCCTTGTTCTGTCATCTGCCACCACCGAGAACAGCCTAGCCCCATCCTCCCTGGAACCCCCTTTCAGGTAGTTAAAAGCCGCTATCAAATCCCCCCTCACTCTTCTCTTTTGCAGACTAAACAAGCCCAGTTCCCTCAGCCTCTCCTCATAAGTCCTGTGCTCCAGCCCCCTAATCATTTTGGTTGCCCTCCGCTGCACTCTCTCCAAATTGTCCACATCTTTTTTGTAGTGGGGGGTCTTGAGACGCTCCCAATCCCATCACCGCTATCTGGGTATTTGTACTAGAGTCAATTTCTAATTATCGTTGTTATTTTTATTATACACCGAGTCTCCCTGGATTAATTACACAGAGTAGCAGAGAACATTGCTTCCCCATTTTCTTCCATCTTGCGCGTGGCGGGTGTTTTTAATATTTAATTACACTCCTGCCTTTGATTACTTTAGCTAGGAAAAAAAAGAAAAACAACCTTTTCAAATTGCTAATTTCTCCTCCCTAGGAATTTGTAAACCTGACTCATCCCCACGTCCAATCTCCTTTGTTCTGGGAGGAGCTGATTGCACCCGTTTAACTTTTGCTGATTCAGATTCTTCTGATTTGTTTTCAAGTGGCTGCCCTTTCCCCGACAAACTAATTAATTTCAGCACATCGCAAAGGACCACGGCTGCACCTTATTAGTCACAGACTGAAGCGCGGGGGCCTTTGCCGACAGACATGTTTGTTTGCTTTTATTCGTGTGCATTGCAATATATCTCTGGAGTGGGCAGTACCAGATTGATAACCCAGAAGTAGTGCAAGCGTGCTCCATAGCATCTCCTGGTGGCGGGCATCAACCATTCCCTGCAGTGTCCATCATCACCTCCTCTGTCAGCAACATATACATGACATAGGACTTCACAGGCATGGCAGGTTATGATCCTGCCACAGGAGTTTGCGATCCTGCAAAGGCTCCTGGGTAAAGTGCTTATTACAGCTGCATGTGGCTACTCAAGTGCTGTGCCGTATGGCAAGGGTGTACTCTAGTCTTCGTGAGATGGAAGCATCTGCAGTAAGAGCTGGCTGGAAAATGGGGGGGTTTTCATGGAGATTTTTTATTCAAATGGGTGGTCGGGGCAGGTATAGCTTTCATCAAACTTCTCAGCAGAAACTTTGGACTTTTCATCGAAAAACCAAAAACACTCCAGGGTTGTTGGTGTTTTGATGAAACCATCAAAGCATTTGGAAGACAGCAGACATCCCGGGGGAAATGACTGGCTTGTGGGGAACCCGATTCCCAATCCAAAATGTTACGATGGAATTTTTTGACCAGCCCTAGCCCCAGCTGGGATCAGGGCCCCATTGAAACTCAGAGTGGGAGACAATCCCTGCCGCCGAGGAGCTTACAGTCCGGGCAGACAAAATGGACAAAGGGTGGGGAAAAAAGAAGCATCACTGGCCCCATTGTATAGCTGGGGAACCGAGGCCCAGAGAGATGAAGTCACTGGCTCAGGGTGACCCAGGGAGTTTGTGGCCTGAGTCCCTGTGCAGGGCCTTGATCCGGGCTCACCCGCGGTTTCTGCTTGGGCCCTTTGTTGAGATAAGTCACAAGGGATGCTGGCAGATGGCCCCAGAAGGGTTATGCAATTCCAGCTGTCATGGGAAGGGACACAGAGGACATGAGCTTAGTTAGATGTGCGGCTCAGGAGGAGCAAAGAGGTTTCGAGGGAGGATTGGGCCCAACCCTCCTGCTAGGGGTGTTCTGAGGAGACCGCCGCCTTCCCAAAACCAGAACCACCAGGCAGACGGCTCCATGCTGTGACTCCTCCCCGTCGCTGGGGAGGGCTGGGTCTGTCTGGGCTGCGTTCCTAAGCCCTCCCCCAAAAAGTCCAAGGAGTGGGGAGATGAAGTTCCGGTTTTAGCCTTGAGCACAGTGGTTGAGGTCCCAGCCTTGCTGGAGCCCATGATTGGATGCCTTCATTATCTGAGTGCTTCCCAGTCTCCACGCCGGCCTCTGTCCTCTGACCTCAGCCACTGTGACCACCAACTGCAGCTCATCTCGGCCTCCCTGTATCATTTATCCTGAACCCAGCTGCCCAAACCCTCTCCCCTCCCACCACTTCACTCCCTCCTCCAAATCCCTCTCTTCTGCCATCTCCAGCCTGCTTGTCCTCACCATCCTGGCATCGGCCCTGCCTCCATCTCGGGTCTCTTTTCTCCCGTGCCCCTGTCTTCATGCCCAGCAGAGCTGTGTTACGAATGAATTCAGGGAGGAAGGTGCAACGGATTTGCAAAGGAGATAAGGCAGTGTTTGTGTGCAGCATGTTCTGTGGATTCCCCATTTCTTGCCGCCTTCAGATCCAGACTGGCTGCCGTGCTGGAAGATGCGTTAGTCCGGCACAAGATATTGGGCTCAAGACATAGAATCATAGAAGATGGGGGTTGGAAGGGACCTCAGGAGGTCTTTAGTCCAATCCCCTGCTCATAGCAGGGCCAACCCCAGCTAAATCATCCCAGCCAGGGCTTTGTCAAGCCGCAGCTTAAAAACCTCTAAGGATGGAGATTCCACCACCTCCCTAGGTAACCCATTACAGTGCTTCACCACCCGCTTAGGGAAAAAGTTTATCATAATATCCAACCTAGACCTCCCCCACTGCAACTTGAGAGTGTTGCTCCTTGTTCTGTCACCTGCCACCACTGAGAACAGCCTAGCTCCATCCTCCCTGGAACCTGCCTTCAGGTAGTTGAAGGCTGCTACCAAATCCCCTCTTCTGTGGACTAAACAAGCCCAGTTCCCTCAGCCTTTCCTCATACGTCCTGTGCTCCACCCCCCTAATCATCTTCGTTGCCCTTCGTTGGACTCTCTCCAGTTTGTCCACATCCTTCCTGTAGTGGGGGTTCCAAAGTTGGACACAATACTCCAAATGCAGCCTCACCAATGCCGAATAGAGGGAATAATCACTTTCCTCCACTGCTGGCAATGCTCCTACTAATGAAGCCCAATATGCCGTTAGCCTTCTTGACAACCAGGGCACACTGCTGACTCATATCCAGCTTCTTGTTCACTGTAACCCCCAGGTCCTTTTCTGCAGAACTGCTGCCTAGCTCGTCGGTCCCCAGTCTGTAGCTGTGCATGGGATTCTTCCGTCCTAAGTGAAGGACTCTGCACTTGTCCTTGTTGAACCTAATCAGATTTCTTTTGGCCCAATCCCCAATTTGTCTAGGTCACTCTGTATCCTATCCCTGCCCTCCAGCCTATCTACCACTCCCCCCAGCTTAGTGTCATCTGCAAACTTGCTGAGGGTGCAATCCACCCCATCCTCCAGATCATTAAGGAAGACAGGTGTACCTGGGTGAAACGCTCTGGCCTGTGTTATACAGGAGGTCAGACGAGATGATTTAATGATCCCTTCTGGAACTGATGGGCAATGATTTGATGGTGTCACTATTCAGAATAGTCTCACCTCTGGAGGTGTGAGCAGGATCAAAATGATGAGGGCAGAAACTGATCAGCTGCTGGGGTCAGGGGAAAATGCCACCCCCCGCACCTGTGTGGTGTTATATAGCTAGTGTATTACAGGACTGTTGTCCAAGCACCTAATCCAAAGCCCAGGGAGGCCAGCAGGAGTGTCTGCTCAGGCCTGGCAAGGGGATACCAGGCTTTGTTACCAGATTTGCTCTTCACCTTGGGGTATGCTCATTTATTAGGGTTACCTTCCTGGAAGGGGGGGTGATTCTAGGGGTGTGATTCTACTAATGTACTGCTTGCGTTACTTGTGTGTTCATATGGCTACAAGTCCCCTCCCAATGGAGCTATCCTGCAGGACCTAAGGTTTTCAGGGCTGGGTTCCTCCAGCCCCTGATTCAAATAAACCCTCCCCCCCCACATACACACACACACACACACACATTCCAGATTAACCGAGTACGTCTGAGCGGACCGGGCTATCAGCACTCTCAGCTGACCCCTTATGCGTCCCTGAACTCAGCAGGTTGGGTGACGTCACATTTTCAGTGGCCACCCTTATATGCCCCTTTGCCACGCACCAGAATAGAGCGTGCTTCTTGAGCAGGCTGGGTCCAAATAGCACTTTTCGGCTACTCCCCTTATTTGCCCCTGGACTCAATCAGGCTGGGTCAAACGGCACCTTGAGCCACACCCTTATTTGCCCCTGGACTCCATAGGCTAGGCAGAATAGCACTTCCTGGCTGTCCTCTTCATATGCCCCTTTACACCACAATTGTTCTAGCAGTGACCCCCTTGATGAGCAAACCCCATAGGATTTTTGGGCACTCCAGAGATCTTTGGCTTAGGTAAGAGAAGCATTGCTGCAGAGCAAGATAGGGACCAAGAACACAAAGGAGTACATGCAGTTTGTAGAAAGAGAGAGAGAGAGAGAGAGAGAGTGGCAACCAGCTTGATTATAACAGTTATTTTATTGCCAGGTATATAAAACTTATGATACTAATAGTAATACCATACAAGGAGAGAAAAACAATCAAACACTTACAGTACTACACAATCACAGTTGGGGGATTGGAGAAAGCTAGCCCAGGTTTGATTACAAAAGTAGGAAGTTATACCTGGACTAAGAGAGAGAGATGGAGAGAGACAAAAAGTGTGTTGGGGGAAGAAAGGCGGGGGGGCGGTCTCACCACTCCATGCAGCTCAGAGGTTCCCAGGAACAGGCTGGTCGGCTTAGGGTCTGGAGCGCTCTGAGTCTGGCAGAGTCCCCAGCATGATCAGTCAGGAAGAGAAGACAGGTTCCAGTGAAACTGATGCAGAGTTTGGATCCAAGCATCAGAACAGGGGTTTGAACTCTGATAGGGGGATTTTGTAGACACCAGGTTTGTTTATGGATAAACAATGTCTGGATAAAAGGAGCTGATCCTTCCTGGAAGGGTGTTTTTCCTTGAGAGAGAGCTCCCAATGCAACCAGGATTCAGTGTTTTGCATATCAATACCTAGAATGGTCTGATAACTGCGGAGCCGAGCCGGATGTGCACAGGTGTGAGTTCATTTACATCCAGAGCAGAGATTTCCCAACATGCAGTGCGTCCCTGCTTTACCAATCCCAGAGTTCAGTGCGTTCCCTGCTTTGGCAGTCCCAGAGTTCAGTGCGTGTTCCATCTTCCATGTAGATGAGGCTTCTGTATGCCCCCTTTTTACATCTTTGCTGTAGATGAGGCATGGGGAGTTGTATCACCCTTGATGGGAGGGTTTTCCACGGCCTTTTCATGTTGAAATGCCTTTGGTTTCTGGTTCAAGCAGCCTGGGGGAGGTATTCAGGTGAGCCAGAGAGAGAGTCGGGGTTTTGCGCCCTGGTTCCCCAAGAACTCAGAGCTGCCAGGTAACAGCTTGGATGGGCTCTTGTTCCGGTGTGGCAAAACCTGTCCTGACCCTGCGTTCTCTAGGCTGCAGAGCTATGCTTGCAACTGGCTCACCCCTTCTGCTGGGAGGAGATCGGTTGCCCTAGGAGCGGGTGTGGTTGGTTTGTTCTGCAATGGGACTTGATTCTCACCACTAATGGTTTCTCTTTGGGCCACGCATGCGTCGCCTGCGCTCGCAGCGCTCAGTGCCGCGTGTGTGTGGGAGGGCATCCACAAGACAGGCTGGGAAGCAGAAGCTCAGTACAGAAAGCAACCTAGACTGAACATTTACGCAGCGTGTGCTGTCACCCAGCGCCCTAATTCCCATAGGCAGAGAGGAACCTTTTCTCTACTCAGGAGGCCAACCCTTGAGATCTTTATTCACTTTGGCCCAGACCCTCCAAGGTATTTAGGCACCTCGCTGCCACTGAAGTCAGGGGGAGGTAGACAAATACCTCTGAGGAGCTGGGTCTTCGTGCGTAGGCTAGGCGCAGTGTTTATTACACAGCCGCCATATCCACAGAGGCTATGACTCTGCTACAGGTCCCTCCTCAGGGTTCGTAGTCCTTTGGCTCAAGCTTTAGCCTCTCACAGCTTTCACTTGGGAGGTCCCAAATTCAATCCTTGATGATGACCAAGATGCTGGTTGCTGCAAGTTCTCTTTGGTTTCCACGGTGGTCTCGGCCGGCTTCAGAGCCCCAGGTGAGAGCAAGGAGAGGATAAACATCAGAGAGTTCACGAGGGTCATTTTGACGAGGTTTCCTCGAGTGTTCGCTAGAAAGGGAGTTGGGAATGTAAGTCGTGGTGCCTCCGTCACAGCCTGTCCAGCCCGCTGGTGCAAGAGGCCTCTGAGCCTTCCCCGACGGAGGGTCAGGCAGAGTGGCATAACCCCTGGGAAGGTCTAGAAGCAGCCCTGGTGCGACTCATGATGGGAGCTGCCTTTGGAAGGCAGCCAGCCACCAGCTGGTCTGTGCCATGTGGCAGCCGGTAAATGCCCCCGAGAAAATGTGCTCTGCTCTGCTGCGATTATCTGAGCAATGTCCCTCGATGTCCTCACCAGTGAGTTCAGGGCTCCTTGGTTCTAGTCCCAGCTCTGACCTGTGAGACTTCTGGCAAGTCACTGAGTATCAAAAGTATTTAGGCCCCTAACTCCCAAAGAAACCAATGGGAGTTAGGCACCTAAATACTGCTGAAGATCCTGGCCTTAAATCTCTCTGTGCCTCAGTTTCCCAATCTGCAAAGTGAGGATATTACTGACCATTCTCACAGCGGTGGCTAGGAAGATTAATGCTTGTAAAGTCCTTTTTGATCATGAGCTCTGGTTCTGGGTGGGGTGGAGGGAGCTGGACCGACGGGGAAGGGAACTGGATCCAAGACTGGGTCTGAGTGGCCCAGAGACAGGGGGAGTGACAGAGACTGATGGAGACGGTGTGTAAGGCAGGTGGGGAACGGGCAGACCCATCCTTTCACCATGTGTAGGACATGCTGTTGTGGGATACCAGAGAATTGTGTTAACGGGGCACCCCTGAGATTCTCCCCCTGACCCCTATGCACGGGAGACTAGTTTGTGTTCTGAGTTTCCCTCCTAATTTTGCCTGTCTTCTCTTTCAGATGGCGTTGTGTTGGTTGATCCAGAGTACTTAAAAGAAAGGAAAGGTAACTGCTTAGCCCTTTGGTCCCAGCTGACTGGGCAGTGTTTAACTGGGGCTTCAAAACCCACGTGGGGGGAGCAGCCTCTCACCTGTTCTGCAGGGCAGAACAACTCCATTGCTGCAGGGCCATCCGAATGTGCTTTTACAGTGACCACGCAAGGAGCAGGAGGCCCATTGAAAACCTGCTTGCTTCAAATGGCAACAAAAAAGCACAGACACGGTTCCTAAATATCGCTGGGGGATGTAGGGGGGTCAGCTATCTGCTGCGCCAAAGCAGGGGCTAGGGCGCGCACCACATCAAGGAGTGGTCGTTCAGGATTAGCAGCAGGGCTCAGCACCTCTAAGAGAAAGTCACCCACCAAATCTCAGCAGAGCGGGAGAAAATGGGGGGGGTCGCCTCCAAATTCTCTGTCGCAGACGCCTCTTGTTCTAGGTAAGAAATAGCATCTCTGCTGCTGCTGTCATTAGAATAACCCTGAAAGGCCCCAGTCAGGAGGATTTAGACTTAGAATTGTGTTCTCTTCAGGTGTTGTGAATGTTGAGGCTGGTGAGGACAAAGCATTTCATTCAGCTGGAAAATGGCGCCCTGAGCTGTAGAGAAAGGAGGCTGGTTTTGTTGATAAGGCACTTGACTAGAACTCAGGAGAGAGTTGGGTTTGATTCCCAGGTCTGCCAGGGACTTCCCATGTGCTCTTGGACAAGTCACTGAACCTCTCGCTTTCCTGTCTGTGAAATGGGGGTGTGCGATAGGGTACGCTCGCCCTTAGAGCGCCCCCCAGTATCTGTGTGTAATGTCACTGGTATCCTTGGCTCTAGCGCCTCCTACAGGCCGTCTGCCTCTCACTGGGTCTTCTGTGGCTCAGCCCTCTGGCCAAGTCATAGAATCAATCAGAGAAGATGAGGGTTGGGAGGGACCTCAGGAGGTGTCTTGTACAACCACCTGCTCAAACCAGGACTAACTTCAGCTAAATCATCCCAGCCAGGGTTCTGTCAAGCCGCAGCTTAAAACCTCTAAGGATGGAGATTCCACCACCTCCCTAGGTAACCCATTCCAGTGCTTCACCACCCGCCTAGGGAAAAAGTTTATCTTAATATCCAACCTAGACCTCCCGCCCTGCAACTTGAGACCATTGCTCCTAGTTCTGTCATCCACCACTGAGAACAGCCTAGCTCCATCCTCCCTGGAACCCCCTTTCAGGTAGTTAAAGGCTGCTATCAAATCCCCCCTCACTCTTCTCTTCTGCAGACTAAATGTCACAAAATTCAACCCCCTCTCCCCTGGGTCGTCCTCCCTCAGCTGTGTCTGAGTCCTTGCCTGCAGCCAGGCTCCATCACTCAACGCCATTACACCCAGCTGGGAGTCTGCCCCGACCGGGAGAGACTGGGGGCAAGGCTGATTTCAGGGTCCCGCTGGCCTGTGACAGGGTGTCACAGGTTGGCTAGCCCTTTAAGGACAGTTGGACTCATACCTGTATAAGATTAGCACCCCTTCTCCCCCCAGGCTGGGCGATTTCTTTACAAGGGCTAAGAAAACTTAGTTTAGAGGAGGGACTGCAGGCAGCAAGTTGGGTGCCCGTGGAAAACCCTGAAACCGGGTCTCGGGGAGTCAGAGGAAGCAGTGGGGAGTCAGCGCTCTATCCCAGAGCACAGAAACTGAAAGGTAGCCCAGCAGTGACTGGGAACTGAGCCCAGAAGGAGGCTGAAGAAACCAAATGGGTCAAAAGAGATTCTTGTGGGTTTGGACTTCAGCTACCCAAAAGGGGACTGAACTTGGACAATGACCCACACGAGCCCACCGGAGAGGCAGAAAATCATTGGGAGGGGGAAACTGAGGCTGGGGGTCCCTGTAGTATGACATTCAGCCAGCAGGGTGCTACAGCGCCAAGCAGGGGTGTTTTCTTTCAACTACCTTTTCCTTGTCGTCTTAGATTGCAAGCTCCCTGCAGCAGGGATCGTCTCTTACTCTGTGCGTACAGTGCCTAGCACTGTTCTGGTCTGTTCAGGTCCTTACACAGCGCACCCATCACCGCAGTATCTGAGTGCAATGACGCGCACCTGTGGCTTGGTCTTTCTCCCTTCATTTTCCCAGGTGGTGCAGGGTCCTTTTCTTCTTTAATGTAGCGTGCGGAAGCTGTGCTGTATGCTTTCGCTGGCAGAAGGCAAAGCCGACGCAGCGTGCTTGATCGCAGTTCAGCTCTTTAGGCATTCCTGTAAGAGAAATACGAAGTGTGCTGTAACAGAAGTACCGAGCACGCACACAGACAGTCCCTGCTCTGCAACCTAGAGAGAGAAGAACAGCAGAAGGGCAGGGATCTAACGATGAAGCAAACGAACAAGGCGATGCTGGCCCAGCTGTGCCTGTGATGCCTTTGCCTAGGGAAGGGATCAGTATAAATCCAGCTCTAAAACAGTCTGGAAGAGGGGTTGAAATCACTCTGAACCCTCCTGTTCTCCCACCATCACCCGCACTCCAGAGTGGGACACGGCAGCACGGAGATTGTTATTTAAGCCTTCAGACGTTGCTGCAGGTGACGGGGCCGGTGGGACTAGAGCCGGCATTGAGACAGCTGCCCAGACCCTGGGGCGGAGTGCATGGGTCCCATCCCCCTAGTCTGAGTCATTTCTCGTGGGTATTTGGTTCAGCTGTGTCATTTTCTGTTTGTGTCTGCGTTCCTGGGAGAAATACGAGGCGACGGATGAAAGTTCCCCTCGCTGGGCTGTTTGCTAGCAGCAGAAACGATGGGGCGAGGGGGAAATGAAATCGCAAGCGTGGAATTAGGTACTTGTGTAATGAAATCCCAGCTCCCACCCTCCCGTCTCGACTGCCAGGTCTGTCTGTTCCTCTCCTCAGCCCCGCAGCACACACAAAAGTGCGTGTTGCACCCGAATCTTGTGCCTAGGGCAGTGGAATAGGAGGCAGGAGATCCCGGCTCAAATCCTAGCTGTGCCGCCTGTGGGAAATATACAAGCTCTTCGCTTCCTTTCACAACGTCCTCTGTCTCTTTAGCATGTGAACTCTCTGGTCTCTGGTGGTGTGTTTATGCAGCACAGTGGGGCCCTGATCCCACCATAATGTTAATACCGTTGAAAGGATTATTTGCTGATCTCTCCCATTTGATGCCTTCTCTCCCTGCCAGTCTTCGTCACGCTGACCTGCGCCTTCCGTTACGGCCGGGAGGATCTGGACGTGCTGGGACTGACCTTCCGGAAGGATCTTTTTGTGGCCAACATCCAAGCCTTCCCCCCGGTCCCTGAGGAGAAGAAACCCCTGACGCGACTCCAGGAACGGCTGATCAAGAAGCTTGGCGAGCATGCCTACCCCTTCACTTTTGAGGTAGGAGCCCTCACGTTGGGGGGGGGGGAGGGGAGCGTTTCTCCCATTTCATCCCTGATTGGCTCTCCTGCCCCTTGGGCGGTTCCTTCATCCCAAGCCAGGGTGGTGCTGGACCAGATCAGAACTTGGCTGAGATGTCTCCGTGGAAACACCAGATCACTGCAGGAAGTGATGCTGGCAGTTCAGTAGGTGGTGCTTTTCCATCGGAGGCTGCATCTGTGCTGGAAAAAAAAAAAATGGGACCACCGGTATCCACTGGTGCTGCTGTATCGGTGCCAGCAACAGCAGGGGCTGAGAGGGCTCTGGAGCGGGTTAGATGGCGCAGTGGTATAAACACCAGAGTCCTGTCAACAATACGGAGCTCATCAATGGAGATCAGAGGTCCCACTGTTTCCAGCATACTGACACACCCCGGCCCGGTCGTCAGCAGGGGGATTAAATCTGGAACCTCGAGATGGAAATGCACAAGCCTCTACTGCGGGAGTTCAAAGAGCAAAGGCTCCAGTGGGTGTATCTCCCTGTCCCTGTGGTCCAGCCACCATGGGTGGGGACAGGGCATGCACTGAGTGTGCATGGCTTACCCAGGCGTAGACGAGGCCTAAGTCGGTGCTGGACAAACGCTGGAGCCTGGTGCTGGGGTGCCGTGCTGGCGGAGGTGGCGTCTTTCAGATGAGACGTGGAGCCAAGCTCCTGGCCATCTCGGGCCAGTGAAGGTCCATTGGTGCCTTTCTCGGAAGAGCAGGCATGCCGGGCCCAGCGTCCTGGCCCAATGCCAACGCAGGCGAATCTGGGAGTTGGGTGGGTACTGGCAAGCCCCTCATCCCTGTGGCACTGCTCGGACATCCTCATGGACGTTGCAGTGCATCTCTCTGTTTGCAGGGACTGTCTGAAAAGAGAGAGCCTGGGGAGAACTCGTGCAAATTGGTGTGCGTGCAAATGTTCAGGCTGGGAGGCTTCACCCGGCCCTTCTGTTGAAAGCTTCACATGCTCTGGGGAGTTGACCAATGAGGGAAGTGGGAAAAACACCATGTGACTTGGGTGCCCAATTGCACAGTGTGAATGATGTGTTGTTATTATTTACGTGCTTTAGTGTCGCTCACAATGTGCTAGGAGCTGCACATATACAGAGACGGTGCAAATCTCTATGATTGAAGGGCCTGATCCAACAACTATTGGCCCTGAACCTGTCTGTTAAGAGCTGCTCATGCAGTATAAGAACAAAATCTGTATTGAGCCTATACAGTTGTGAGCAAGTCCCTATTCTCATACCCCACTAGATGAGACTCTGGATGTGTATTATCCATATACTCGTGTAGCTACAGATATCGCTTTGTACACAGAGCTCTCATAACATAGCGACAGTGACTAGCCCGTGTGGGCTGCAGAAGTCAGTGAATAATTCTGAATAACGAAGACGTGTGTAAAGATCGAGGCTGAAGTTAATGGGAGTTGTGTGGCTAAATCTCCTAGTCCGCTTTGGAACTCTCAACCAAAGGCTGTTCAGAGATAACAAACAGAAAAGACTAGTTTTTCTACCAGGATTTGCTCATTGTGAATAGCTCTCTCAGCTCTCTCTCTCTCTCTCTCTCTGTGTGTGTGTGTGTGTGTGTGTAATATGATGCAAAAATTGTGTCATATATGAAAATTGGAGGGGTGGTAAATAACAAAGAAGACAGGTCACTGAGTCAGAGCGATTTCGATCACTTAGTAAGTGGGTGCAAGCAAACAATGTGTGTTTGAACACAGGTAAATGTAGACGAAGAATGTGAACACAGAATGCAGGCCATACTTACAGGATGGGAAGCAGTGACTCTGAAAAAGGTTTGGGGGTCGTGGTGGATAATCAGCTGAACACGAGCTCCCAGTGTAATGCTAATGTGATCCTTGGATGCATAAATAGGCTTGAGTAAAAGTCGAGAAGTTATTTGACCTCTGTATTTGGCACTAGTGCGACCGCCGCTGGAATCCTGGGCCCAGTTCTGGTGCCCGCAATTCAAGAAGGACGTTGATAAATTGGGGAGGGTTCAGAGAAGAGCCGGGAGAATGATTACAGGATGAGAAAATCTGTTTCTAGTGATTGACTCAGAGAGCTGCATCTATTTAGCTTAGCAAAGAGAAGGTTATGGGATGCCTTGATCATAGTATATAAGTATCTACATGGGGAAGAAATATTTAATAACAGGCTCTCCAGTCTAGCAGAGACAGGCCTAACCCGATCTAATGGCTGGAAGTCGGAGTTAGACCAATTAACACTGAAAAAAATGTGTACATTTTTAACTGTGATGTTACTTCACCATTGGATTTGGGACTCTTCATCACTGACCAGTTTTCAATCAAGACAGGCTGTTTTGCTAAAAAGATCTGCTCTAGGAATTATTGCAGGGCAGGTCTCTGGCCTGTGCGATGCAGGAGGTCAGACTAGATGATCACGATGGTCCCTTCTGGCCTTGGGCTCTATGAATCTATATTTACATTTTGGACCTTAAATTCTGCCAGTAGTTTGAGTGGGATAGAGGATTCATAGGTACTTCTTGTCCTAAACTGTTGTGCAGGGTTGCTGTGTGCTGTTTAAAGGCTGCTGCTTTCCACCCCTGAAGTGCCTGCATTTCGATGATGGGGGGAAGCGATCCCTTGATGATAAAGAGTTTTTAATCTAAGTTTGTGGAGCACTTGGCTGAGAGCCACCATCTAATTGTCCGTTGTTATTATCAGCTCGGCAATTTCAAACAGTTCCTCCGCACCAAGTTTTAATTGCTCTGGAAATTAGCTCCCACTCTTGTCTGGAATGCAAAGAGGAGCAGCCAGAAATGGTTTGCTGGGTGGGAGGAAAATGTTGTCTAAAATGTAGAGAAGCAAAGAGGCCTGTCCTGCGACCTCCCATATCGATTAAATAGTAACTGAAATGAAGCAAATTATCTCAGCAATGAAAGGACAAATATCCAGTTATAACGGAGTGGCCTAACATTTGTTCCTGTTGCATCCACTGCTTCCCCCCACCCTGGGCAGGCAGTTTGCTGTAGTCAATGGGGTACTGTTTTGGGGGTCACAAGACCTGGGCCTTATTCCCGACTCTGTTGCTGACCTGCTGGGTGACGGTGGGCATTTCACATCCCCTCTCTGTGCCTCAGTTACCCCTCCCATCCTTTGCCTGTTTCGACTGTCAGCTCTTTGGGACAGGGCATCTCTCACTATATGTATGTACAGCACCCAGCGCAATGGGGCTCACCCAGATTTTGCCTGTAATGCAAATAATTAGTCTTTTCTTGGAGATCCCTGGCCATTCCTGGTTTGAAATCACACCCAGAAATGCCTATTCTGACTTACATCCTTTGATAAAGAATCACAACAGAATAGCATTTTGGCAATACTTCTCAATTATAAATGTTCAATACAGCCGAGTGGCACACACAGGGCAATTACACATTACAGCTAAATACCCCATCCACAAGTAATCAATAATTAAACACTTCTTCAAGTGTTCTCATTAACGGATTTGACAAGAAAACCAGGCATAAATCCATGCAAGGCCACAGATCTCCTAGATTTCTCTTGCTTCTCTGTTTCTGGGTGTAGATACTCGGTTTTCCCCTCTACCGTTTGACCTTCCCAGGCATTAATAGGCTGGATTGTAGATGCTAGCCAGAACTGTATAGCTTTCCACTGGAGCAAGTCCCAGGTATCAGAGAAGGGGCAAAAATAAAAAAAATAAACTCAGTGCGCTACTAAATCCCCGCTCACGATCTCTGCTTGAACGGCAGCAGAACCGGGTTGGTGTTGTGCTCATTTTGCACCAAAGCAAATGCCCCATTGCCAGTCATGCCAGCCGTGAGAGGTGCTGGTGCAGACTCTCTGCAGATTCAGGAAGGCCGCGCTGCATTGCGTCACATAGGGAAAGTTTTCTTTGCGACCATTAGTGCGAGGAACTGCTTGCAACGTGAGATTTGAAATTCAGCAGAAACTGATGGGCCCTTTAAAAAGCCCTGCAGCTGTGATGTACCGCCCTGCATTGGTTCAGAACATCTTGTCCACCCCTCAGATTGCTTCCTACAGCATATTCCCCAGTGCTAGGTTCAATCTAGTTCAGAATTACTCAGCTGATGAGGCTTCTGCGACTTCCACGGGGAAACTATTCCACAATCAAATAGATCTCACAGCTACCAGACAGACATCCCACTACAGCCACTAAAACATGCACTGTTCTGAGAACCCTGCAGTTACTAAACACAGCGGAGGAGAGGCAGTCAGGGAAATTTCAGTATAACCAGCCACCTCTTTGCTCCCCGATACAGGGGACAATGAATGCTACAGATTGTAACAGCCAGTGGAATTAGAGAGAATGCAATGCTTCTGTGCCCCCGTGGTACAGACTGCACCAAGATCTGTAGCTGGACAGAGAAAGGCTTGTTCTAATAATTAGTTATTATATGTATTACTGTAGTTCCAAGGACCAGGACTCCACTGTGCCGGGTGCCGTACAAACAGAGAACAAGATGATTCCTCCCCCCGCATTTTACAATCTAAGTGTAAGACAAGAGAGGGAGACGGACAGTCTGACAGGGGAGCATAAAGGAACAATGAGACCGTTCTCATCAGCAGGACAAGCAGTGCACTCTGCACACCAGCAGCCTGACTGTTTTCAAGATTTTCATAGGCCTGCTGGCACAGCGTTAAGAAGAATAATAGGGTAGCGGTTTAAGATTGCAGGCTGTGCCAAGCACTGTTACGTTTGCATCGACCACTGTCTGGCTCTCTCCCATTGCCAGGGCCATGGTATTTTTCTGTGGGGTGTCGTTCGTTTAAGAGGGTATTTGCCCCCCCGCATTTGGACCACGGCAGGTTGCAAAACACCAGCCGACACAGAAGAGCAGAAAAGCAAGCCAGAAATATTTCGCATGCGTGAGGCTGCAGTTACACTCGCCGGGGTCACCAGATTTGTAAACACTCCCATGTCCTTGTAAAACAAGCTTAATTCCTCCAAATCCCACAGATTAAACATGTCTTTATACGTTGTATACCCTCTTGGATTTGGGATATTTAAAGGGCCAGTCAGTTTAAACTAGGTCCTGAATTCAGGGACTGGGGGGGCAGGCTTGTTTGTTTTTAAAAGGAGGGAGGATTGCAAAGCCTGATCGGAACAGAAACGTTTTGAGGGTTTCTTTATTTCAGTGAAAACAGTTTCTCCCTTCCCCCCCCTTTAAATCTGACATTCCCAGATCTTACTTCAGTTCCTGAAAACCAATAAATGAAACCAACTAGAAACTGACCAATCGTCAGGATGATAAAGTAGTTGTATTACAGTAGTGCCGACAGCCCCAGTAGGCATGAGAACCCCGTTGTGCTGGGCTTTGTGGGTAACCTTTTCAAAAGTGTCTAAGTGATTTAGGAGCCTAAATTATAATAAAAGGCAATGGGACTTTTGCTCCTTAGTCACATAGGCCCCTTAGAAAATGTTACCCTGTATCTATACAAGACAGTCCCTGCTCTAGGGAGCTGTGGAATGGCTGAGCACAGGAAAGGAAGGGCAGTCTAGTGGTTAGAGTTCCAGACTTCGATTCAAGTCCCTGCTCCGCTATAGACTTCCTGTTGGGCCAGTTACTTCGCTTCTCTGTGCCTCGGTTCCCCATCTGTACAGTGAGGATAACAGCCCCGCCTTGCCTCACGGGTGTGTGTGAGGATAAATACATTAATGATTGTGCTACGGTGATAGGAGCCATATAAGTACCTAGGATAGTCGGAGGTTAGGGTGAAGCAGAGTCTCTACAGCCAGGAGGTTGGATTGACCTGGTTTGCATCATTTTAATGTGTGTGTTGGGGAGATCAGTTCTTTCATCTTTTTCCCCGGGTAATTTTGTTTTTATTCAGCCTTAGTCATGCTGACTTTCGAGTCTCATTAAACTGTACCTCGAGAAGTGGGTTTGACATCAGACTCGGGGGAGAGGCTGAGGGACGCACGTTCCATAGCATCTCATCAGGGGTGGCTCGTCTTTGTTAGTATCCGAGGGGCTTGTAATCAGCAGCCCCAAGCGAAGAATCTTCTGACGTTTTGGTGTCTGAGGGGGAGATGCATCGCCGAAGGACTGGCAAGAGAAAATGCAGGGTGACAGGCTGGGGACCAGGAGAGGGCCTGGAATATGACACAGCCCGTGACATGCAAAGACGTGGCATGAAACGGTGTGGACTAAACCGTGGCATGGAATGACGTGGCACTGTGTGAGGTGCCAACGTGACATAAAGCAGCGAGGTAGAAATGAGCTGGAACCCTATTTGCATAGAGCAGAGAGGTGTAAGTTTCAACCAGCTGGGAGCCATCATTATACTTTCTGTCCCTCTCCCATTTGTTGGGATCTTAGCAGCTTCCCGCAGAACTCCTTTCTGCACCCACTGAATGCTGTCCTTGTAAAGAGAGGCAGAAGATGATTGTTTATATTGTGCTAGCTCCTGGAGGCCCAATCAAGTACCCATTGTGCTGGGAGCTGTACACACATCGGACAAAAAGACTGATTGGAAGCTCTTTGGGGCAGGGACTGTCCTTTTGTTCTGTGTTTTTACAGTGGCTAGCCCAAGGGGGGCCTGGTCCATTGACTAGCCTCCAAGGCACGAGCGCACTACAAACAAGAGAGAACAGCTGACAACAGAAAGACAGGGGAGCGCGGGGGAACAGAGACAATTATGACCCGTGTAACAATCAGCAGACATTACACGCCAGCTGCATGGCTGCTGGTTTGGTGGGGTTCGCAGCGCAGGTGAGTTTTAAGAAGGAGGCCATTGTATCTTCTTGGATACTGAAAGCAAGTGGAAAGGAAAGTCCAACTACTGCAGGCACTGGGGAAGGCTGATGCTCCAGCCACTGTCTCCCCCCGTGCTAGTGCAGCTTCTTGCCAGCCAACATCTGTTTAGGGACGTTTTGTGATGCCGTGCATCGATCTGACAGCAGGGCCTTGTGGCTCTGGCGACACAGCTACGGTTTGTTGTGCCTGTCAGCGCAGCCGTTTGTTGTGTGCACTGGGCTGGAACGGAAGGCAGGACTCCTGGGTTCTGCTCCTGGCTCTGCTACAGAGATCCTGTGGGACTTTGGTCAAGTCACTTAGGGACTGATGGTCAAAAGTGGCCTTTCTGTTGGGGGTGTCTCTGGGGGCACAGCTTTAAATGCCCTGGGACTGACTTATGCAAAGCTAAGGGGTGTGGGTAGATCAGTACCTGGAGGGCAGGCCTTCGAGGAACATCCAGGGTGGTGCTGGTGACTCAGTAGCGGGTGCTTCTCCCAGTGGCTGCTGTGGAAGTTCTGTCAGGTGAGCCGAGGTCCTGCCATGGTCCTGTGATGATCATTAAAGATCATGTGGTGCTTTTGGTAAGGAATGGGGGATTAGCCCCAGCACCTTAGATAAATTCTACTTCAATTCCCATCCTCCCCAGCCCCCATCTGTGCTTTTACTTGGATACAGCATTCTTCACTCAGCTGTTACACACCCGCTGTGTGTCCCCCCTTCCCAGGCGATGGCATTTCAGGGGTGGGTGAGATTCTTTCCCAGGGGTCTGGCTGGCGGGTCTTGCCCACATGTTCAGGGTCTAACTGATCACCATATCTGGGGTCAGGAAGGAATTTTCCCCTGGGTCAGAGATCCTGGGTTGTTTTTGTTGTTTTTTTTTTTTTGCCTTCCTTTGCAGCACGGGGGCCCAGGTCACGTGCAGGTTTAAACTAGAGTAAATGGTGGATTCTCTGTAACTTGGAGTCTTGAAGTCATGAGTTGAGAATGCCAGTAACGCAGCCAGGGGTCTATGACAGGAGGGGTGTGGGTGAGGTTCTGTGTGCAGGAGGTCAGACGGGATGGTCATGATGGTTCCTTCTGCCCTTAAAGTCTATGGGTCTGTGAGACTCCTGTGTCTCCCACAGCTCCCTCCTGGGGATAATATAAGAATCCGAGTTTTGAGAGCTTTGGATGAAAGGTGAAAACTCCTGGGCCAGTATCTCCATTTACTTCAGCACAGCTACTGTGATCGATGCCCGCCGGCGACCTGGCCCCTTGTTTTTAAATTGTGGATAATTTTGCCCTCTCACGGCTGCTTGTGTAGGTCGCAGTGTCTTGTCCACTCACCTCAGATGCTGCCCTGAACCACGAACCGCTCCTCCGCTGGGACAGCCAGTCCAAGCCGACCAGGAGAGGGGCACGCCACCGCTGCGTCTGTCACCCTCCTGCTGGCATCGCCCAGCACTCATTAAAAGGGCCAGGCGCTTTAACTCCTGCCACCGTGGTGCCATTTCACTAGCAGCCCCGTGGGGGTGAGCGGGGGCTGGTCACTGGGGATTTGAGACTTCATCCTCTGCAGGATGTTCACTGTGATGCTTCCCAGGGATACCCAGCATCGTGGGGTACCCAGCTACCACCGCCTGGCTGTGCCGGCCAGGGGTCAGCTCTCCAGCCCCGCTGGCCACAGGCAACCCACACATTCCCCTCTAGGCCTACACAGACCCCGCTCGCTCTCTGCAGGTTAGCGATCGGCACAGCCCCGCCCGCAGAGCGCCCCTCCGGCGTGTACAGCACCTGATCTCCAGGACACGGGCGGTGTGCACCGCTACGCTGCTTCCAAAGAAGCAAGACAACTGCAGCTTGCCAGTCCCACCTCGGCTCACCGCTCGGCTAACCCCCAGCGCTTGGATACCTTTATAGCGTTGAGCTTCTTTAACGAAGTATAGGGACTCACGGAACAGCAAGCAGGAGTGCAGGGAGGAAATCATTACGTACCACATAAAATCACAGCACACACTCTAGAGCCTCGCCTCCCTCACGCAGGTACTTTCACGTTGCAGAAAGCAGCGCTCACTGGATGTCCTGCCGGCGTTTGACCAGCAGCTCGGCTGGGATCTTCCACTCCCGAGACAAGCCCGCACTGCCCGCTTGCCTCCTCGATGAAAGATTCTCTGCATTCCCAGCGACACCCCCACAAGCAATGTCTTTACTCACGAACAGGAGCCCCTCCTGCCCTTCCCCCCCACCCCGGTAAATTTCCTCTCTGGAAGATTTCAGTCTGTTTTCACTGTCGCACAGCTTGTTAAATACGAGCCGTCCGTACGTTTCACAGTGATTACGACGACCCCTGGGCTTCCAGGCCTTGGTGGAGACCTCACAAGCCACCCTCTAGTGAATTATCCTGCGTCAATCCAACCCAGAGCATCCTGTGAAAGTCTATACACCCCCTGAGCCTTTACTAGCTAGCACCACGCGGTCTCTGGGTCACACTCAGTCCGAGCTTTGGGCTCGCCCATCACTCCTGGCTTAGCCGCGCAGCCGTTCGCACACAGGGGCGCGGTGCGAGTCCCTGCACGTCAGTGGGCATGGCGGCAGGGCAGAAACGGCCCACGGGGTGTGTGTGTGGAGCACTCTGCTGCTCTGTAGAGGGCTGGGAAACACTCAGGAGATGCCAAGGGTTTCTAAGGACCCGTCTCACCCCTGCTTGCCCCCACGTCGCTCCAGTGGGGCTGGCTGCAGCCGCCCTCAGTAGCTGAGATGTGGAGGCGGGCCGGGTTGTCTCGTGCCTTCGGCTCCAGGGCGCTAAGCAGCTGAATGTCTCCTATGAGGTGCCAGGCACCTGCCCTCTGCTGGAGATGGGCGTGCACAGCATCCTGCCGGAGGCCTCAGCACCTTGCAGGATTGGGCCACTCAGCATTAGGGCCACATTCATCCTAGGTGTGACTCTCTGCTCACCCTCTGAGCCCCAAAATTCAACCCTGCTCGGACCTGGGACACTGAGGCACCCTGGACCGGCCAGCTGAGCCCTTCCTCCTCCCGAGGTAGGTAAATAGAGTCCCGTGCGGTGTAGCGTGCGTGTGTGGAGCAGGCAGGCACTTGGTCTCTTCCGTGGGCTACATCTGGTTACAGTCCGACCCTGACCCTGATTTCTCTTTCAGATCCCTCCCAACTTGCCGTGCTCTGTTACGCTGCAGCCCGGACCGGAGGACACGGGGAAGGTAAATGCTGGTTTCCTCTTTGTCGCTCAGTAGCTCATGCTTCGCGGAGGCACGATGATGGCTTAGCTGGAATCCTCCAGTCCCCTGGGCTCGCTCCCGAAAGCCGTGCCTGCCTCAGAGTGACCCAAGCAATGGGCGGCGGCTTCTCAGAGCGATGGCATGGTCCGACGGCTCACTACACTCCTCGGGAAGCGAGCTCCATGCAGCTCCAGGGGGTGATGAGGTTGCCCTATAGAGGCGGCTCTCCTCTGAAAAAGGACCGTAGGCCAGTGGCAAGGTGGGGGCTCCTTTGTGGCTGTGTCTCAGCCATCCCCAGATCCTATTGGCTCAGATTCAAACCAAAAGGTTTTTGCCAAGGGACTGGCTGTCCTGGGAGTAGCTGTGCCGGTGGCACGACAACCAAGTGGCTACGCAGTACAGGTATCCCAGCCCTGCCAGCTCGCCTGGGATCTGAGAGTCAAGCTGGCTCCCTTCCTTCTTGTGCTTCCAAACCAACTAAAAGGTCCACAGGCCAAATGAGGCTTTTAGTAGCCCCATGAGACCCTGCTGGCTTTCGATGGGCTTGCAGAACGGCCCTGGAAGTGGAACGCTGTGAACGATTCCGTGGATGCCCCAAAAGAAATAGACTCCAGCTTCCCCGCCCAAAGCGCCGCTTGGTCTGCAAAACAAAGGCAGCACAGACTTGCTATGGTCACTAAAGCCAGCCGCTCTGGCTCTGACACACACACGATGGGCAGATCCGCTGAGCAGGGCAACGTCTACATGGCCATGGCTCAGAGAACAGCCCTTTAAGCCCTAGCTTGTCGGGTCTCTGCAGGAATATTAATGACCCGCTAGTAATAAGTTCCATTAAACTTAGAATGGCAGCGTTTGCCCCATTGCACCCCCATTTTCACCCTCCACCGCCCTGATTTTCAGGTGTTACTTGCCTGGGCACGTGGAAAAGAGTGGCAGTAATTCTTCTACCCGGGAAAATCGAGTTTTCTCCACTTGCTCACCATTCAACCCCCCCCCCACACACACCTTCCTTCCTCCCAAAAAACGACCCCTTGCACTGAGACCAGATCCTGAAAATGTCAGCCCGGAAGATGAGCTTTGGCTGGAAACGGGAAGTGGTTACTTGGTCTTCACAATCGCTACAAGACCTCAAGCTCAGTGTAGACATCATAACACATAGGGTTCATAACCGGGCTGCCCGCTCGGAACTTCATGGTAACACGTTGGCGGCCCAGGCCCCTGTCACATGAGGAGAATCTCCATTAGCAGTACGGGGGCTATTACACAGCTGAGCATTTCTGAGCCCCTCAAACGGGATAAGGGTGCGTGCGACCAGTCCAGGAGAACAAAGTGACGTCCACACACCCTCCCGCTAACACCTCACTGCACACAGACATGGCAAAGCCATTAGACCCCCACTGAGGCGATAAGGAAGGGCCAGGAGAAATGATTTCCCAGCTTCCTGCCTCACTGTGTTCTGCTTTGCAGGCCTGTGGTGTGGACTATGAGGTCAAAGCGTTCTGTGCAGAGAACCTGGAGGAGAAAATCCACAAGAGGTAAACGAAGCCCGGGTTTTTATCGACCCTGCCGGGGGCAAAAGGCCCTTCTGTGGCGGCGCTGGGGAGAGAGAATGCAGAGCAAGGGGAGGGAACAGTCCAGCCAGCTGTGGACAGGCCTCAAGTGCTGACACTGAAGGCTGCAAACTGGTGCTCGGTGCCGTTCTCTCTCTCGCATGCCGGTGGCTCCACCAGCCGGCAGCAGACGCTAGGTGTTAGCTGTAAATGACAGCCCCTCGCCCCGTGTGCTCCCTCCTCCATGGCCAGGCCTTCGATGTCCTTCCTGGGCCTTCCACATGCCTCGTTCTGATCCCTCGCCTGCTGGCTGGGAGGCTCCAAACCCAGCGCCAGACGCCTCTGTCACAGAGCATCGTCCTTCCTCTCGCTTGCCGGGCCAGCAATTTCCCCCAGCTGGAGCTAGGAGCCAAGTTCCGGCTCCAGGAGCTGAGGCCTGGATCCCAGCCACCCACATGGCAGCGTGGGCTCCCTCTGCATTAGGCTGGTCACATTTCCTGCCCACTCCAGCCCCTGGTCTGTGACGCTGGGGTGGCTGATTCTCGTTGGTCCTCAGTGGATCTCGAGGGTTGCGGCTGGGTGGGAACTGAGAACGTTTGCCTGGCTCCGCTGGGCAGCCGGGGGAGTTTAACTCCATTATCTCCTGGTTGCTCAGCCCAGCCACGGCACTTTGATTAGACCGTTGCAGCTTCTGCAGGGAGCTCCCCGGCCCTCAGAGAGTGCAGAGGGTCTCTGGGCGGGTCCTGCTCTGGGGGAGCATCCAGCCGCTCTGAGAACTCTGCACCTGGGCGGGGGCTGGGCCCTTCAATGATCCCTTGCCCTAGAGCAGTGGTTCCCAACCTTTTTGGCTCGAGGGCCACAAATATAATTCTTACAACCTGAAGGGCCTCCAGGCTCTGCCACTTTTGGCCTGTGGACCACGGGTTGGTGACCACCCGGCAGATCGCCAGCCTGGGGATTTCTCCCACCGGCAGTCCGTGAGCGCGGTGCGTGGGGCCCAGTGGGGGTGGCTCATGAAGCCTCGTTCCCGGGCTAGTCACAGAGCCCCTGGTCGAGGTCCAGTGGAGACAGAGCAGATGCGCTGAGTGAGAGCAGCCGGTGAGCTTCAGAGCTGGCACCCCTCTGAGCTGCACGGAAGCACGTCCCCCCTTGGAAAAAGCTTCATGGCCCGTCAGGTAACAGCCGCCTGGGCCTCCCTCTCTGCAGGGTCCTGGTTCTAGGCCCTGGTCCCCACTTTTAGCATGGCGTGTCTGTGCCACTGTCAGACAGCTAAGCAGTATCCTCCCTGTTACGCAGATGGGGAAACTGAGGCACAAAGAGGGTAAGTAGTGAGACCAGGAAGCCTGTTACCTTGAGGGTGGGCGCCACCCCCCAGTGTAGTGCATAGCGGGGTAGCGTAACCCTCTAAATATTTCGAGCGCCATCTAGTGGGTCTCACGATTGCAGCAGCCCCCGGAGCCTAGGGAGCCTGATGCTCCCGCTCAGGCTGGGCAGAATTCGATTTTTCTGTCTTTGTCATTCGGACAGCTACTCTTGGTGTTTCTTTGTAAAGAATCCCCCCGAGTTTGAGCGGTTTCACTTCTCACCGTTCCAGGAAATCCCGGGGCGTCGGATGATAATTATTTAATGCCGAGAGATGCTGAGAGGCTAAAAAGTTTCCAGCTTTAGAAGCACTGAAACAGAAAACGGGTCTAGACATCCTTAAATCAAACCCGTCCGTTCTCAAGCGGCCTTTGTCCTTCCTTTGCCCAGCCGTGCACTGTGATTATTCTCGACGGGACATAGGCCCGCGTCGGTTTGGGGGTGTGTGGGCAAATTGATGATTGCCGATAAAAATCAAATCCTTCCAAGCCGGTTGTTAATATGTGAAGCGCAAAGACACATCTCGCTTCCCCTCCCTGCCTCCCGCGGCCTTATCCCCCCGCCACATTTCTGGGTCTTTGACTTTTTGTGGGGGGGGGCAGCGACCCTGCTCAATGGCTTACGTCTGCTGGGGGCTTCCAGCACCCTGCTGCTCCAGGGAAGCATCGGGAAGGAAAGGGTGCATGCACTGACTCCATCCAGGCTTGGCCCTGGGCGCCAGAGCCTGGTGCGCCATCCTGTGGCCAATGGCGGTGTGACTTGCACACAGACCTTGGACGCTCAGGCTGAGGCAAATGCGTTGCCTAGTGGTTAGAGCTGGAGTGTGAGAGTCAGGGTGCCTGGGTTCTGTCCTTAGCTCTGCCTCTAATTCACGGTGCGACCCGTTACGTCACTTCACCTCTCTCCCTGTGCCTGGGGAAAGGCAGGATTCAAGGAGGCAGCCCTGGGCTGGGACGGGGCTCGTGGAGGCCTGAGATTTCACTCCGATGGGGGAAATCCAGGGAAGGCGGAAGCAGGAGAGAAATGGGGTCCCAGGGAGGGGCCCTTTGATTTGCTTGGAGCTGTGGCAGGACTGGATCAGGCGTTCTGGGGGGGGTGGAAGGGAAGGTCAGGGTTTGGGATGCCAGGGCAGCATGCCGGCACCCGGGGCATCTCCCCGCAGCCTCGGGGTCAGCCTCTGCCTCCAAATGTCCCCGCAGGAATTCCGTGCGCCTGGTGATCCGCAAAGTGCAGTACGCGCCGGAGCGACCGGGTCCCCAGCCCACGGCGGAGACCACCCGGCATTTCCTGATGTCCGACAAGCCGCTACATCTGGAGGCGTCCCTGGACAAAGAGGTGCGGGGTGCCCCGCTTCTCACCGGGCAGCTGTGGTGCTCGGCGGCGTAGGGCCCGTGGGCCGGTGCCTAATGACTGCCCTGCACCCTTCGAGCGAGGAGCAGGCCCCAAGGGGGTGACACTGGGGAAATATCCTGGGGCCCAATTCACAGCCACGCCATCGAGGCCACCCCCGCCACCCTCGGTGGGTGCACGGTGGCGAGTGCAGCTCTGGACTGGGACCCTTGTTCACCGATCCAGCGAAGGGTTGGCAGAGACCCGGCTGTCTGACCCCCGCACAGCTCTCTCTGCGGGTTGTTGTTAATAAACATCGATGTGAGGTTAGCCCCGACCCTGGGCCATCCCCTGACTGGGGGGTGCCCTGACTGCCCAGCCAGGGAGCCCCCTTCCCACCTGCCTGCCCCTGACTGCTCCCTTGTTCCCGCAGATTTACTACCACGGCGAGCCAATCAACGTCAACGTCCACGTGACAAACAACACAAACAAGACAGTGAAGAAGATTAAAATCTCAGGTAAGGGGGGAGGCTGCGTTCCCCGTGTCGGCCTCGCTGAATGGCAGGAGGGGACCATCGCAGGCTGTCACAGTTGGGCCACCCCCTCCTCCCCAACCTTCCAGTGAGAGCTCTTTAAGTCTTTGGAAAAGGTACAGAAGAAGGCAATAAAAATGATGAGGGGTATGGAACAGTTTCCATATGAGGAGAGATTAATGAGACTGGGACTCTTCAGCTTGGGAAAGAGACGACTAAGGGGGGATATGATAGATGTCTATAAAATCATGACCGGTGCGGAGAAAGTAAAGCAGGAAGTGTTATTTACTGCTTCTCATAACACAAAAACTAGGGGTCACCAAATGAAATGAATAGGCAGCAGGTTTAAAACGAACCAAAGGAAATATTTCTTCACACAACGCACAGTCAACCTGTGGAACTCCTTGCCAGAGGATGTTGTGACAGGCCAGAGTATAACGGGATTAAAACAAAATAAAACAAAACACTAGAGAGGTTCCTGGAGGATAGGTCCATCGATGGCTATTATCCAGGACAGACAGGGATTGCTGTTTGCCGGAGGCTGGGAATGGCTGATGGGATGGATCATGTGATGGTGATCTGTGCTGTACATTCCCTCTGCAACCCCTGGCATTTGCCACTGTCAGAAGACAGGACATTGGGCCGGATGGACCATTCTGGCTGTTCTTAGGTCCAGGGAGCCCTGGTGCCAGACTGTTACAGAAAGACCCAGCCGCTGGCCAGCAAGGAAAGGGGGGTGTAAAGGCAACAATTGAGAAAGAGAAATGAGTCCATCACTTTGCTCAGCAATGGTCTGGAGGAGGAGGGGTTACAGATTACAGATCTCTGAGATCTGTGGATGAAGAGCAAGGTCCTCTACCCACAGGGACCTAAAAAGTAGGCTGAGCTCCCAATGCAATGCTGGGGCAAAAAAAGCTAATGCCGTCCTTGGCTGTACAAACAAGGGAGTAGTGAGCTGGGCGGTGATTTCAACTTCTGTATGCAGCGTTGGTGAGACCAGGACTGGAATACTGTGTCTAGATCTGGTGTCTGCATTTTAAAAAGGATGCTAAAGGTGCAGGGGAGGGCCGCAAGCGATCCAAGGGCTGAAGAAAATGCTTTAGATGAGAGACAAAAGAATGGGTACTGAAGGGCTTTTTAATCTAGCAGACAGAGGCAGAACAAGAACCAATGGCTGGAGGTTGGTACCGGACAAATGCACATTAGAAAGAAGGCGCACACGTTTAACAGCGCAGGTCATTAACCTAGAACCAACCACCAAGGCCAGGGGTGGGCCCGCCATCTCAGATCCCGATTGGCTGCCTTTCTGGAAGATGTGTCTTCGCCCAACACAAGTTTAACTTTAGTCAAACGCTAGTTAATGGGCTCACTACAGAGGTAACTGGGCAAAATGTAATGTACATGGGAGAGCAGACTAGATTATCTAAGGGTCCTTTCTGGACTTAGAACGATCCTCATTCTCCGTATCACGGCTGGGCTGTGTAACCAGGAATCGAGCGCGTGTGTGTGAGGGGGTGTTGATCCTTCATGTCTCGCTAGCCCCAGAAGTTGTGCTGGGCCCCTATCCCTTCCCAGCCACCAGGGCCTGTGGTGCCCCCGCGTGTCCCTAGCTGCCCAAGCACTGCCCAGGTTGGCCGGCGCTCTCACAGCCCTGCCCTCTCTGCTTGTCTCTCGTCCCCAGTGCGCCAGTATGCGGACATCTGCCTCTTCAACACTGCTCAATACAAGTGCCCGGTTGCGGTGGAAGAAGCAGAGTGAGTATGCCCCGCTCCCTTCCCTCGGTGATGTAACAGGCATTGCTCGACTTCAGGGCCCATGGCACATCTGGGTGTGCTGGGGCCTCCTGCTGAGTCCAAGATTAGCAAGTCAGCCTGATTTTCATGGCTCCCTTCTGAAGCTTATGAGCTTGAGGACCGTTAAAGACGTGATCTCCAGGATTATGCAGAACTGGTCTCTTCTGACTCACAGACCTGTCCCCGTGTGTGCGCCTCAGAGTCAGAGCAGCTGGCTTTACTTCCTTACATAAGGCTTATAGGACGGGGGGAAGCCCCTCTAGAACCAGAAGGGAAAGAGCTGATTGGCTAGACAAACTGTCAATCAACCAGAGAGCTGGGCGGGACTTCCCTTCAGTGTAAAGGGTTCTGGGTAGGGAAGCCCTCTATAAATCCTCTGGCTCCCTCCCAGCTAGGGAGTCAGAGTTGTGGGGCTAGGAAGGAAGGCCTGTTATAATGTATACAAAGTACTTTGTCTGGGTAAGCGGGGTGCCTGATGGGATGGGAAGGTACCCGCTGATGTTCTTTTGGGTTTTGATTTTGTTTAAAAGGAAATTTTGGTACCTTTTCTTCTCTGCTAAACCCCTCTGTACTTCATCCTGCTGATTGGTTGGGGCAGCCTTTGCTGCTGCTCTCCGCCACAGCTTCACCGCTTTTCACTCCTGAGTCCTGGATCTTTATTGTTGCTGGTGCGCAGAGACCCCAGCTTGCCTGTCAGCCCCCACGCTGAGTGTGCTGGCGAAATCTCTTTACCTGCCATCTCCGCACTGCTGATCCGGAGTCCTTGAGACAACAAACACAGAGGCCCCCGAGTGGTATTTTTAGAGCGTCCCTTTCCAGAGAACTGCCCTTTAAATCGTGCTGGAGTCACACAGTGCTGTCGCATTGCGATGTCACGACACGACTCCGTGATGTGGCATCAGTGTGAGATGGCTGTGGAAAGATGCCAGCATTGTAACACAGCTTCAGTGCTGCGCGTCGCCCTGCGCACGGCAACGCGATTCGGTCTGGCTGGGCTTCGGGGCTGCCTTTGTTTGAACTGGCTTTTGATCACATCTCAAAACTCAGAGTGGAACGTTGTCAAAAGCATCGCGCGCTTCACACGGCTCCTGCCTAAAATCTCTTGGTGAGCTGGCAACTAGCTCCCAGTTTCCCCAAGAGGATGCGAATGGTAGATGGATTTAGGCTGAGTGTCAGGTGCTGTCAGGAATTGGTTCCAGTGCTAGGATTGTCTCAGCCTCCACAGCGCACACCCTAGCTTGTGCTAACCCTGATTGTCCGAGTAAGGGTGAGGTGAGGTGGGCGTGTTCAGGTCCGTAGTGGTAGTTCTTGTGTTAGGATTTCTCTGTGTCACAGAGAGGGAGTCACGTTTCTGCTCCACCCCGGGAATCACCATGATGGCGTTAGGCACTCACATGATCTCCAGTGAGGCTGACCCATCAGCCTTGCCTTTACTGTTGTGACGTGCTTCTGACGTTTGCCTTTCTCCTAGCGAGATGGGAGCTCTTGGACCATGTGGGGAGGTGCCAGTGTTGGTTTGCTCTCAGACATGATGTCAGTTTCATTCACCCGCGTTGTTCTCCCCAGTGACGTGGTGGCTCCAAGTTCAACGTTCTGCAAGGTCTACACGCTGACCCCCTTTCTCGCCAACAACCGTGAGAAGCGCGGCCTGGCCCTGGACGGGAAGCTTAAACACGAAGACACCAATCTGGCTTCCAGCACGTTGTGAGAGCTCCTTCCTTCCTCACCTGCATGTCTGAGTGGTTTGTTGTGGGCCACCTAGAGAATTACTGTCGTGAAGAATCCCTGGGCTATGAAACACCCACAAAGTCCCTGGTCCTGCAAAGCACGTGGGAACGGGCTTAACTCGAAGAACAGGTGTTGTGCTGTTGGCTTCAATACCGGTTGGCTTCAATGGGACTGCCTGTGGACTTAAACTTGTGCTCACGTGCTTTGCTGGATCAGGGTTGAAACCTCTGTGTTGGTACCAGAATCAGATGTCATAAAAATGAGACATTTCAAACGGCCCTGGCCAGAGCTCTGTAGAATACCCTGGAGGCTAATACCCTATTGCTAATTTCTGGGATTCTACAAAGATGATGGCCAAAACTTTCATACCTGGCTACTTAAAGGGAGACCCCAAAATGCCAACTAAGTCCTTACCAGGGACTTAGGACCCTGAGCACCCAGGTTTGGAAACGTCAGCCAAAGTTCTTAGCTAGCCACTTTGGGTGATATTCGCAAAGTTATTGAGGGGCCTAACTCCTCTTGCTTACACTTCCCATTGGCTTTCCTTTGTTTCTTTCTCTCTCCCCACCCAGCACCAGAGGAGACCCTGGGAGAGCCTCTGGCATTTTTTGGACTGGTGAGCCCATTTTCACTCCAAAAACTGGCTGATTTTTCACTTCACGTCACCCGTTTTGCGGGTGGCAAAAAAGGTGTAATTTTCCAAATTTGAAGTCCCTTCTCAGTTAGTCAATTTTCCTGTGTAAATACGTGAAATTTCAAAATGTCACCTGACTCCCTGGAGAAACCGCTATTTTGCAGAAAATGTGGTGGGGCTCGGTAGCTGGGAAATGGCCAAGTCTGAGAGTCTGTGTTTGGGAAGAAGATCTACTATTTTCATGTAGTTCTAATTGAAAGTCCCAGCAGCCGTTTCCTTACAAATCCCTCATTTGTTCTTGCTTCTAGACTAAGAGATGGAGCCAATAAGGAGGTCCTGGGAATTATTGTCTCGTACAAGGTGAAAGTGAAACTTGTCGTCTCTCGGGGAGGGTGAGTATCTTCTTACTTCTGTGGCTAATCACAGCTCAGAAAAATTAAATCAACCTTTTCTCTGCTCCAGATGAAGGCCAGGGAGATTCCATGATGCAAATATATCCAGTAATTTAAATCTTTAACCTCATAGGCCTCACCCTCCAAAACATGGCCATGCCCCATGGCCACACCCTCTAGATCATGGCCACACCTTCTAAGACCTCATAGGCCACACCCTCCACCACATGGTCATGCCCTATGACCACACCCTCCAGCACATGGCTGCGCTGCGCCCCTGTAGTCTGAGAAAGAAGCTGCATGGAGTTTTCCAACACTCACCGAGGAAGAAGCCTTTGTGGTGTTTTTATACTGAGGGTTTGTTGAATCTTCTTTTGTCTGGCCCTGAATCGGGATGATGTTCACGGGGTGGGCTACCAGCCTGCCAATGTCCAGCTCCTCGGATTAGCTCAACACCATCTATGCTCGGAGTGGTGTGGTCATCATGCCCCGCTCCCCTTTCATTTGGGAACTTCATAGCCTGCAGTTTTGCTTGTGTTGCTCCCAACCTCGGTCTCCTGGCTGTGAGTGGCTCTGGCTCTAGTACAGGTGAAGTCTGACTGGGTGGCAGCGTTCGCCAATCACCACCATTGGCTTCAGTGAGCTTTGGCTCAAACCCTGGGTGCCTTTCCTCTGCGGATCTCAAAGCACTTCACAAGAACTGGCTCAGTCTCACCGCACTCCTCTGAGCAACTGGTCCAGGGCCTGGCACTCAATCAGTGGCAGAGCCAAGAGTCCCGCTTCCTCGTCAACAACCCTTCTTCCCTCCATTTGACATGTGCTCTTTGCCTCAGCTCTTCGGCTGAGACTTGAATTCAGCCAGGTACCAATGTCCTGTAGCCCTTGACATTACCTGCAGCTGGGAAGACCTTTTTGGAGACGCGTCACGGTTTATTGCTGGAGCGAAGCATTCTGCAGCCTAGACTGGCAAAGCCCCCAGGGTCCTGCTGTCAGGCCAGGAGACACGGCTTTGCCAGCAACCTTTGCTGCCAGGCACACGGCTAAAGCTTCACGCAGCGTCTCGGCGCTTCCTGCTAGGCGGCCTCCAGAGAGGCATTGGCAGGCCATTCAGTTCACACACCGGGGGGTGAAAGCTCCTGACCACAAGTCGGTCGCTCGGCCTGGGAGGACCAGGGGGAAGGGGCGAGGATAGTAATTGTGGAAGAGGGTGGGGTGCAGGCTGCTTACGGGCAGGCTGGAGGCTCAGCTCGGTACCGCTCTGTTGTGGTGCCAAATTCGAGGTATTCTGGGATCTGTCCTTCCCAGGAACATTAGAATGATAGGCTCAATTCCCAGCACGGCCAGTGACCTGCCCTCTGTGCCTCAGCTTCCCCTTCTCTACAACGGGGCTAGTGATCCTGACTCCTTATTCCACGCGGGCTGCTGAAGGTGACGGCTTGTGTCTGTGATGAGCTTTGAGATCCTTGCAGGGAAGTTGCTGTCGCAATGCAAAGCGGGTGTCATTGGGGTTCATCTCTCTCGACAGCCCTGTACAGAGAGCTGCGTGACGTGATTTGATGAGGCCTCATTGGTGCTGATTAGATCACACAGACAGCGTAGCCCAACAAATGGCCACCAAGGGGACATAGAATCAGGGAAGACGAGGGTTGGAAGGGACCTCAGGAGGTGTCTAGTCCAGCCCCCTGCTCAACGCAGGACCAACCCTGACTAAGCCATCCCAGCCAGGGCTTTGTCAAGCCAGGCCTTAACAACCTTTGAAGATGGAGATTCCACCACCTCCCTAGGTAACCCATTCCCCGCTAACTCTGCCCTCCGCAGTCTGCCATCGCCTGTCTCCTGCCCCTGACATTATCTGCTGAAACCCTGCTTGAAGTTCCTGGCAAGACAGAGCCAATAGGCCTTGATGGGCAGGTGTGACTCGGGGACGTCTCCAGACCTTGGAAGATATTATATCCTTGGCCCTGCCTCCATGCCGGGGACTGGACTAACTACCTGTCGAGGTCCTTTCCACTCCTACATTTCTATGATCCTAGCTGCTGCCTGGTGGGGAAGGTCAGTTGTTACGTCCTGTCTCTAGTCTCCACTTCGCCCGTGCCGCCGCAGGCCCAGCAGGACCCCATAAACCACTCTGCTGGTTCCCGCAGATGCCGCCTGAAGCGGGACAAAGGATTCTGGAGGCTTGAGAGCAGTGTCCTGTGGGATCCCGGCAGGACCCAGGCTAGACACACACATTCCCACGTGGTTAAGGGCCGTGTAATCTAGGCAGGCGCTGTGGAGCGGGGAGTTGATCTCAGGGCTTGTTCCTGCTTTCAGACCTGTGGGCTGCCTGCTGCGCTTCTTTTTTAAACTGGTGACTAATTCTCGTCTCCTTTGAACCATGCCAGCCTGCTGGGAGATCTTGCATCCAGGTAACGCTTTCCCGCGATGGCCGTGCTGCATAGACATCTGCAGCCCACCTTTTTCATTCATCATATTTCAGACCCTTCCATGGTTCTCACCTTCCCCTTCACCCTTCGCCATCTTTCGTTTCCCCACTTCATCTTTTCTTTTTCCTTTGATTCCTTTTCCACCCAAACCCCAGAATATCATCATGGCTTCGCAGCTGGCGGGAAATGACAAACTCTGCAGATAAACCATTCACTCAGATCCTTGTTTACTGACTTCATCAGTCCCTGGAATGGGAGGCCATGCCTGCTGGTTCAGGGACATTGGCTCTCTCACTGCAGGATCGTTGTAACAATTTAATTTACCACTCCGGACTTATGCCAGCCTTTTTACTGATGTTGCTCTGTGCCCGGGGCAGCACCGGCGAAGGGTTGCAGAGTAAAGTGTTGGCTCAGCTCCTACCCTGTTGGCACAGGGCAGGTTGGCTCTGAGTGAGTGAGGGGGTGGGCTCCGAGACAGGTGATACATGCTCGTATGGCAAACGGGCAGGAGGCTGAGCTGCTAGTTTGCTTTTCAGAATCGCTGCTGTCATTTAAAAACTATCTTCCGCTGCATGCAGTGTCGTGGGAGCCACTTCAGTCCCAGGAGATGAGAGACAAGGGGGGGAGGTCGTATCGTTTCTTGGACCGACTTCTGTTGGGGAGAGACAAGCTTTCAAGCACCACAGAGCTTTAAAGTTCGTCTCTTTCACCAACCGAAGTTGGTCCAATAAAAAAATGCTACGTCACCTGCTTTGTCTCTCATTTAAAAAATAGCAAGTCTCTGGCCAGGTCTACATTACAAACTTACCTCAGTATAATTACATTGCTCAGGGGTGTGAAAAATCCACGCCCCTGACCGACCGAGGCCCTGGTGTAGACGAGGCTCTGTCGACAGGAGAGCTGCTCCCGCCTCGCGCGAAGGTAGATTGACTATGCCGCCGGGAGAAGCTCTCCCGTAAGTGTAGCAGTGTCTTCACCGAAGTGCCGCAGCGGTGGTGCCGCTGCAGTGCTGTACGTGTAGGCAAGCCCTCTCGCTTTTCTGGTGGCAAAGATAAGCTCAAAAATGTGAACCAAGCATCACGAATGCAGAGACTCGGAGTCTGAAGGCACCTGGGACAAAAGCTCGGAGGTGTGAACTGCCCCATTCATCCCAGGGAGGGGTTAACTCCATTGTCAACAGGCATGTAAGAGCAGCGAGGGAGAGTCACGTATGGGCACCATGCACCAAGAGGGACGTCTTGTTTTGGTGCCACACACGGATGGTGTTTGGGAGCTGCCTCCATTTACCTTCCTCTAGTCACCCTACATCAAAGGACCCTAACAGAGTCCATGGCCATGCTCCAGCCCTACTGAAGTGAAGCCAAGCGGCAAATGATCACAGTTTGAACAGCTGCACGATAGCCGATGAGTGGTGTCTCATTTTGGCAACTTGTGGGTGGAGCTTATTTTGTGGGCAGAGCTTGGAAGAGTCCCACCTCCTTTTCTTGGCAATGCAACCCCTGTTGAGTCTCCTGTTGAGGGGACTACGGTGTAGGGACGGGCTGCTGGTGCCTAGGCCCAAACCATGCTGCTACCCAGTTGCCCACACCCTCTTCAGCCTCCGCACGTCTGGTGAGCAGAATAGCCAGGCCGCACTCTCCACTACGCTAATTAGGAACCCTGCCCTACTGCTCGTGAGGTGTGGTGCAGGCAAGGGGAGACCTTCCTCCTGGCAACATGGCTGAATGTAATAGAGATGGAACAGGGCAACCAGAAGCGTGTCAGGATAAACATCTGAATGATCCAAGCCGGCCCTGGGCCTGACCACCTGCAGGCTTCTTGGGAGGAATCTCTGGAGATCCAGCTCCAAGTTCCATAGCTTGGATCCACCTCTCTTCGTACAGAACGCCATGGGAGCCGTTCACAGCCCTTTAAGAGCCCAAACCATCCATGCAAAGCCCCTGAGGAAGGCCCTGTGGCTGGGAAATTGCACGTGGCTCTGGGTTTGACACAGCCTCTTTCCTCTCAGCGTCCCCGCACTTCTGTGAGCTGCCATTGCAGGGCCGGATAGCTCAATCCCTACTCACGTCGGGCCCTGCAACTGCCATCTGCCATGATCGCTGGCTTTCCCGCTTCTGTGTGAGAGTCCAGGCGCTGCCAGGGGATCATCTGTCTCAACCAGCTGCAGGTGTGACTGGACACGGTCTCCGACCGGCAGGATTGCGTGCTCTCCGGAGGAAGTGGTAGCATTGTTCGTGCCAGGCGTGCAGGTGCCAGCAGCGGCTCTTCCGGTTCCACCCCACAAATGCTGAGGTAGATGACGGAGAGCCCCTTGCACCATAACAGGCTCCACTGGAGATAAATGGGCTGTCCCATCTGGCTGAGATTACACCTCACATGGAGCGTTGAGGGTAAAAGGGCGTCCCTCTCTTACATTACAGTTCTGTAGCAGTGGCATGTTCGCTGCGCGGTGGAGGATGCTGTATGGGCTGGGAGGTTCCTTTGGTTGCCCAGGAAGGTGGTTCTCCAACTCTTTCATACTGTGAACTTGTGTGTAATCCAGGCCCTGCTGCAGGCTCAACCACCACAGCTGGATTCTCAGAATATTTACAGCGGTGAGGCCCAAGCAATCGTGGAGGCCACCTGTCCCTCACTGACTGTGATCAGCAGGGACTCTGCCCTTGACCGTCCTCACAGTAGAACTCTCAGGCACTGGGTGTCGGCAACAGAGGGTCCCAGCCTGTGGAACTCCCTGCCACTGGAAATCAGGATGCGCTCAAGTCTCGCCAGAAGCCATCTCCTTACCCAAACCTTTCCTCCAGAGCAACAAAATGGATGCTCCCCTGGAAGAACCAACTAAGCAATCCTGCGCAGATGGGTTTGAAGAAGGGGCAGGCCGTTTTAGCTCCTTTTGTGAACAGAATTAGATGTCACTTAGGCCCACAGGACAACATTTTCACACTTCACGTGCCAATATCTGAGCACAGGGTGCTATTTCCCCGTTGCATGACCCTTAATTTTCCATAAAGATTGGCAAGAGAGATTGTTCCCAGGAATGTGTGTGGAAAGCAAGAGTCTCACGAATACATGTTCTTGATTTCCCTTCTCTCAGGGAAGAGAAATGACACCCCATGATGTAAGTGAGCTGTTACACAGCATAACTAGTCAGAGGTGGTCAAAACAAACATCCCTTTGGCCGAACCAGGTTTGCATAAAATGTTTGTCAATAACTTCACAGAGAGCTGCCTGTGGATAATCTGTGAGCAATAAACTGATCCAATAAATTGTTCTCTACCAATAGGCCACCAAGAAAAAATTGCTGCTACTGCTGCTGTGGAATGAAGCTCTTTCTACGGAGTCAGCCTCCGATAGCGACTAACCACAAAGCTTTTTCAAGTCAAGGGAAGGATGTTCTGCCAACTCAGTGGTGCTGAGTCACAAATGGAAACCGATATTTATGTGAGAATAAAGAAATGCTGGTGAGACTGCAGGGCTGGAATGAGCTTTCATCCTGTGCCAGGTCTTTAAATTCTTCTCTGTACTTAAGGCTGTAGGAAGATGTTTTCAGGATGGTTGTTTAATTTGCAACTAATTAGAGTCAATTTTGAAAATGTCCCAGACCTCCAAGGAAAAAACAGCAGAGCTTCTCAATGAGGCGCAGAACTAGAGGTTTTGTGCAATCTTCCTGTCACATCCAATTCTCTGTCCTCCTTTCTGGACATTCATTGTCAAGCGCCGCCTTGTCTATTACCTTGCATGTTCTGCCTGCTCTGACGTGCGTTCCGGTACGGGGAGCAATCACTTTGAATGAGGAGGAGGAGAACTGGTGCTACTGATGGGGACCGTGTAGGAGCAAAGATGGATCTATTCCATTCAGAAAAGTGTATCTCACACAGCGTGATGTCTTCGTCACTTATTAAACCCTTCCTCACGTGTGCTGTGTAATGGCGTGAGAGCTGTATTGTGCCATCCACAGCAACTCCGGACACAACAGCCTTTAAACAAGAGATAGAAACCCCCTTCTGCTGGTAAACTGTTGGTACGCTGCAAAAAATCTGTCCCCAGACTGAATTCAGAATTGACTGCCCTCGAATGGTCTTTTGAGCCTGGGATGAAGTGTGACATGACTGACTGCTGCTTTTCACCACACTCAGTAGCTTATGGTCACCGTGCACGTGTTTCAGTGTATGGTTTAGTGCTGCTCAGAGTGAAAACGCTGCTGCAAGCGGCACTCTAGGTAGACCAGATGCAAAGCATGCATTGAGCTACGTGAGGACATGTTTCCAGGACGAAGGCTTTGAGCTATGGCCCTTTCTCAGACAATCTGTCTCCACCTTTGAAACCGGCGTCTCTCCTGTGGCACGACGTGTCATTTCACGATGTGGATTGGATGGCTGTGAGGATTGGTAATGGAGGGAGCACCTGGCCTCTTTTGGCTGCCCGTTCAGATGTTGCATTGTTCAAGAGCTGCTTCCAGCTGGCAGCCGTGTGTTGGCCAGGCCTACAATCCATTCCATAGGACCCAGCTATCCACATTCGGTTCCTCGTTGGCAGTGCTTGGTGGAGATGCCAGGGATTGAATGGTCCTGGAGCCTGATCGCCTCTCTCACTCATAGGGGGGTGGCAGTGTGGGGGAAACCCGCCCAGGCTCTGCTTATGCTGTGGCTAAACAAACTTTCAGTTTGCAAGGGTAGCTCCTTGCACCAGCACTGAAATCCAGACTGACTGAGCCGTGGAAGATGATGCAGTCCTTGTTTTCATGAGGCTCTGGAGGGGCTGCAGAACGGCAGCTGATCTCAGAGTAAACTGGCTGCAGGGAGCTTCTCTGTCTCTATGCAAATCCTGAAGTCGAAATGCACATCTCCGACGCCTGATTCTCTCCCCCGTCTGCCCCTGCAGCCGTGGAGCGTGCTTCAGGGGAGACGGTGGTGCCCTCATGGCGCGGTCCATCAGCAGCTGCCACCCCCTCGGTTCTGTCTGTCCGCTGGTGACCACTGGAATGCGGTTCAGCTCTTGCTTTGTAAGTGATACTCCTCAGGGATTGTTTCCTGTAAACGGCTGTAAACAGTGCAGATAGTTAATGAGATGGAGCACCGGTGAGTTCGTGTGCTCAGAGTCCCCGCCCTGCAGGGCTAGCCCGCCTGGAGCCCCAGGGCATGCCTCGATCCCAGGGCGTCAGACAGCCTGCGACTCGCCTGAAGAACATCTCAGTAAGCGGCCCACCCGGCAGCGGCCTGACGTGTCTGGGAGAGGGGCACAGCCAGGCAAAGTGCTGGGTTTGTAAGAACTTCAGGCCCAGGACCAGACAAGAGAGGGGGAGTAGACTATGGTTCCTTCCAATGGAGGCTGCACTTTGCCCTGCATCGGAGTATCAGCTGGACCCGGCATCAAGCAGCTCCCGGCCCGGCCTCAACCAGAGAGCCTCAACGGAGCCGGGCATCCCTGGCACCGATGGCCACCTGGCCCCATAACACTTCCCCGGGACCCAAAGAATCAGTCCCGTTGCCGCGGCACCGCTTCCCATCGTTGGTGCTGAAGAAGAAAATGACGAAATCTGACCTGGGACGTTCGCCAACGAGAGAGAACACGGAGCGAGTGAGATCTGTGCTGGACCATCTCCAACGGCCATCGGCCAGCCGGCATCATTACTCTGGCCCCGGCGGGGGAACCGTTGAGTCTGGTGCGCATGGATGCCGTGCTGACGGTTATCCAGGAAGGAGATTCGCCAGAGGTGTATGGGGTAGCGAGGAGTCTTTTGACCCTCCATCTCCTTCAGGCCACGGCCCACAGGGGACGGCTCCAGCACCACAAAAGATCACCTCACGGAGACTGGTCCCAGCCCGGGGCAAGCCAGCAATGATGGCGAAGCATCGGCCTCTAACTCGCCCGACCTCGCGAGCCTCGGCGCCATGGCAGCAAACACCGGTATGGCACAGGTCCTGCTCCCGGCCCCGCTCCCGGTCCCGATGCCGCACCGGGTCATAGCACCATCACTCGCCATCTCGACACCGTTCAGCATCGTGGCACTGTTAGACGGCACCGTGAGGCACAGCACCCCCCACTCGCCGAGGAGCGACTCCTCTGGCTCAGAATCTCGGGCAGAAACGTATGGGTCAGGAAGGAGCACGTACCACGCAGGCCAGAAATATGTGGCTGCAACCCAGGGACCCGTCCTGCCAGCATGAACCTCCCGCCAGTGGCAGATGGACAACTCAGGCCTTCCAAAGCTCCTACACAAGTCACTTGCACTCGGCGCCCTCTGAGGCGAAAGCGCCCCCTCCTTCCTGTCAGAGCGGGGTTCAGTTCCAGGGGCAGAGGTGACGGAGGCCCACGGTACCCCTACGGGGGGGGGGGCCGCCAGCACCAGAGGAGTTGCAGGACCCCGGGACAGCCTTGGTCACCTCGTCCGCCTCTCCGGACGAAGCAGTAGCTGGCACGTCCCTAGCACCGGTGCAGGATGACCACAAAACTCACCAGGAGCCTTTACAGAGGATGGTGCAAAACCACGGCCTTGAAGGTGGAAGAGATTGAGGACTCAGCTCCGGCCTTGGTGGATGTATTAACACCCCCTGGATCAGCAAGGGTGTCCTTACCCCTCAATGAGGCCATTTTGAAACCCCTAACAGCCTCGTGGTAGATTCCCGCGTCCCTCCCGCCCATGGTGAAGCCGGTCGAGAAGAAACACTTCGTACCCCTGAAGGGAGACGAGTACTTACACTAGCACCCTACTCCAAGATCCCTGTTCCGGGCCCGAGCCAATGAGCCAGAGAGGCAAGGGCAACAAGGTCCATCACCAAAGGCCAAAGAAGCCAGGAAATTGGACCTGTTAGGAAGGAAAGTGTATTCCACTGGGAGCCTCCAACGGAGGGTCTCAAACCACCAGGCTTTCTTCAGTCGCCAAGATTTTTATTCCTGGACGGCCAAAGTGGAGTTCCCAGCATTGGTGGAGGAAGGCAGGGCCATAGCCAAGGCATCCCTCCAGGCCGCCTTGGATGCTACAGCCACAGCAACCCGCACCATGGCCACAGCAGTGGTGGTGAGATGCACCTTTTGGCACCCATCATCAGGCCTGCCCCGGGCAGTACAGCAAACAGTGCAGGGCCTGGATTCGAGGGCAGATCTCTCTTCTCCGCTGAAACAGTCGCGTGGCTCCATAGTTTGAAAGACTCTTGCACCACACTGAAGTCTCTGAGTATCCACACTCCGTCCCCGTCCCGAAGGCATTTCAAGCCCCTGCCTTTGGTCCATTTCTACCCGCCACAGAACCAGCAAAGACAGGACTTTAGGCGGCAGCGAAACAAGGGCTTGGGACAGAGGCACTCCCGCCACTCTTCCTGGGCCCCTGTGGCTGCAGTCCAAGGCAACCTTCAGGCCTGAGGCAGAACTTTTGAAGGGGCGCTCGGGGAGCGAGGCATCAGACCCAAAAGCTGGATCCGACCCCTATGTTTGGAAACGGTCGATCCCATTTTTACAGGGCGTGGGTCAACATGGCCTTGGACCGCTGGGTGCTCCGCGCTGAAGAAGTGGGATGCACCCTTCAGTTTATTTCTTCTCCTCCTTCCCATCTCCACTTCCTGTCCCACTTCAGGGGCCCTTCTCATGAGATTCTTCTAACCCAGGCGGTGCGGTGGCTCCTAAGGATGGAAGCTGTGGAGGTTCCCACGGAACTAAGAGGCCCAGGGTTCTACTCACGCTACTTCCTGATCCCGAAGCCCAACGGGGGTCTCAGGCCTATCCTAGACCTGCAAAATCTCAACAAGTTCATGAAGAAACTGAAGTTTCGCATGGCCTGCCTATCCTCAATCATCCCTTCCCTAGATCCAGGGCACTGGTACGCTGCCCTCCATTTGAAGGATGCATATTTTCACCTAGCGATATTCCGGGGCCCCGGAAAGTACCTCTGATTCATCATCGGTCACAACCATTATCAGTTCACGGTGCTGCCCATCGGCATGTCGGCGGCTCTGAGAGTATTTACAAAGTGCATAGAAGTGGTGGTGGCTTCCCCTAGGAAAGCAGGAGTGCAGGTGTACCCACACCTGGACGATTGGCTAATCAAGGGCCACTCCAGGGAACTGGTGGAAAGCCATGTAAGACTCGTTCAGGCCACTTTCTCAAATCCGGGCCTCCTAATAAACCAGCAGAAGTCAACATTCTTCGCGGTGCAGAGAACAGAATCTATAGGGGCGGTCTTCAACTCGACCAGGGCCACAGCCTCCCTTCCGGAGAGTTGTTTCAGAGCCACCGAAGCCCTCTTAAATGGTCTAAAAACCTTTCCCATCACCACAGCATGAAACTGCCTGAAGCTTCTGGGTCACATGGCCTCTTGTACCTACGTGATGCAGCAAACGGAGACCCCTCCAGTCCTGGCTGGCGTCAGTCTCTATGCCAGGCCGTCACCCATTACACAAAGTAATTACAATCCCGCCGGCGGTGATCCTCGCCCTGCAATGGTGGCTGGACCAGGACACGGTGTGCAGGGGCGTCCCTTTTACAAGGCCAGTTCCTTCGATGCCGTTAGTCGCCGACGCCTCAGACCTGGGATGGGGAGCCCACCTGGAGCTTCTCGGGATTCAGGGCCTATGGTCACCGGATGAACTGACCCTGCACATCAACATCAGAGAGCGGAGCGTGGTGCACTTAGCGTGCCAGGCGTTTCAGTCCCACCTGCGGGGCAAATGCATCTCCGTGCTCCCGGCCAATCCTACAGCAACGTTCCGTATAAATAAACCCTTCCCCTTGTGCTGGGAGGCGGTGAGCCTGTGGGATGACTGCATCGCCCAGTCCATTCACCTGGAGGCGTTTTGCCCGCCAGGCTCGCAGAACAAGCGGGCGGACCGCTTGAGCAGATCCTTCGTCCCCCATCGCAAGTGGTCCATTCGCACGGATGGCTTGAATGTCGTTTTCCCGCAGTGAGGGTTTCCCCAAATAGACTTGTTCACAACCAGGCTCAACAGAAAATATCCCCAGTTCTGCTCATTCCTGGGGCACAGTCCGGGATCCCTCTCGGCCGCTTTTCTCCTCTCCTGGGGAGGGACTCTGCTTTACGCCGTCCCCCCCACGGCCCTGGTCTACATGGTGTTGCTCAAAGTCAGGAGGGACAAAGGGAGAACGATCCTTAGAACCCGGCCTGGCTGTGACACCGTTGGTTCTCGACTCTCCCGCAATCGTCAGCGGACAAACCGATCAGCCGCCTGACGCTCCTAGGCCTGGTCTCCCAGGAGCACGGCTTCCTGCTCCACCCGCCTCTCAGGTCGCTGCAGCTGACCCCGTGGCTGAGTGAGGCAGAGCAGGGCTGCTCCGCACTTGTACAGACCGTCCTTCTGAGTAGCAGGAAGCCGGCAACTAGGGTGACTTATGTGGCGAAATGGAAGAGGTCCTCGCTGTGGGCATTGCCAAAAGGGATCCTGCCACGCCCCTGCCTCTTATCCTGGACTGTGTGCTCCACCTCATGAAGGCAGGCCTTGTGGTATCGTCCATCCGAGTTCACTTGGCCGCGATCTTGGCTTTCCACCCACCAGTAAATGGCCGGTCGGTGTTTTCTAACCCAATTTGCTCTCGGCTCCTGAAGGGGCTGGAACATTTATACTCCCAAGTTCATCAACCCCTGCTTCCCTGGGATCTCAATTTGGTGTTGTCAAGGTTCATGGGGCCCTCGTTCGAGGTGACGTATTCCTTGCTCCATTTTTCTTGGAATGTAGTGTTCTTAGTTGTCATTACTTCGGCTAGGAGGGTTTCAGAGCTCAGGGCCTTTACCTCTGAACCACTGTACGCCATCTTCTTTAAGGACAAGGTGCAACTTCGCCCACGCTCTTCCTTCCTCCCTAAGATGGTTTCGCACTTTCACAGTAGCCAGGACATTTTTCTCCCGGTATTTTATCCTAAGCCACACACTACCAGGGAAGAGCAAAGGCTCCATTCTCGAAGTGTCAGGTGTGCTCTGGCTTTCTACATAGAGAAGACCAAACCATTTCAAGAGACCACTCAACTCTTCATAGCAATTGGAGAGTTCATGAGAGGGGGGTCCAGTCTCTGCACAGAGAAGCTCCTCCTGGATTACATCCTGCATACGCAAGGGCTACGATCTGGCAAAGATCTCGCCTCCCCAGCGAACAGCGCATTCCATGAGGTCCCAGGCTTGATCAGTGGTTTTTGTGGCAAAGTTCCCGGTTCTGGACGTGTGCGAAGCTGTGACCTGGTCATCTATCCACACGCTGACTGCACGCTGTGCAATCCCGCAGCAGGCAAGGAGCAGTGCAGCCTTTGGACAAGCGATCTTACAGTCTGTATCAAATCGAAACTCCTCCGCCACCCCCTGACTCACGGCTTGGGAGTCACCTACACGGGGCTGGACGGGAACAAGCACTCGAAGAAGAAAAAACGATGACTAACTTTCCCGTAACTGTTGTTCTTCGAGATGTGCTGCCATGTCCCTTTCCAAACCCGCCCACCAGCCCATCTGTCCCAGTAGCCGGCAGGAGGGAGCAGTGGGGTGGCTACTGCCTATATACCACATCATGGGGGCGCCACACCAGGGGGCACCAGGGCTGACCCAGCAGATACCACTGGGAAAAAGTATCCAGCGCGCGCACACCTACATAGCAATGGACACAAGCAACACATCTCGAAGACCAACAGTTCTGGAGAGGTTAGTAATCCTTTTTTCTTAAGAACTCCAGCTTTACTCCTTGAAACACCCTTGACTTCAGTGTAGGACACGCGTCAGCATGTGACTTAGTATCACCCCAAGTTTAGCTGCTGCAGTGATAGATGCTCCTTTGACGTCAGTGGCGTCACTCCTGACTCACAGTGGTGTGAGAGGAGACTCGAAAAAAGGGGCTGTAAATCCAGGATCCAAGTGTCTAGGGTTTACACTAACGTCACAGGCCTCGACTCCAGGTGAAATACTTCTTTTGCAACTGGAAAAATACTCCCACTTGCCAGAGCTGTTCTGACCCCCAAAATATTCCCATCCGATTGGCCCAGCACAGCAGGGGGCGCTAGAGAGCTGCTTTCAAAGCAGGCTCTAGTCCACCGTGTCATGTAGACGCACAGCCATGCGAGGTGTCATGTAGACACACTGCCGTGTGAGGTGTCTGCACATAGCACGCTTCAGGGCCTGAGCCTGCTCCGTTGCTGTCAGTAGCAGAATTTCAGCTGGGGGCAGGAATTGGGCTTTCCCAGGGCAGGACAGAGTCTCATCCGTGTCTCTGGGTCTGTTTCAGTGACGTTGCCGTGGAGCTGCCTTTCACACTGATGCACCCCAAGCCCAAAGAAGAACCCTTGCACAGGGATGGTGAGTCGAACCCTTTCTAGTCCTCTCTTAGCTTCAGGACTTGCTCTGCTGTGGGGTGGGGCGTGGGGGGGCGTCGCAACCTGGGTGGGTTTGTTAGATACAGAAATGTCCTGCGCCAGAACTGCGGTTTCAGACCCCCTCTTGTGTTTGAAAAAGAGACCATGTAAACACTGACAAGCAGGATACGGGGCGGTGGAGGCGTCAGATTAGAAGCGGGTGAAAGTCACATAGTGTGTGGGCTCCCACAGTTTCATGTGCAAATGCCCCTTTGCATGTGTAAATGGTGCAGCTGACGTGGTCCAGGCAGGTAAACTGAACTCCTTGTGGATTGCCATGGAAGAATTTCGCTGGCTGCTCCCTGTGGGTGATAAAGATCCCCCGGTTTTCTTTCTATGCACGGGGATGTTGAGTCCAGCATTATGGGCAAAGTTTCCTCTCCGCAACGTCGCCACGGTATGGGTTGATTGCCACTCTTCACCCCCGAGGTGGCTGCATTTCAGTCCCGGTCCTGATACATTCGAGGACAAACCCTATTGCCACTGACTTCCAAAGGAGTTTTGTCCAAGCAAAGATGGTAGGATTGTGCCCGTTTCCATGATGCTATGGAATGAAAGACGCTGTGTAAAGGTTATTTGTTAATTTATGATTATTCTGTCAAGTAACTAACCATGTGCCATAATTTCCTGTGTTTAGTTCCAGAGAACGAAGCGCCCATAGATACAAATCTCATAGAGCTTGATACAAAGTAAGCTAAAATCACCCCAGAGCCTATATGGGAATGTTGACTCATTTGCATATAACTCAATCGGGGATCAGCTCATTTGCATGTAACTCAATAACCAGCTAACTCATCTAGACACAACTCGCTCAATACCATCTCCATGTAACAGTCAATGATTGACTCACCGGCACGTAACCTTTAATGCATGAGGCGTATGTTTCTTTTCTTTCCTTTCTGCATGATAACCACCATCTTGCATGTGTTTTGCAACAGGAAAACCACAGTAAGAAACCCCTTTCTCTGTCTCTGAGTTGTAGTTTGCTCTGTTTCATCCATTGTGTTGTATCGTCACAGCTGGGCTTGGGTGTCACGCAGTGGAATCTGCTTGTCCCGAGTGTCGCTTGGGGGAGACGTTAAGTGCTGTGGGTATATATCACAGGCCAAAGCTGAATCCATATTTAGCCCAGAAGTGACACTGGTTTTGGGTGGCTCAGATTTTCAGGTAACCGGACTTGGCAGCACCTGGCGCCTCGTGCGTGCAGCTCTTCTTGCCTGCAGGGGGAGCTAGGGGTGCTTGGCGCTGCTGAAAATCAGGCCCTAGGGTTTTCTGGTTGGGCCTAGAAACCATGCTCTGAAACGTCCCTAGCCCTGCTTGCCTGAGGCTGGGAATGGGTGACAGGATCACTCCAAAATTGCCCTGCCTGTTCTGTTCATTCCCGCTGAAGCATCTGGCTTTGGCCACTGTCGGAAGGCAGGAGACTGGGCTAGATGGACCCTTGGTCTGAGCCAATCTGGCCCTTCTTATGGTTGAGATTTTGGGCCGAAGGCATCCAAGAACGCCCAACACCTCTGAAAACCAGGCTGCTAATTGAGGTGCTGAACTAGGGCTGCCGGGACTTTCAAAAGCTTCTAAGACTTAGAGGCTTTGGAAAATCCCACTCGGGATGCCTGTAGTTGGGCACTTTCAAAACTCCAGAATCCCTGGATCCTGCTGCATTTACCCCCTGCCTGTAAGTTTATCAGTGGGCATGTGGGCTGACAGGGTCAGAGCCGAAATGGTTTTCTATGATGTTGTCCAAGTCGAGAGAGGCTCTCACACCTTTCTGAAGGCCACAAAAACTACACTGAATGTTAGCGAGAGTTATAGAGTGCGTAGTAATCTGGCTGCCCTGCCTTGGCACTAAGACTCTGTTAGACACCCACGCTATCCTTGCACCATGGGAATCTGGCTTCTCCATCCAATCTGATGCAGGGAGCTCACTGTCACACGGCCCGATGCTGTGGACGGGAGATGCTGAGTTCACTCTTTTTAACAGAATTCCACTGTGCGCCCCAACCTGGAACGTGAACCTGGTCCTTTGGCTCAGATAAGCTGAAAATGTGCATAATTTGGGGGTTGGATCAAAACTGTTTCCTAGCTGAGTCGTAATCTGGTAAATTCTCCATGTGGCAGGGAAATTCAGGGCTCTCTTCATCAGAATTTGGTTGGTACCTGTCTCCTGTAGCACTCAGTTTGTATAAAATGTCTGAAACGCTTTCTAGTTCTTTCTGCTCCTTGCTGCATATCCCACGTCCCTTCCACCCTATCTGGCAAATTGGTAGCTTGGAAGCCAAATCACCTGTATTGACAATACCGAGTCCGGGGCACTCTACTGAGATTTGCTTTTATCCATCCCTGTTCTGACACCCAAACCCCTACACCCCCACTGGAAGCTTTCGATCCGGTTCCAAGAATAAGCCTTGCCTGAGACTCTAAACAATGGCCTGTTCCGTGCAGTAGAGCTAGGAGGACCCACCGCATCAGCCGGGTGTCCCGTGGTCTTGGCTGTCCAACAGGTCTGCAGAGCTAAAGCTTGATGCTCAAATCCCCCTTTTGGGTTCTCTAGCCACGGGCAGCTGCACTGGTTTGTCTCAGTCCGTGTTCCGCTTGGCTCGGACACAGCCTCTCGTGGCAGCTGCAAGTCTTCCTGTTAGAGCGGATTCACGCCCTTTAGGAAAGCTCACGATCATGCCTGATTATTTTATAGCAAGGGCCTTACACCCCCAGGCTCTCTCTACATGCCATGCAGGTTCTGGTGAAAAGACCCCTGGTTCCCCTTCAGCCCTCGGTTCTGAAGGTGAAAAAAGCCCAGGGGACTAAACAGGTTGAGGGATGATCTGGGCGCAGAGATCCAGACCCTGGGCCCAAACAACTCCAAACTCTGGGAGTTATTCGAAACTCAAATGCTGCGGGTGCAGAACATCCTTAGTTGGCGAGTGCCAATATCTCCTCCTGATGCGTTTAGGTAAAACTCCCCTGCTGAAATCACGGGGGGCTCGCTGGCAGAACCGAGAGGTGACGAGCCCTCTGTCTGTGGCTTCGATTTCAACCCCCTCTCAAGTCGTGATCCCTTGCACCATCATATTGTCTGAGGCTGTTTCTAGCTGTGACGTTACACTTGGTGCCAGCTGGGACCGGCCCTCAAGAAGTAGCACTGGCCCTCTCAGAGACTGCACTGCGCTGGGACGGCCTCTGAGGTGCTGGTCATTGCAGGAGGCTCCTGGCAAATCCTTTGTTCCTGGGATTTACAGCCGATCCACGCCCCCTTAAAAAAAGTCACTGTTCAATAGACGTTTGTTTCGTTCAAGGGGAGCTTTTGCTGCGTTGAGGGTAGGACCCCCTGTCCCTACCCCTTGGGTGCCCCATACATACTGCTTCCTTAGTACGATTTTTCTCCCCCTCTTGCACTGATTTCTCAGTGGCTGCTTTTGCTCCCCGCTCACGCAGAGACAGCGTGAGACCTCCCAACCCGGTCCCAACCGGCCCCAACCGGTCCCAACCCGCCCGTTCCGCCATAACCTTCTTCCCGTGTCTTCCGCCAGTGACGACGACATCGTGTTCGAAGACTTCGCCCGGCAGCGACTGAAGGGCATGAAAGACGACAAGGAGGAAGACGAGGAGGGCACAAACTCGCCGCAGCTGAACGACAGATAGACGGGATTCTTTTCACCCATTTTGTTCGTTTCCAGTAACACCTCTGCATTAGGCTTCTTATATTTTGTATGAGTTTTTTTTTTTCTACGTGTACCAGGAGCCTATGGACCACCCGAATCGTGACAGCAATTATAACCTTCCAGCTGTGCCGTATTTATCAGCGTGCATCTAGCTACCTAGCCTGACGTTTCAGCAGCTGTCTCGGAGAACGAGCACAGGGTGGCGGGCTGGAGCCTGAGGGGGACTGCAGCAAATGGGCATTGCCCGTGCGCTGCACCCCTTAGGATTTGGCCCCGTCTAGTTCCTGGCCCCGTTTTCACTATGGAGCAGCTGCTCTCAGCCCTTTCGTATGATCTGCACCGTTTATGCATTTTGTATAATCGAGACGAGACAAATATTTGCTACGGGGGTGGGAGGAAAGGGGGGGCGGAGAACGCATGGAAAAGGGTTTATTTTCTAGGCAAATTGTTTTCACTGCAGATGGGACAGTGCCATAGCCGGGCTGGAGATCAGGGGTGGCACCGATCAGCTGACAAGCCCCCCTCCCTGCGGGTCACAGGCGATTGGCAAAGCCTGCGGATCTGTGCATGGCAGATCTGTGCGAAGGGCCTGGCCTGTTCTTAGCACAGAGCTCCAAGCCGGCTCCCCAGCCTTAGGACTGCTGGCCCTCCACCCGTCCCGGCTGATGGCAATCGGCTCCCTCCTTCCAGGGCTGCGAGACTCTGCAATGTGGGTCCCAGACTGGCCCTGCTTTGACCCCGGCACCCCCACCGCTATGCCAGGATCGCAGCCCCGCACGGGGTCTTGCAGGAAGGCGGGGTCTGCCAGGGCGCGCTTGCTGGGAACACGTGCAGAGTCCCCCATTAGCTGCAGGTGGGGCTGGACGAAGCATCTCCTTACCTGATCCCTGCCCGTTCCGCTCGGCTCTTGCAGAGTCAGGAGAAAGGGGACTGCCGGGGGCTTGACCCCAGGAGTTTTGTTTTTCCTGTGACACACTTTCCCCCGAGACTCGCGTGTTTGGAGGCAGGATGATGGGCGATGTCTGTTGTGGCCAGGACAGGGGCGTGATGGTTACCAGCCGGTTCGTGAGATCTGACACAAGGCTGCTGAGCGTGTCGGCTCCCAATACGGAGACTGCTGTTCTGGCTTCACCTTCCCTTACTTGTTGATGAGCCTCTGGCCTGGGCAGCCCGTCTCCCGTTCTGCACCTCGTGTGCCGCTCCAGGGACTCGGGCTGCTCCAGACCCAGGCTCTGGACTGCCAGCTGCGGGGTGAGTTCGGATGCCCTCTGGGGTATGGGAGGCAGAGGGCACCAGCTGGCCCAGCCGCAGCCGTGGCGAAGTGGCGCAGTTGCTCTTTAAGGATGGGAAGGGCTGGGTTTGGACATTGCCAGGCAGCGATAGGGGCTCTGTGCGCGGACCAGGCCGTGCACTGTCCCATCATGATCCCTACTGCACAGGCCCGGCATGTGGCTGTGGTGCTAATGAGCTGAGCACTGGGACCCTCGGTGTTAAGGGAGGCAGGTGCAGCAGTGTGAAGAGAGAAACAGGCAGTATTGTAGCGCCAGTCCGGGGCCCTTCCGTCGTCGGATCAAGGGCATGTTCCTAGAGTGAGGCATGAGAGCGAGATTCCCGCCTCCTGGGATTTCACTCGCTCGTTCCTCCATAAATGCTCTGGCCGAGGTTAGCTGAGGCTTGGGGGCCAGTCCTGGCAGCCTTATGAAGGCAAAACGCGCTGAGGCCAGGAAGAGTTTTGGTCGGGTTTGCACAGTCGGATGGGCCCCTGCAGCGCGGCTGGCATGGGGTGATGATCTGCACCTAGGTTGTTTGCATTTATTCTGTTGGAGGTAAACACTGCTCTAGACCCGCCTCTGCTCCACCGCCACGCACACGCCTGCCCCCAGCAATGCAGGAGAGACAAATACTGCAGCGCTCGGTGGTGTTTGAGCTGCAGGGCCAATGGCATGAAAGCCTGAGTACCGGCGCGTTGTAGAAACCCCCTCACGTTTTTATCCTCCATACCAGGACTGCATGCGCGTGTATCTCCACATTACACACCCACACACACAGAGCTGAAACTCACTAGCTAGTCCACAGCAGCCAGATTAGATTTAAAGAAAAACCTTCGTACCGGGACAGAAAGTGTCCAGCTGTCCCGTCTCAGCCCGCAGCCCGTCATCCGTTCCTCGCTCAGTCCGCCGTCACTGGGGGCTCAGACAAGCCCCTCAGTCTCCATGGTCTGCAGTGAACAACTCTGGTCTGCAGCTCCTGCCTCCCACCACTGATTCCCTGTCTCATTTCCAAACAACGGACTGAGCTCCTCATCGGTGCCAGGGCTGAGAGGAAAGATGCCCCCTGGGATAAAGTCCTGTTGTGGTGAGCTACATCCGGGCAGGATCTACCGGGCCCTTGAGAAGCCATCTTCTCCTGTCAACCCGCCGGAGAACTCAGGGCGGGTGCCCTGCGCCTGACATCAATCATCGCCATGCCTATTCCGGATGCCCCCAGGCCTGCTGCTCCTGCTGTTTGCAGAGCTGCGGCCGTGTTGGTCCCAGGATCTGAGCGAGACGAGGTGGCTGAGGGAATAGCTTTTATGGGGGTGGAAGAACCAAGCTCTGGAGTGGGGACGGTACCGTGTGGGCCAGAGGTCAGTGCAAGGTGGGCCAGCTTGGTAAGCATAACGGGGTTACCGCATGTTGCCAGAGCCCAGGTAAAGTGCTGCGGGCAATTAACACCGTTGCGGTCACAGGACAAAGGATAGCTGGTCGGTCGCACATTGTAATGAGCCATAAAACCAGCGGCTTTAGTAAGACCCTGATTTTTGGTGTCCAGCAAAGTTCTAAAGTTAACTCCCCGGCTTGTCTTTGGAGGCGTTGGGCAGGTTTCCTTGGAGCACGGGGAATGCGCGCTGTGCTACTCCGTGGTTGCTTTGTGCAAAATGTTCACCCACCGGCGCGAGGGTGTTTTTATCTCTTATCATTGTGGTGTGTGAGTTCAGTCGAGCGCAGAGTGACTGTCTGGTTTCAGCCACGCTGCAGTTGTTGGGGCCTTGATGCCCTGGGTGAGGTACATCACATGCTGTGATAGGCACGTGTGGGGGCCCTGAAAGGTGTGTTGTGGGGGGGGGTGTTGGTCATTGTAGCGCTGGAGATATGGCTGCAGGTTTTGCATCTGTTGTCCTGGCAGGGCCTGGTGGCACGTTGAGTTCACCTAAAGGGGCTGATTTGCAAGTGGTGCAACTCCACTGGCCCTCAAGAGATTCACTGGTAACAGATGCGCCGCGGCCCTGTCCTAGGACTGGCGCGGCCCATGGTATTTATCAGGGAACTGGGCAAGGACTGAACAAAGAGGTGGCAAAATTTGTAGAGGACACAAGATTATTTAAGTTAGAGAAAACTATGAGGGGGCTCCACTGTGCCAAGTGCAAGGAGCGGCACATTAAATCAAATCAGCCACCTGCCCACAGACACTGATGGGGCCTAAGTGAACCGTCTCCAACGCTGGAGAAAGCTGCAGCTCAGCGAAAGCCTCCGCACTGGTCAATGTGTGGCAAACACAGGAAAGCGAATGTCCCAGAAGTATAAGAAACGGGCTAGCAAATAATGCTGGAAAGATCATCTGCCACAATAGAATGTGTTAGATCTCGTCGCCCCTTGTGCAGAAAAGATTGAGCAGAAATACAGGGGGTCCCGGGCTAGGTGATGACAATGGTGAGCAACGTCTGTATAAAGCGTGATTGAAAAGATGGGCCTGTTTAGAGTGAAGAGTAAGAGAGGGCATGACAAAGGTGCACAAACTAATGGGCTGGAGCAGGGAAACCGATTATAACGGATTGCTTACACACCACACAGAATTAACTTGTGGAACTCACCACCACAGGATATCACGGCAAAGCGCTGAGGAGGATTTAAAAGAGGAACTGCCGTGCAGCTGTGACAAGAGCCAAAACTATCATATGTTTAAGTGGGCTCAACTCCTGCATGCTTCAGGCGTTAGCCCACTTCTAACTGGTGCAGTGGATTGGTGCAGGGGCTACTTTGACTAACAGCTGCCTGTGACTGGCTTCCCTGCTCTTCTCCGCTCTCCCGGCCCTGCCGCATATTTGTTCCACTAGTTTAGGCTCCCTTGGATGCAGTGGGTCAGCTGCTGAGCTTGTTAGCACAGGGGTAGCTCCAGAGTAGCACCACTGACCCCAGCAGCTCAGAATTGTGCGTTGCAGGCTAAAGTCATTCGGGGTGGACTTTCATCAAAGCAAGCCAAGTTACGCCAGTGATCACCCCTTAGGGGCTGAGCCAAAGTCCATTGAAGCTAATGGGAGCCTCATTCAGACGCCCCGTGACGTCAGCGCGCCTTGGATCAGGCCCTTGACAGAGTGTCACGTCCACCACCAAGTGTGTGAAATTTCCAGGCCAACACGGGGCTGGGCCCGGGGGGACTGGATGTGTGGCATTTACACCACTAACAGGTGCCCTCACAGCCAGTTGTGCTTGCTAGCGTGGCCACTGGGTCTAGCTAGGGGCCAGCAGCTCTTTGAGGCTCACTGTTTGGACGGTAAAATCTGTAGAGTTACATGCAATGAAAGCAGCAACAATCCATCCGCTGGGAGGGGAAAAAAAGGGCCCATACAATGATGACTGAGGCGCTCAGCTCATGTAGTCAGACAGTTCCGTCTGCCCCAATCATTGAGCCAGGAATGGGCTCCCCGATGATGGAGTGCTGGTAAATAAAGACCTTGGCCCTGTGTCATAACTCACTCGCACTCAGCATGAACGTCTGGAAACCAGGCAGTGACCATTTGATTTATATAGACACCCCAAGGGAGCACGAGAGCGGGACAGAGAGAAAAACCAACCGTTGTTCTTGTGCAGTGACCTAACTGGGCAATGTGGTACTTTTTGTAACGTGGTTCCTTTGTACTGGTCATTGATAATGTGCTGCTTTGGTTCTCCACTGTATCTGTGGCGTTTCAGTGTTCTGTCACATAAATTATTCTAGTTTATTAAACTCGGAGAAGAAACCAACCGCCCTCCCGGGTCTGGCTTTAGTTTGTGGTTGAAGGCTGGATGTTTTCACCTAGCATTGTGTCCTGGGCGCCTCAGATGAGTACATTAAGGGGCAAATTCCAACCTTGGTTATGCTGGTAAAGCCGAAAGCAGCCCATGGAGTGATGTTAGCCTCACGCTAGCATGACAGAGTCAGTCTAGCATCCAACAGGGCAAGACCTGCCTTGCGATGTACCCACACAGCACCACTGACAGCGCCTACGTCAGCTGTAGCTAGACAAGCAGGCAATGGTCCGGTGCCAAGCACTGGGCCTAGTAGGAGGTTCGTAAAGCACCAAGTAAGTGGCCAGTGCTCAGTAAATACCCTCGTGCCCGGCACTAAGGTTGGGCACATGCACACTGCCCCACCAGCTCAGCCCAGCGCGACGGCGAGGCAGGTTTGCTGGCATATGCACATGAAAAGTGCTATGGAAATGTGAGAGTTCCTATCTCTCGCATCTCTCCTCGAAAGACTCGGCTCGCACTGCCAGCTACGGGCCTTCACTGAACTACTGCAGGCGGATTAGGCCAGATGAAAATCCTACACCTCACGACGTCCTTGTGACTCAGATTCAAGCCTCACACTTCAGTCCATGGCCCATTTGGCCTGAAAAAAATCTTTGCTCTCGAGCTTTTCATCATGTCTATTTACACCATATGCACTGTTCATCCAGCACCTGACTGAGAGCAAAAGTTGACCCGCAAAGCTGTGTGAGTTGTGTGATTTGTGTAACCTAGACCCCATTGCCTTACAGCCCACTGAATTTGGCCTCTGAGACGCCCATGGGCCCCAATGGGTGATTTCGAGGCCTGCATTTGGCCTAAAACGTTTACGTGCCACTGTTGCTCAGGCCATGGCTGGGACAGCCTGAATTGGCTTCGGCCCTTTTCGCTTCTGCTCCCAATGACTTGCCCTTTCCATGGGGGATGCGATGCTTGGCTTCCCTGTGGATCGGGTGTGACTGGGCTGTGTGTGTGTTTTTATGAAGGACTCTAGCTCTGCCCTGTGGTTGCACGTCCCTCCGCCCCTGCTTGACTTGGGCAGTGTTACTCTGGCGTTAGTCTGGTGCTACAGAGAGCCGAAGCTGGCCCCAACTAAGGCCCATGGTGCTTTATAAATCAGCAGTTCTCCTTGGGTGTTGAGGTTCCCAAGTCCCAGCCCTTCAGTGAGGGCGGTGAAGTGTTCATGTGGGATACGCTGCCCTGCCCCTCACTGAGGGCACCAGACGACGGTGCTGAACGTCTATGGGCCTTGCCAACGTCTCCTGAGGAAATGTGCCCGCCCTCCCGCATGGTAATCCGTATCCCCCCTGCATATGGGTAGGAAACCCAAGAGTGGGCTCAGGTCTGCACAGCTGTGAGCTCAGCAAACCCTGCGCCCCGGTCCCATAAGCAAAGGACGCTGCGTGCGATGGCCCGACCCAGCCTGATGGTCCGCCGCAGTTCAGCAGAGGAAAGCCCCTGCCGTGGGGCAGGGCCGCCGCTGGGCCCCCTGCTGCCTCTGGGTGGGTTTGTTATGGCGGGAGGAGCAGGAAATCAGCCCCTCTCCCTGCCTCATCCAGGGCTTGAGCCTGAATGCACCAGAGCCTCGCCGCTGCCTTCAGTGGGTGCAGAAACAGAGCCCGGGGCTCTGCCCAGCACAGTCTGAGCCTGGGGGGCGGGGGGAGGGCACATTCCTGAAGCCATGCCCAGGCTGGGGCCACTTGCTCTTGCCCCTTGACTGGTTCAGCAGCGAAGGGATTTTTGGCCAGGGGGCTCCGGCCGCTACGCAAACCTGAGCCCTCCAAGTGGCTGTCAGACCCCCTTGTGCACCTCCTGGGGCGGAATAACCCATCAGAGCCGCTGCAGGCAAAGCTTTCTCGCCAGCCCCCTCTGCTAAAGTAACCCCAAACCATTTCACCAGGGGTGGAGGCGGTGTTAAAAGAGCCCTGTTGCTCAGAGTGGCCTCCTCCTTCCACTTAGTACTAGGTGCCCTCTTCCCCTTCTGCACACAGTGGGGACAGCAGGCTCCCCCCGTTCCTCATGCACCCCGGACAGGATGGCCTCTACCCATCTGCAGCCCTCAGCCTGGGAAGGCATAGAGGGCGGTGATGAGCCCCAGGACCAGAGGTGCAGATGCAGGATGCTGAGGGGGACTGAGCTGATAGGCAGGGCTGGGTAGAAGTGGGGGCACAAGGTCCAGTCAAAACCCCCTTCCCCAGTACACGTGCACTGTCATTCACACACACCCAGGGGGTGTTCAGCCATCAAAAGACAGACCCATGTTGATTTTCAATAAGGTTAGCTGGACGAGGCCTGACATCCATCCTGGGCAAGTTAATGGAAGGCCCACACATGACTTGATCAATACAGAATTCAAGGAGGGCAGTATAATTAATGCCAGTCAACATAGGTGGATGGAAAACAGCCTGTTAGACTAATAGGATCCCTTTCTGATGAGACAAGTTTGGTTGATAAAGGTAAGTGTTTTGACGTAATATACTTCAACTTCTGTAAGGCATTTAATGGAGTACCACAGATTTTGATTAAAAAACAAGAAAGGTATCAAGTTAACATGGCACACACATGGATTAAAAACTGGTTGATAGGACTGAAAATGTTACTGTAAACATGGAATTGTCACTGAGCGGGTGTGTTTCTACACGTCCCGCAGGGATCAGTTCTTAGCCTATCTAATGTTTTTATCAATGAGCTGGAAGAAAACATAAAATCATCACTGACAAAGACTGCAGCTTACACAAAAGTTGGGGGAGAGACAATTAACAAAGGGGACAGGTCCCTGATAGAGAGAGATCTGGAGCACTTGGTAAGCGGGGCATAAGCAAATAATACACATTTGAATACAGGTAAATGTAAATGTATTCAGCTAGGAACAAAGAATGCTGGCTACTTACTGGATGGGGGAATCTATCCTAGGAAGCAGGGACTCTGAAAAAGATTTGGGGGTCATGGTGGATAATCAGCTGAACATAAGTTCCCCGTGTGACTGTGGCCAAACGAGCTAAGGTGATCCTGGGATATATAAACAGGCCAATGACTTTATCTTATGGTTCATGTACTGTGTAATGTTAGGATTATAGAAGTGTAAGATTGATCAGTGATTAGAAAGGATAAATATGTATTAGATTTCTAAGTAAGGAGGGCTGAAACACAAGGCCTGTAAAGGTTTTAGCTTCACCATATTAAGCCTTAGAGATGAGAAATGCTTGCCGTAAGTGAGTGACCAAAGAACAACACGATGCCATAGTGTGACAGGAAAAGTTGTACCAACGGGTGCTGGTGTGAAAATTAAGCCATAAGATTAATTTTAGGTCATAAAATGCGCAATAGGCACATTTCTTCTAACATGTGTCTTACTCGCAGGAGACAGGGTGTGCAACACTGCTATAAACCACCTATGGAAAACAGGGTACACGAATATCCTTGGGGACACAATACAAATAAGGAAAAAAAGGGTTGACACTTTCAAGCACATGTGAAGGGTATGCAGTATACTCAGAATCACAGTATAAAAAGATGGGGCCCAGATTAGGAAAACTGAGCTCCCTACGGGAAAACTCCCACAAGAACCATCCCTCTGCTGCTGCTGAAGTCATGAGAGACCTACCAGACCCTACGCCTATCTAGGTGTACGAGAGTGACTGTAGCTGTAATTTGTGCATGGATATACCTCAGAGTTATAGATGTTGTGATATTCATAACTTTGTTGGCAACCTCAATAAAACTGATAGAAGATATTAGATCTCGTACATGTGACTGTCTGTGTTCTTTGCCTTGGTTTTCATGTGTTCCTAGTTCTAGATCTGAAACAAGGGGCAGAGGTAACGCTGTTGAGCTAGAGACTAGCCCCCAGAGATGAACCCTCACTGGTGTATTACATCACTAAATAAATACCTCACTTTAAATAAAAGAAAAGACTACACAAGTAGGAGTGGAGAGAGGTTATTTTACTTCTCCATTTGGAACTGGTGTGACCGCTGCTGGAATCCTGGGTCCAGTTCTGGTGCTCACACTTCAAGAAGGATGTGCATGAACTGGAGAGGATTCAGAGAAGAGTCATAGGAATGATTAAAAGATTAGAAAATCTGTCTTCTAGCCAGAGACTCAAAGCGCACACTTTATGTAGCTGAACCAAGGCAAGGTTAAGGGGCGACTTGATTACCAATGGGGAACAAATATTTAAGGATGGGCTCTTCAGTCCAGTAGAGAAAGGTCTAACACGATCCAATGGCTGGAAGTTGAAACTAGGCACATTCAGTCTAGAAATAAGGCATACATTTTTAATGATGAGAGTGATTAATCACTGGAACAATTCACCAAGGGTTGTGGTGGATTCTCCATCACTGAATTTTTATATCAAAATCAAATTTCTTCTAAAAGATCTGCTCTAGGAATTATTTTGGGGCAGTTCTCTGGCCTCTGCTGTACAGGCAGTCAGACCCGATGATCACAATGGTCCCTTTTGGCCTTGGACTCTGTATGCCCTCTACTAGTACCCTCATTTTCAATATATACACAAACAATACTGTGCTGTGTGTGTCTGGAGTACCAGCTAAAGCATTGGGGATTGTTAGCAATAAATCCCCTAGACTCTATACCTCCCCATCACCCCAAACCCAATCTTGTATGTGCATTCAGCACCACAGACCTACCAAGGAGGCAGTAACGTTGCGAAAGACAGGTGTAAACTGCTGCTGAAAGAAAACAAGGACAGGCTACAGTCCCTTGGGAGCAGAGTTATACACAGCAGGAGGAAAACAGACTGGCTGGGCCTCTGGATGTGGCTGAAAAACACACGCTTATTGGCTGACCGAAAAAAGGAGCAGATACCAGCCAAGACCTAGGCCAAAATGCAACTGAAGTAGTGCACAGGACGACCAGGGGTGAATTCTTGTCCCCTATGAATCTAGCTACTTTATTCTCCCCTATAACTTTTTGCTCACTCACTTTCTTCACTCGGACTTTCATGAGCCACGTTCTTCACGTGCTCGGACTGTAACAGCACTTTGTGACACCCACACGCAGTATACAAAACTCTGCAGTTAAACGTAAGCCAAACTTCAACAGCATATTGTACATGTACTTGTTACAACCATTCCCGACATTCTTTACCGTAAACTCGGGGTTTACAACTGAAGCCTTTATGCCCACAAGGCATCCCATTGAAGTCAATGGGGCACTGCTCAGACATGTGGCTGCAGCATTTAGGGATTTGACTGTACGGTATTTGTGGCAGGGATTTTATCCGTAAGGCATTATGTGCAACGATGGCTCTCTATAACAGTAATAAAAACAGGATGCGATTGGAGGCTAGTTAACAGCCTAAATGATCAGACATCTCCTGATGAAAAGAGCCATTATGAGTTATGTCATCCACGCTTTTCTGGGCCTTCGTTACAGAAGAGAGATCCAAAAGCCTTTCAAAATTAAGCTGTGTGTGTTAGTGTTGAAAGGCTGCTGCTTGCATCACAGAAGCCATAGGAGTTGATCGCCTGGTGCACGAGTTTCATTAGCAGAACTACTCTCATAGTATAAAATAAACTTCAGTGAAATGTTGCTGTTGTAGGTTGCCAATTTTCCCGTGGTGTGGGAAGCCAGCTCAGTCGCTTTGAGAAGCAGTAAGTGAAACAGGCCCCATGAGAGCAGTCAGAGGGGGATACAAGAACTAAAACAGGATAAATGGTGACAAATTAAATAGATGTTTAAAATTCTTACTGTTTTAAATAACCCAAAGTGTAAAATTTATTCGGAACGATGATCATCAGTCTAGCATGTCCCTTATAAACAAGATTACACATGCAAGGGCAGCTGAGATAGGTCGGATTCTAGAGTGCAAATACTCTAGAAAAATTAAAACGGATCTGAGTTTTCATAAGGGGAAGACAGATCAACTGTTATTGTGAGACTCCACCCAGTCCCAGACATGCAGGGAGCCATCACTTGCTGCTGATAACAACGTTCTTGGTTTCCACGGATGCCAAGCATGTGCTGTAACCAAGGGAAAGTCACCGCCATTGTCCATGCCACTGCAGATGTGTCCTTTGTGACTAAAGAGCGGCTCTACTTCTCCACCAGACACAGGCCAGCTCCGTGTGTCATAGATGTGAACAGTTCCATTGAAGCCTTTGTTAAAAGAATAAAAAAAGAATGTCAGACTGTAGAAATGGCCAACTCTTCGCGTGGTCCAGGAGCCCTAACTTCCACTTGCCCTGCAGCATGAGTTACATTCAGTAGACTGCTCTCCTGTTCACACATTCCATCTGGGCAGGACAGGTGAGATCGAACAGGCTACAGTCCTGGAGTCAGAGAGACCAGGTATTTATCCACATGACTGTAGAGAGCATAGTGCAGGCTCAGGTAACCTGAGAATTCATTCACCTATATTTGTACCATCCCCGCTGAGACAAGACCTTATGTCCATGGTGTCCCGACAGGTACACTGCCTGGTATCCTAGATCTGTATATACGACAGCTGTCACCGTTGAACAGGCAGCATTTACCAACAGCTTCCACACGGTTACCAGAGTGAATTTGAGTTCTAAGTAAAGAAGGAAACTAGCTCTTCACATACAATTGGGTGACAGCTATTGGTGTATGCTGTACATAGAATCATAGACGTCAATCAATCATAGAATCAATCAATCATCTAGTCCAGTCTGCTACACTCAAAGCAGGGCTGAAGTAATAACTAGACCACACTGGCAGGAGACACTAGCTCAAGCACTAACCACACACATGCAGACTAACCGAGGATCTGCACACAGGCCCAAGTGTGTGCACAAAAGCAGGTGTAGGCCTGGGGCTGCACTCAGAGCCAGGCTCTTCATGCATTTGATGAAAGCTGCATCCACTTGCCATCTTGTCCCAGGCACTGCGCCAAGCCCAACCCTGCTGTAACTACTGAAGTCCCTGGGGTTACACCAGGGCAGAGTTTGGTCCATCAAGTTTTGTTATTTTAGCTCTCTGGGAGACGAAACACACAGCTCCACTCCATGAGAGTCTTAGGGGAATCAGCAGTCACATGATCTCGCTCTTGTCAAACTGACAAGCTATGTTATAATGCAAGGCACCATGTGTACACAGACAACCATGGGACCAGGCTTTCAGTGCAGTCAACTAGATCTAAAAACACAGGGCAAAGAAATCCCCTCCTCCCCAGAGGTACCTGAAACGGCGAGGCATCCGTCCAGAGCAGGCGCCCAGGAGACACACAGGAACTCCGCACTTGGGCTGGCTGCAGGAACGTTGCACTTGGCTGATTTCAGAGGCTTCGGGATATTCCTCAAGTCCGTTAGCATGAGCTGTCCTCCAGAGGAGAGGCGGGCAATGGAGAGTGCATTCACATCAGAGCCCCGCAGACCCAGACGGACGCCCAGGCACCACTGCTCCCCACCGAACGCTGAAGGAACGGATGTATCAGCCAGGGGACTCTGAGGCTGACGAATATCTGCCAGGCACAGCTGGCCCGTCACGCAGCAGGCTAGCAGTGTATTGCCATCCAGGAATTCCAGGCCACTGACCTCATCACTGATACTTGAGGCTAAGAGAGGAGGAAGAGAACCTCAGACTTCACAGAACGCTCAGCAACAAATGCCAGGTTCAGACATTGCAGAGGTGACAAACACATCAAATAGGGGATTAGACACATTCCTTTCTGTGGAAGTAGACTTCGGCCATCTCCATGGAAGCTGCTTTAGAAAGAGGAAGGGTCAGTTTTCGGGCAGAACTAGCAACAGGGAACTGGATGCCCTAGGTCTATTACTGTATAGGCTCAAAGTTGAAGAGGCTTGTTCTGCTCTGGCTGGGGGGAAATGAACCCCGGGCAGAGGACCTGTGCAGGTGAATCTACCCCAGCACGGGGCAGTTCCACACCCAAATCATCAACCTGCAGATAAGCCCCACAGCTATCCTCACTACTAAGAGTGCCACTGGTGCCAGAAAAGCAGCACTTTGGTACAGCATTACTGTGATGCAGAATCCCACGGCGTCAGCTACTTTTCACTGCAGACCTGCACTTCCCAACGCCCCCTCAGTACAACCAGCCACAGCTACAACCCATTAGGACTCTTTACATTTGAACTCTTACTAGTTTGGCAAATACAAGTGTTGTTCCTCAGAAGCTGGATTTATTGGGAGGGAAGACATGTTTAGGCCTGACAGACAGGCTGTGGATTTTGAGTCTATTCTGATAACGGTTAACACACAGTTTTCTTTATGCTTACTGTATACGAAAGAAACTGCAGAGTAATCATGTTTGTGAGACCAAGAAAAGGGAAAGTAACTAAAAAGCTAGAAAACACTGGAGTGAACGAACATTAAATCTGTACTGATGAGGAAGGAGAACTAACTATGGTGAGACCTTCCTGATGAGCTTCCCACTTGTGAGTGACGAAACACTACTTGCTAGAGTGTTCTGCCTTTAAAGATATTATTTAGATCCATCTGCTGGGTAAATGTATCTCAATCCAAGTGGATTGAGAAAGCTGATCCTGGAATGTGGATTTTCCAGGCTTTGGACAGATTTAGGATAAAATGTACAGAAGGGGCTAAGATCCACTGACTTTCAATGAGATTTAAGTTCCTCAATCACTGTGGGCCCCTAGGCAGAGGAGTTCAAAAGTGCCAACAGAGAGATCACACTAAGAGAATGTTGCACGGTGGGATTGCAGCTGGGGGACTGCTTACACAGGTACAGATGTGAGTTCGTACTGTCATGGTGCCAGCAGAACTTCACCAACTGGTAGCTTGCATCACTCTGAAAAAGGGATTAACTATGCTGGAAGAAGTGGAGGGTTTTGTCAGTAGGAGACAAAATTAAGTGTGGATGTGCACCAACTTGTGCTCCAAAGAGGTGAGTTTTGCTGGTACAACTTTCTAGTGTAGTGTAGTGTAGGGCTTATAGCTGTATTCATGGCATTGCAACCATCATCCCTTCTTCCTGGCTAGATAAGAGGACGATGCCAAAGCTATGTTCTGCTGCAACATGGGGTCTACATGTAGCAAAGGTTGAGTATATAATTTTTGAAAGTGCTTAAGGGACCTAGGTGCCTAAGTCCCATTGGCTTGCACTGGGATTTAGATGCTTTTGAAAATGTTCCCCCTTGAAAACCACTGGTTTCAAGAGTGCACAGCTTGGGTAGTCTATTGTGAAATCACCTCCCCCCCCCATATCCCCAGCTTTATAAAGGCAAACAAGAGAAGGTTTTTCTTTAAATACCTGCTGTGTAGATGTTTTTCTTTGAATCAATCTCTGTAATTTGGACATTGTTGACTCTTGAGCCATGAAGGACACAGGGGCTGCTGGTGAAAGTGGTTGCAATTTTAGCCCAAAGTTTCTTGCTGTCATTTCCCGTAGGGATGGTACTTACAGATTTAATAACATCTATTTGAAAGAGAGACATGCTGAGCTGCACAATGCAAGTACTGCGTTAGTCATGTTTTTGAAGTGTTTTGTGAAGAGGCATTACAATTCAACTCTCAATTGATATTTTAAATCCTCTTCTCAGGGCAAGAATACCCTTCACAACAGTCAAGCTGGTATAATGGTCTATTTAGAAATCTAGAAAAACCGAGATTAAAAAATGTTAAGCAAGTTGCTTGTTTTCACTGGACAACAGAATAAATAAAATAATTGCAGTAAATACTTAGCACTTCTCATCCATAGACTTCAAAGTGCTTTACAAATTGGGGAAACACCGTGAATCCCCATTTGACAGGTGGGGAAACTGAGGCACGGAGCAGGTCACAAAGGATCAGAGCATGGAGCCTTTACTCATACTGCTGAAAGCGTCTCCTTAGGAGAGTGATGCCAATGCAGTGAATGAGACGACAACTGTGAATAAGTGCTCGCAAACAAGAGTAAGGGATTTACAATCCGGCCCAAAGCAAGTCACAGGCAGAAATGAGAGCAGAACCCCGCTGTCCTAACTTCCAGTCTGATGGGGCTGCGTGCCTCCCTAGTCACAGCACAGCCCACGTCAGTGGTTAGAAACGTGAAACTGTCCTTTGAGCTAAACACCTCCGAGGTCATTTGCAGTGCAGTGGGTCTGGCCATGGGCTAGTAACACTGAGTGAAGATCACCCACAGAAAAGTGATGAAAATGGACCCCAGGACCTATAAAATAACCTGACCTGGGCAAGTGGAAGCTTCCCAACAAAGGAAAACTCAGATGGTGGGTCAGAGCTCACAGCCACAGCTCTCCTGGTGAACTACGGCTCTCTAAATGACAATTTCACACTGATATATAGGCCAAAGTTTCCAGAAACTAGTGACTTGGGGGCCTGATTCTCAGAGATGCTGCTCACCCGTCCTTCTAGGGGGTCTCAATTTGGGCCCCCATAACAACCAGCCGCTTTTCAAAGTTTAGGCCATAGAGCCTTTTTTGTCCTCCGTAATCCCAGAGCAGGTCAGTAAGTGGCATTAACATTCTGCCCTTCTCTAGCACCTTCTATCCAAGAGCCTCTAAGTGCTCTACAAGCCGGAGAGGATTAATTCACACAACCCCGCGCCTCCCGTGAAGCAGGGAAGCTCTAGCCCTCTTTTATATGAGGGGAAAGCAAGGCAGCGAGGCTGAGTGAGTTGCAAATGGTACTTTATAAGTCACCTGATTTGCAGGAGGACTGTGTGGGGAGAGTAGCTAGTGGCAGACTGTTTACCTACCAGCTTACACCTGCGTAACTGCTGTTCCAATACACACTCACCAGTGTCCTCTGCTGCTAACTGCCAAACCTGAAGGGAACTGTCTGGTGGGCCACTTGTTACTAGCAAGCTGCGAAAACAAGGAAACCAGATGCAAGCTCTTCATTAATGGGGCAATAAACTTGCCCCTCAGGACTGATACTTGCCAATGATGATGACAAGCATGTCTGTTCTCTCTGTTTCCACCTGCCCTGCCCAGGACTCAGTTACTCCCATCCTGCAACCGGGGCAGGACGGATACACCTGAGGCATTAAGCTATGCTAGTGCTGCCTGTATTTGGGGACCTCGCATGAGCCTGCCTGGTTAGAGCAGCCCCAAGGTGACATCATTTCTTTAGCGTATTTGTAGCACATCCCAAGACTGGGAAGAACAATGTGAGCAAACACCGAGGAAGGGAGACTAGCAGAGGGCCGTGGGCGCATGGTGGGGAAATCCACTGATAAGTGGAGCAGCTCAGCTGGAATGAACAGGAAACAGAAGTTGGCTGTTTGCATGGTCCTCAAATGGCCATGGGAAAATCCTTGCAGAGGTGCCCAGCACTCTCCTTGGCAGGGACACTCAGACCCAAGAGAGGGGAGAGTCCGAGGCACAGCAGACGGTGCCAGTTAATCAAGTCTTTCGAGAGCCATTGGGACCTAACAGACACCTCGGGCTGCTCTGCCTTTTCATTCCTGCCCTGCTTTAATGCCAGCAATTGACTCACAGCCTCTAACACTAGACTGGGCAAAGCACTGGAAAATATCCAGGGAACCATCTGTGGGAGCTTGGGGAGAAGAGAGGGACAGGGGAGAAGGAGCCGGTGTCAGTGAAGGAGGCTGTTTGCAGGTGCTGCCTCCTAAAAACTCCACCACCGGGGCAGTCCTTTCTGCCCCCCACGGAGCAGTCAGTGGTTTCCCACCATGAGGGAGTGCTGCTAGCACTGCCTCTTCTCTACAGCTGCTCCCTTTCTGCTGGCTCCCTGCCCCTGCATATCACACTAGGGCAAAAATGGAGCAGCCAGCTGCCCTGTGCACCCCACCCACACCAGCTTAAGCACTTCTGTACTGGGGAGGTAGATACCTTAGTGGGTGAGATACCTAAGACACCTGTTCTGGGGGAGGCCGTGCAGAGAAACCCCAAAGAGGGAGGACAACTGGAGAAGATAAAAGAGTGGAAAACCAATGGAAAGCAGAGGGGAAAATACACAGGGGCCCAGGGGGATCGGCATGGGGAAGGTGGCACAGAGGAGACAGGAGAGGCAACACCACATCAGAGAGGACAAGGCGGGGGAGTGACTGTGAACTGGGGCAAGAGAAAGAAGGAGAAAGAGAAAGGAAATTGGCATGGCACTGAAGGGAGAAGGATGGAGCCGGAGGTACATGACAATCCCGTTTTACTGGACCTTCGTGGCAGGCGGCCTGTCTGAGTGTTGGGGGGCCCTTTGTTACATTCATGTTGCTGGCCAGCTACGTTAAAAGGTGGCTCTTAAAATGGACAGAGAAGGGGGATTTTTCGTCAAACAAAACAAATCTAACACATCCATTCAACAGGAACCAGAAAGTCCCCACCCATGTACCTGGTGTCTGGCACATGCTGCAGGCTGTACACAGGGCGGTCGGAAAATCCACCACGTTCCACCTTGAAATCTCTCTCGGGACACAAACCCTAAAAACCAGAAGCAGACAGACAGAGGCTGTTCTTTAGCACATAACGCTGCTAAGTTTGACATTCCTTCATTCTTTCAAGGTAATGGAACAATAAGTCAAGGTCTGCAAGGGCTGAAGTCCTCAGTTACAGTCAACACTGTAGATTTATGCAGTGTCTTTCGTCCTGAGGGATCCCAAGGCCCTTTGAAAACAATCTGATACACAGGGAGCATTTCTGCACCCAGTTCTGGGGAAAAGCCTAGCATACGAACACTGCAGTTTGAGACAAGACACGAAGAATACGACATCCAATCAACTGCAAGAGGCTGACTAGTGCTGGGGTACAGCCAGACACCAGGGTTTAACACTCCTGCTTGTGGAGTCATTGGAGCCATTTCTCACTAGCAGCCATGACTCTGGATTTACAACTCACCTAAAGACAGCAGAGTGCCCCGTTCCCTCACGTGGTGCACTGGCCACGGGGAGCACGCCACAAGTGAGCAAGCACCATTTTCTGCAGCACTTGGGAGGTCGCCCATTTAAGTACGAACTTCATCTATTTCCGCTTCGCTTCGGAGATCAGAGACCACAGCACAAGGCGGTCCAGCAGGTACCAGTGTTTGCAAGGGGGCCCCATGGTGTTTATTATAAGTGCAGGGAGATACTAGGAGTTTCTTCAGGTACCAAGGATGCGTATCTGAGCCACTGGCAGCACTGCCAGATCACAAAAGTTTCTGTTCAGGGGGTGGGGAGGTGAGTCAGTCAGAACTGAGCAGAGATACTCAAGTGATGACACAGGAACCAAACTGGCAGTGTGGCCTGGTGGACAAAGCTCTCGACTGGGACTCAGGAGATGTGGGTTATATTTCCTACTCTGCCATTTGCCTGCTGGGGAATCTGAGACCAGTTGCTTTTGCCTCTCTATGCCTCAGTTTCCCCATCTGTAAAATGAAGACAATGAAACTGATATCTGGAGTAAAGTGCTTTGAGATCTACAAGAAAAGTGACAGAAGAGTTAGGTATTCTTATTCGCATGAGGTTCTGCACGCAGAGAGGCTTCAGGACTGGGCCCTCAGAGAGGCAGACGACTTGAGTCTCCATTAGACTGCAAACTGATTATTTAAACTAGCTGAGTAAAGAGGAGAACAAGCAAAAGAGCCCAACAGTCTGCATGAACTAACTCCCGAGCAGCTGGTCTCCGCACATTCATCCACACTGCCCTGCGATAGGAACAACCTCCTAAAACAAGTTCACCAGACCACTTCTCTCTCCTCATTCAATTCCTGCTGAAAACACCCCAGCCCTATGACAAATCAGTACATGCTCACAATCCCACAACCAGTCAGACTGAAATGTCAACATGCATCCATCCCTTCACTGAGTGATCTCAATGTCTCTCTCATTCTACCTTTTGTGTCTAACCAGGTCATGTCTACATGTAGCCCCCTACGTTCTTCAGGGGACAGACCCAGTCTTCTTGCAGGGTTCTGTAAAATGCCTGCTGAGGGCACATTTGGGGGAGGTAATGAATTTTAAACGGATACCACACTTAGTCACCATCACCTGCTTCTCTTTCACATACAGTTTTTGAGGCAACAGAAGCTGGAGAATTTCATTTCTTCTGGAGTTTTCATATCCCGCTACACAGACACCTAGAGTTACAAAATAAACAATGATGAGATGAGTTCAGAACGAGCCTGCTCATTCACTAGGAACCATCTTCTGATGGGAATTTAAGGATTAGAGTGTGAGCTCTATTGTCTGGGAAATGTATCTCAAACCACGACGTGCTGCCATTGTATCAATTTACCTCTCCGCTACATTTGCCTTCTAACCCATTTCTTCCTTCCATCCTGGTATTTTTTAACCCAGCAAACTTGCCCTTCACTGTTCTCCCATCTCGTTTTACTCTCCACAGGGTGACGCCACTGTCTCAGCTACAGCACACAGTACTTTGCTAGAGTCACCAACTCAATTTCCTGCTGGATGAAGTGCTATGTGCAGGAGCCCAGGTGCTGTAAGGTCACAGTAATGTAGGAGAAGCATTGCATTGCATTGCATTGCATTCCAAATCCCCTACATCAGCCAAGGACTGTACTTGTGTCTGGGCCTCTGTAAGTACAGCTTCCTCAGCAGAATGAGCTTGGCAAAGATCGCATCCTTCTCTACCGCTGCTCCAGGTAAGGCCCCGGCAGGGTGATGCAAACACGAGCGGCACTAGAAGCATAATTTTCTTAAGTTGGGGCAAGGTTCCAGAAACAATAAAATAAAGGCTTTTATGGCGACAGCACCTTTGGTCAACCAAAGCACTAGACTCCAGACCTTGGCCAGTTTCCTGGATTGTGGGTATGTATTACAGGGGACAGAAGCAGCTTTCATAGGGGATGGCAATGTCTAGGCATATGGAGGAAGGTGAAGAGGAGTCCACAGGGGCTGAAGGAAGAAGCAAGTTGCTGAGCTGCTGTATCAGTTTCAATGACCTTTCTCCCTCTCAGGTCCTTCCCAAGGTGCCTATCCCCATGGTATCTAGGATTGAAGGTTTGTAGGATCTGCATCTAGTCTACAAGATCCCGAAGTCTGCAGCTTCAAGATAATATTTCCTGAGAACGAAAAGGTTCCATGAACTGCTGCAGAGTGGAACTGACACTGGAAAACAGCGATTCCAGCTGTGCCTTGTGCTCTGTATATTTGCAAGAGCACTCTCACTTTTAGGGCTCATCCACACTAGTTTGGTCAACAAACGTCAGCTTTTGGCAACAAAACAGTGGCGGTGTACATGGTACAATGCTCCCCCGCATCGACAAAACTCCCCTGCTTTGGTGACAAAATAAAACCACCTCGACGAGAGGATAGAGGTTTTTTTGGCAAAGTTAGAGTGACAAAGCATCAGTGTAGACGCTGTGTGCTGTAACTGCTTCAGGAACTATCCCATAATGCCCACCCTGACCACTCTACTCACTGGTTTGAACTCTGCTGCACTGCCCTGCATTCCAGCTACACAAGCATGCGCCCAGCCCCTTTCAAATCCCAGGAAGTTTTGAAATTGCTCCACACGGAGAGCTCACACAACTACTGCCCAGCTGAGCATACCGGCTTCTGGCAGCAAACACAATCCTGCCTAGACTACAGGGGAGAGGGTGGATCATTCTCCGGGTCTGTGGGGAGACAAGGCTGTGGGAGAACTCAGAGAATCAATCCTGCTCTCCGATGGCAAGCATGCAAGCAGTGCGGTCTGCTGCTGCTGGGGGCGGAGAAGGGGAGAGACTCCTGATGTGCTGTGCAGAGCCAGGGATGGAGGTGAGGACTGATGTCAGGGTGCACTCCACTGACACAAGATGCATAGTGAGGACTTGCAACCACGGTTTAATTACAGTGGAGGCTGTACGCCGGCATAACTTGTGTCGACAAAACTCTGTAGTGTAGACATGGCCTTAGTGGGCACATAATTCTGAATTGTAGTCCTTCCACCATGAATGAAAGCATTTACTCTGCTCCAGGAATATCCACGTAACATGGCAGGCCAGGAACTCAGCTACCATAGCTGACATGAGTATGCACCAACTGTCACTGAAGCCTCCAACCTACTGTCTCCTTTTCATTACAGGGCCTGGACATCGGTCTAGACATAGGTCTATTACAGAGCCTGTCAAATTGCACCTGCTTTCACTACCCCTGATTTCCGCCTAAGCTCATTGAGATTTTAGGAAAAGCATATGAATTTAGGAATAGAGGCTTTATGAAAATTAAAGTGAATTAATTAAATGGCAAACAAGCCAGAGATGTGGATGCTTCAGGAGGATGTTAATGGAACACAGAACCTTTCAACTAGAAGCCAGTGATTAAAAACCAACTCACAGGAACATAGACATTGCCATACTGGAACAGACCAGCAGTCCATCTAACCCAGTATGTGGTCTCTGAAAGTGGTGAAAACCAAATGCTTCAGAGAAAAGCATGCAGATGCAGAATACAGCAGCAGATGTATAATTATCTAGCCCAACACAGGTCTTACCCTGATTTTTAATAGTGATTGGCTTAAACTCTGAAACACAAGGCTTAAATCCCTACTAAAAACTTGTCATTAATTATAACAACACTGGATATGCTTGAAGCTCCCATCCTACCTTCTCTAAGACCATTTGTTATTTTATATACTTTTATCTTGTCCCCTTTTATTCATCTCAGTAACAATCCCAATCTTTTCACTCTCTCTTTCTTGTTTGCAGGCCCTTGATCATGCCTGTTGCTCTTCTCTGAACCGTCTGAGGTAATATCTTTTATTGGACTGACTTGGTGGTGGAAGATACAAGCTTTTGAAGTTCACAGAACTCTTTTCAGGTCTGCTTCCTCCCCCAGCCCTTAGGAAGAGCTCTGTGTGACTTGAAAGCTTGTATCTTCCACCAACAGAAGTTGGTCCAATACAAGATTTACCCTCCCAATTTATCTCACCCCCACACATTAATTTTAATCCCCTTTTAGGCCTACAAATGAGCCATCCAAAATCTCTGGATGGAATCGTCTGGAGAGCCAGGCTGCGTCTGCCAGGGCCGTGCCGATTTCTGCGGACGGGCAGAAGATTTCCTATCTCCGGGGGTGTTAAACTGGCAACTTTCACCGGCAGGAAATTCACTCAAAGACAAACGCGGGAGCCACCGAGGTCTGGCACCAGCTGCTCGTTTCGCCAGGCAAAGGCAAGCCAAACGACTCACTTTTTTCTCCCGTCCATTCGATGACTCGGGTGGGCTCCTGGAGCTCAAACACGTGCAAGTCATTGTACCTGAGAGCAAGGAGCACGGCATGAGAACAGCGCCCCTCCCCGCCTCACGGCATGAGAACAGCTCCCCTCCCCCACCCACACCGACACGGCATGAGAACAGCTCCCCTCCCCCTCCACCCCAGCATGACATGAGAACAGCTCCCCTCCCCTCCCCGCCCCCGAGCACGGCATGAGAACAGCGCCCCTCCCCCACCCACCCCGGGCAAGGCAGCGGGGAGCAGGGCCAGGCTGTCTCTCTGTCCCTCCAGGGCAGGACAGACGGTGCCAGTGTTGCTGACAGCCGAGCCCAGCCGCTCTGTCTCATCCCGCGCTGCCGCCTGGGGATCTCAAAGCGCTTGACCGCACAGGGCGGTGCCCCCTGGCGCGGGGGGGAAACCGAGGCACGGCGCAGCGGGGGGAGAGGGGACGCTGCCCGGGCGCTCACACAGCGGGGCTGGGTGGGGGAGGGGAGGGGATCCGGGCGGGATCGCGCTGGGCGCTCACAGCCGCAGGGACTCCAGCAGCCAGTCCTCGGCCTCGGCCGGCCCCGCCGCCGCCATCCCGGCGCGCTCCCAGCAACGGTCCAGCCCGTCACTCACACCCCGACACGGTCACATGACCCCGTCCGCGTGACCGACAGCCTCCTTCAGGGCCAGTCGCCTGGTACCCCGGCACGTGACACCCCCCTCAGCTCACGTGATCCCTCCCCGGGGTGGCTGTCCCGTTCGGGACAGAGGCGCGGGAGACGCCTGCGTCATCACCCCGCGCGAGCCGAGCGCCGCCGCTTCCGGCTTCCTCTCGCCCGCCACGCCCAGGCTCCTCCCCCGCCCCCGCCCAGCCCACAGTGGACAGAACTACTTCTACGCATGCGCACAAGCCCTCCGGGACGCGCGGCGCAGCTCGTGGTTCCAGCCGGCCCCGCCCCGCGCCCGTAACCGAGCGTGCGCGTCACTCAAACATCCCATGATTCCCAGGTCACATGATCGCACGGCCGGCGGGGGGGGCTCTGCGCCGGCCCGCGTTGGGCTGCGGTGTGAGGCGGGGCTGGCTCCTGTGCCAGGAGGTGTCGGTAGCCCGGCCTCAGTCCGCGCCAGCCCGGCGTCTCTAGCCGTCTCTCAGCCCCTGCGTCGCCGCCGCGGCAGCCCCTGCGTCGTGGGGTGGTGACGCCGAGGATGGGTGCGGGTCCGACCACAACGGCCTTGGCCTGGGCCTGGGCCTGGTCCTTTGCAGGCCGGGCGCCTGCTAGCAGGAGCCTTGCCTGAGCGCGGTGGCCCTGTGTCACTGGTGGCTAGCCAGCTTCAGGGTCTGCCATTGAGTGATCGGGGCCAGCCACCAGCATGGACACGTAACGAGTAAACCCCGCGCAGCCACGGCCTGCGCTCTCCCGCCTTGCTGCACCTGCCTGCCGTGCTAGGGATGGCCCAGGGTGTAAAGAAACAGAACAAGGAACCGACCTCTGTCTGGGGCGAGTCCTGTGGTCTGTACTTGAGCAAGACGCCTATTGCCGTCAAAGGGGACTTTGCTGCAGGATTCATACTGTCAGTCTATCTAAATTAGTATTCTTAGTTTGTGACGTGGGCGTTATTTCTTTCCTAAACATTCCTCTTGTTGTGGAGCACACTGAGTATGTTTACACAGCCTCTCAGCCTGGACCAACGGACTTGAGGGTGTAGGGCTCACACTAGTGCTTTAAAAATAGCTGCATAGACAGTGCCATGAAGTTGCGGGTCGGGAGCTGAAGCCTAGGGAGAGGTAGAGCCTAAGTCTGTCAACCTGCGCTGAGAGGCTCGCTTCAACAGCGTGTTTAGACACATCCTGTGATTTTCCAAGCATAGTGATTATTTGCTTGCTCACTCATCTTTTTGGGAGTTTAATCATAGAAGATGAGGGTTGGAAAGGACCTCAGGAGGTCATCTAGTCCAATCCCCTGTTCAAAGCAGAACCAACCCCAGCTAAACCATCCCAGCCAGGGCTTTGTCAACTTGCACCTTAAAAACTTCTAAGGATGGAGATTCTAACACCTCCCTAGGTAACCCATTCCAGTGCTTCACCACCCTCCTGGTGAAAAAGGTAGTTGAAGGCTGCTTTCAAATCTCCCCTCATTCTTCTCTTCTGCGGCTAAACATGCCCAATTCTCTCAACCTCTCTTCATAAGTCTTGTGCTCTAGCCCCCTAATCATTTTCATTGCCCTCCCCTGGACTCTCTCTAATTTCTCCACATCCTTTCTGTAGTGGGGGGCCCAAAACTGGACACAATACTCCAAATGTGGCCTCACCAGTGCTGAAGAGACGGGAATAATCACTTCCCTCGATCTTCTGGCAATGCTTCTGCTAATGCGGCCCAATATGCCATTAGCCTTCTTATCAAAAAGGGCTCATTGTTGACTCATATCCAGCTTCTTGTCCACTGTAACCTCCAGTCCTTTTCTGCTGAACTGCTGCCTAATCTCTGTGCACGTCATTTGTGAAATTCACTGTCTCTGTATGTTCAGAGTCTGAGCTTTATGTTTGAAGCTCACATTAAAGACCTCTGTTTTGTTCAGCAGCTGGTTGGTTGCTTGCTGCAAATCAGCTCTTTTTATTGTAAAGTGCCAAGGAGAGACATGAATACAAAAGAGATGCACAGATAAGAACAAAGCATTTTTATTCAAATAAAAAAGTGGATCAGAACAACAAAATAAAATGGACAGTTTCAAAAAACTAAAACTCCATATGAATCCCATGTAATTGGGAGTTTTGGCACACCAATATCTCAGCAGGGTTCCTATGCTCTTTCAGAGGCTGATTTGATAAGAAAAACATTGTTTTTTCAAACTTCCAGTATCCTGTGTTTTGTTAAACAAATTGCTTCCCTTCTACTTTTTAGTCTGAATACTGCTTTTCTTCTTCAGGCTCATCTAAAAAAAATCAAAACAGTAAAATGAGTAAAGCATATTCAAATCAAACAGGCAAACCTTATATAACCATATTTATTCTGTCAGTTGGGATCTGGCATTCAGAGTTCTAAGCAATCATATTCCCTTGGGAAAAGGACTATAGTAAAGATGTAAAAGTTTATACAATCCACTTACATTTCTAGTTTAATTTTCACAAAGAACTCCTATCAGGCACTATGACCTTACATGCTACTGCCTGATTTGGAAACACTCTTTGATAAATCTACCATTTTCCATATGCTATGTATTCACGCCATAACACTTAAAAATAACCTCTCAAGAATCTTAAAGTTGCACAGCTAAGTGCTCAAGTCAGGAATTTTTTCTCTTTAATATTCTTATAAGACTCACTATGCATCCATCTTATACCTTAGGAATCTATTACCAAATTAAAATACAAAATCATGCAGTCCAGGATTACTTACTCCTGATATATAAATACATATCCACCAGCAAATACGATAATAAAATAAACCTACTGGCTTTGAGCCTCAGTCATCTGCACATGCAGCCTTCACTCCTGCCCCTTGCATGAGTGCTTTTGGATATTCTATTAATGTGGTTTTCAAATACTGCTTTACAAATTTAATAAATTATACAATTGTTCTAGAACTCTGTGTGTGTGTGTGCGTGTGTGTGTGTGTGTGTGTGTGTAGCATCTTGCAATGTATTTTTCACTCAAATACTTGCACTGATTTAGTTGTCACAAAGATGCAGTGTATCATTATTCATGCTGGCCCAATTCACAAGCAACTCCATGTTGGTGAACACCGCTCTGTACCCAGACAGAGCCCCTTGAAGTCAAGCAAGAATACAGGATCAGGTCCATAGACTTTTTACATTACTTCTTACTCTTATCTTTTTAGAATTACCAAAATACCTTTGACACAACCATTTAGGATGCTCTCTATTTCTTTTCAACTAACAGTACAGCCTTCCTTAGGTTTGGTTCAGGTGATAGTCAGTTAACTATGAAGCTAAATTGCTTTCAAATATAGGTAGCCTATCTGTGTCACCAAACTTTCATAGTTCCTCTAGGTTTATGTGGTTTGTTCGTGGCCAATAGTTTGGCACTATAGAAGCATCTGTGACAATTTAGGAAATCTGTATGTTTAAAACGTATGAATTCTGGTTGATATTATGATGTGATAGATTTGTTGTATAAAGGGATGCCTTTCTGTGAATGTGGAATCCACCATTCCTGTCAGGTGATGGACAACAGAAAGTTGTTAAGGAGAATCATAGAATCATAGAGTTGGACGGGACCTCGGGAGGTCATCTAGTCCAACCCCCTGCTCAGAGCAGAACTAACCTCAGCTAAATAATCCCAGCGAGGGTTTTGCCAAGCCGCAGCTTAAAAACCTCTAAAGATGGAGATTCCACCACCTCCCTCGGTAACCCATTCCAGTGCTTCACCACCCTCCTAGTGAAAAACTTTTTCCTAATATCCAACCTAGACCTCCACCCCTGCAACTTGAGACCGTTGCTCCTTGTTCTGTCATCTGCCACCACCGAGAACAGCCTAGCTCCATCCTCCCTGGAACCCCCTTTCAGGTAGTTAACAGCTGCTATCAAATCCCCCCTCATTCTTCTCTTCTGTAGACTGAACAAGCCTAGTTCCTTCATCATCCTCATAAGGCTTGTGCTCCAGCCCCTAATCATTTTTGTTGCCCTCCGCTGGACTATCTCTAATTTCTCCACATCCATGTTGTAGTGGGGGGCCCAAAACTGGACAAAATACTCCAAATGCGGCCTCACCAGTGCCGAATAGAGGGGAATGATCACTTCCCTCGATCTGCTGGCAATGCTCCTACTAATGCAGCCCAATATGCTATTAGCCTTCTTGGCAACCTGGGCACACTGCTGACTCATATACAGTTTCTTATCCACTGTTACCCCAGGTCCTTTTCTGCAGAACTGCTGCCTAGCTAGTTGGTCCCCACTCTGTAGCTGTGCATGGGATTCTTCCGTCCTAGGTGCAGGACTCTGCACTTGTCCTTGTTGAACCTCATCAGATTTCTTTTGGTCCAATCCTCCAGTTTGTTTAGGTCCCTCTGTATCCTATCCCTACCTTCCAGGGTATCTATCACTCCCCCCCCAGCTTAGTGTCATCTGCAAACTTGCTGAGGGTGCAATCTACCCCATCCTCCAGATCATTAATGAAGATGTTGAACAAAACCGGCCCCAGCACCGACCCATGGGGTACTCCGCTTGTGACCGGCTGCCAGCTAGACATGGAGCCATTGATCACTACTCCTTAAGCCCTATGCTCTAGTCAGTTCTCTGTCCATTTTATAGTCCATTCATCCAACCCATACTTCCTTAACTTGCTGATAAGAATACTGTGAGAGACATATCAAAAGCTTTGCTAAAGTCAAGGTATATCCCGTCCACTGCTTTCCCCACATCCACAGAGCCAGTCACCTCTTCATAGAAAGCAATCAGGTTGATCAGGCATGACTTTCCCTTGGTGAATCCGTGTTGACTGTTCCTGATCACCTTCCTCTCTTCCAAGTGCCTTAAAATGGATTCCTTGAGAACCTGCTTCATGATTTTCCCAGGGATTGAGGTGAGGCTGACCAGTGTGTAGTACCTCGCATCCTCTTTCCTCCCTTTCTTGAAGATGGGCACTATATTTGCTTTTTTCTAGTCATCAGGGACCACCCCAATTGCCATGAGCTTTCAAAGATAATAACCAATGGCTCTGAAATCACATCAGCCAACTCCCTCAGCACCCTAGGATGCATTTCATCCGGCGCATGGACTTGTGTATGTCCAATCTTTCTAAATAGTCTTGGACCTGTTCCTTTAGCACTGTGGGATGTTCACCTCCTTCCCATTCTGTGCCGCCCAGTGCAGCAGTCTGGGAGCTGACCTTGTCTGTGAAGACAGAGGCAAAAAAGGCATTGAGTACCTCAGCTTTCTCCACATCCTCTGTCACTAGGTTGCCTCCCCCATTCTGTAAGGGGCCCACACTTTCCCTAATCTTCCTCTTGTTGGTAACATACCTGTAGAAACCCTTCTTGTTCCCCTTCACGTCCCTTGCTAGCTGCAACTCTAATTGTGCTTTGGCCTTCCTGATTTCATTCCTGCATGTTCGAGCAGTATTTTTATAATCCTCCCTAGTCATCTGACCAAGCTTCCACTTCTTGTGAGCTTCTTTTTTGTGTTTAAGTTCACCAAAGACTTCTTTGTTAAGCCAAGCTGGATGCCTACCATATTTGCTATTCTTTCTACACATCGGGATGGTTTGTTCCTGTGCCCTCAATAAGGTTTCTTTAAAATACAGCCAGCTCTCTTGGATTCCTTTCCCCCTCATATTAGCCTCCCAAGGGATCCTGCCCATCAGCTCCCTGAGGTAGTCAAAGTCTGCTTTTTTGAAGTCCAGGGTCCGTATCCTGCTATTCTCCTTTCTTCCTTTTGTCAGGATCCTAAACTCGACCATCTCATGGCTGGAGCTGGGAGAATCTACTTCCTCTAAGTTGTTTGCAGGGATGGGAAGTGAGGACAGTGGAAAATCCCCAAACAGGACAATGGGACAGAGGTGAAATAACGGGTTTAAAAATTAACGTAAAATTAACATAAAATTTAGAGCCTACAAGTCCATTTACGGGAGATAATGCTGCCCACCAATCCCAACTAAATCATCACAAGCAGGGCTTTGTCAAGCCGGGTCTTAAAAATCTCTAAGGATGGCGATTCCACTTCCCTTGATCTACTGGCAATGCTCCTACTAATGCAGCCCAATATGCTGTTAGCCTTCTTGGCAATAAAGGCACACTCTTGACTCATATCCAGCTTCTTAATCACTGTAACCCCCAGGGGTCCTTTTCTGCATGTGGAATCAAAGAATTAATCATAAAATTGATTAATAGAATGCCTGGTCTGAAACTGGTCATAGAAGGCCTGCCCTGAAGTTGTAGCCTGAAACTGAAACAGAAGGCCCAGGCTAAGCCATTAACAGAATGCCTCAACTGAAATTAGGATAAAGATGTTAAAATCCCACAAGAGGTCTCTGAACCACACCCGAGAGGCAAGTTCTCTGTTGAGCCTTAAATCTTATTGAAGTCTGTGAACAGACTTCACCTGTTTGATAAGTACCAATACTTGTCCCTTTGTCTTACGGGCCCCACAGAGACTCACACCATTGTATACTCAAGTGACTCATTGGGCGTCTCTGGGAGGGCGTCTGGTGTGCCCACTATGCATTGTGATTGTCTACCTTGTTAAGTATAAACTGTTAATCCAATCCCACTATACGATCAACATGTAAATGAACCTAAGCAACCCCTATATAAGTCTTTTGTATCTGTTAGCCCGTTGAAGTACATTTGCTCAGCATCCAAACATGCTGCTTGACTTCCCTATAGCCACCTGGGTTTTCCCTATGGCTATAGTATTCCCCATAGCTATGGTTATGTGATTGTGTGTGTCACAATTAAAGCTGCACCCGATCCAACTCTAAAATGTAGCAGTGTGATTCTTTTCCACGACATGCAGAACTGCTGCTTAGCCAGTTAGTCCCCAGTCTGTAGCAGTGCATAGGGTTCTTCCGTCCAAAGTGCAAGACTCTGCAGTTGTTCTTGTTGAACCTCATCAATTTTTCCCCTCCTCAGGGGAAAGGGAAAAATATAGGCTACCCACTCGTTCATCACAACAGTCTTTCTGCACCTTCACCTCCTCTTTTTTGAGGAATGTCCCTGTGTGTGCTCTACTTAAGAAGAAAGTGTGTCCCTACAGCTGCAGATAACTTCAGTAGCAATGCCCTTTTGGATCATACAATGGTTGATTTAATCCAGAATCCTGTCTTCTGACATTGGCTAATACCAGGTGCTTCAGAAGGAATTAACAGAGCAGGTAATCACCAAGTGATCCATCCCGTCGCCCATTCTCAGCTTCTTGCAAAAAGAGGCCAATGGGGATACTTCTGAGATATGTGTGTCTTGCTCAGACAACGGACACACTGAGAATACCTGTAACTGACTGGGATTGCATCCTGGCAAGAAAGGCACCATTTAAACTCTGGGGATCCAAGCATTCCCCCAGGTGAAGGAGAGTAAAGCTACATTGCACTGTAAGGGTGAATGGAATCTAAACTAATAATAATTAAAAACAACTTTTTTTTTAAAGAAAATAAATGGGGAGAGAGAAGGGCAGCTATAGCTAACTAACTGTACTCTAAACTGTACTAACACTGACTCTAAGAGGTAAATGTGAATCAAGCCAAGAGGCGCTGCTGTGGCTGCATCTAGGGCTAAAGGCAGTTGAGAAAGAACTGAGGGTGGGTTGGTCTCACAGCGCTACGTAGCAGCCAGGAGCGGCGTGAGACAGGGAGAGTGCATGTACAAGTCAAATGGGCATTGCCACTGAAGTTCTCTGCAGGCGCAGGGACGCATTTTCATCTGAAGTGGAGCACTCACAGGGACACTCCTCGAAGAAGAAGGGGAGGTGAAAGTGCAGAAAGACTGCTGTGATAAGAGTGGGTGGCCTATATTTTTTCCCTCCCCCTGGCAGAGCAGACTGCTGAGAGGCTGCATGTTCTATTAAAGAAGCAGCAAACCAGCGCTGTAGGGCAGTTCCAAATGAATATAGAAAGGGCAATTTGGGAAAACAACGGAGTTTCAGATATTTTGGTGGGTGTGGTTAAACTAGAAGCTAGACCACTAACCAGTGGATTTCTTTGATGTATGAGAACAGAATTTTATAAACTAATCTTAGGACCTGGAGCAGGAACTCCTTGGCAAATTCCATAGCTACAGAATCATGGATTACATGGGACCCTGACTAGAATATGCTACCTATGTATCTAAAGTTGCAACTGTGTGATTTAACACATTAGATTATATGAAAAAATAATATAAAATCATGTAATTAAGGTACTCACAACAAGTCAGAGTTAAGGTTATGGTTGCATTTTTAACTTTGGCATCATCAGATTTTTGCGTGCTTAGTCATGCAACCTTAACACTTCAGTTTGCGTGACAAATGCTGGAATTATCATGCTGCCAGTGTTAAGACATCCTTGGAATTTCTAAATATTATAGATGACCATTTCCCAACTCAAAGAGTGTGGCATCCAGCATGGGGAATTTTTTATTAGACCTCATCTTGACAAATAAAAAGGAACTGATCACAGAACTCAAATTAATGGTAAATTAGGCACAAGAGATCATGACTTGGTCATATATATAATATGCAAAGAGAATAAAATCCAAACCAGTGATGTATGTATTTGATACTTTTAAAGGGCCAGTTTCACAAAGCTGAAAATCATCATAAGCCAAAGCAGTTGAGAGGAAGAATTTAATCAGAAAAATGTGAATAATTGGGAACTGTTTAAGGACACTTTTCTAGATGCCCAAAAATCCACAAACCCTGAATAGAGGAAGAAGGCTGTATTGGTTTAAAAAAAGCAATTTGGCTTACATAACAAATGGAAGAAATGGGAAGCTGAAAGTAATGAATATAAATCAGAAGCAAGACATTTTTGAAAATTGATAATGGAAGCAAATGGACACAAAGACAAAGAACGGTTACTTGCCTGTAAGTGTTGTTCTTCGAGATGTGTTGCTCATGTCCATTCCCAAATTAGGTGTGTGCGCATGCCACCTGCACCGGTGCCAGACAACTTTTTCCCCTAGTAGTACCTATAGGAGCTAACTCTAGTGCCCCCTGCAGAGGCGCGCATATGCGCCTGCATGTAAGTGTTGTCGGTTCCCCCCCCTCAGTTCCTTCTTGCTGGAACTCCGATGGAGGGGAAGGCAGGCGGGTGTGGAATAGACATGAGCAACACATCTCAAAGAATAACAATTACAGGTAAGTAACCGTTCTTTCTTCTTCGAGTGCTTGCTCATGTCCATTCCCAAATTAGGTGACTCACCAGCAGTGTCTCCAGAGGTGGGCAGGAGTTCATGGACGTGACACTTGGAGCACTGCTCTACCGAAGCCAGCATCATCCCGAGCTTGCTGCGTTAAGGCATAGTGGGATGTGAAGGTGTGTACCGATGATCAGGTAGCAGCCTGCAGATGTCCTGGATGGGGACATGAGCTTGGAAGGCTGCATATGAGGCTTGCACTTTCATTGAGTGGTCTGTGAAGGGTCCTGGAGGCGTGACACCAGCCTGCTCATAACAGGTTTGGATACAGGCCATAATCCATTCTGAGATACACTGCAAAGAAACCATCAGCCGCTTCATTCGGTCTGCAACAGCCATGAAGAGTTGTGTCAAACAACGAAATGGTTTGCTCCTGTTGATGTAAAATGCCAGGGCCCATCTCACATCAAAAGAGTGCAGGCTTCTCTCTTCACTGGAGTTGTGAGGGTTGGGACAAAGATAGAAAGATGTCCTGATTAAGGTGAAAATGGGAGACTACCTTAGGCAAGAAGGCCGAGTGTGGGTGCAGCTGGACCATGTCCTTATAGAACACCATGTAGCGTGGTTCTGATGTCAACGCCAGGACTTATGAGGAGAGGCTAAGGAAACTGGGCTTGTTTAGTCTGCAAAAGAGAAGAATGAGGGGGGATTTGATAGCAGCCTCTAACTACCTGAAAGGGGGTTCCAGGGAGAATAGGCCTAGGCTGTTCTCGGTGGTGGCAGATGACAGAACAAGGAGCAACGGTCTCAAGTTGCAGGGCGGGAGGTCTAGGTTGGACATTAGGAAAAAGTTTTTCACTAGGCGGGTGGTGAAGCACTGGAATGGGTTACCTAGGGAGGTGGTGGAATCTCCATCCTTAGAGGTTTTTAAGCTGAGGCTTGACAAAGCCCTGGCTGGGATGATATAGCTGAGGCTAGTCCTGCTTTGAGCAGGGGGTTGGACTAGATGACCTCCCGAGGTCCCTTCCAACTCTAATATTCTATGATTCTATGATCTCCAAGACTCACCTGGCAGACGTAATAGCCACCAGGAAGGCGACCTTCCAGGACAGATGCATCAGGCAGCACAAGGCCATGAGTTCAAAGGGTGGACCGGTGAGTCTGGAGAGGACCAAATTCAAGATCCACTGAGGAGAAGGCTCCCTTATTGACGTGAAAAGCCTCTCTAAACCCTTAAGGAACCTGGCCATGATCTCGTATGAGAAGACTGTTCTACTTTCCACCAAGGGGTGGAAAGCCAAAATGACCTCTACATGGACCTTAACAGACAAGAAGGCCAACCCTCCTTGCTTTAGGTGGAGCAGATACATCAGAATTGTCAGGATCGATGCCTCCGTTGGGGACATACCACCTTCAGACACCCAGCAGATAAAGCGCTTCCACTTGGTCCTATAGGCCGGTCTGTTCGATAGTTTCCTGCTCTCTAAGAGCACGCGCTGAACTTGGGCTGAACAGGCCAGTTCCTCCCAACCCAGCCATGGAGCATCCATGCCATCAGATGTAGGGAGCTCAGCTCCAGGTGAAGCCGGAGACCCTGATCTTGAGACAGGAGATCCAACTGCAGCAGCAGCGTCCGACAGCTGGGTCCCGCCAACTCCAGAAGCATCATGAACCACTGTTGCGAGGGCCATGCTGATGCTACAAGAATGACCCAACCCCTGTCTCTCTTCACCTTCAGGAAAACAGAGTGGATCAGACATATAAGCAGGAAGGTATACAAGAAACCCTCCGACCAGGAGAGGAGAAAGGCATCTGTGTTGGAGCCCGTACTGAGACTTAGACAGAAGCAGAAGCGAGGGCACTTCTTGTTTTTCCTGGTGGCAAAGAGGTCCACTTGGGGAGAGCCCCACCACTGGAAGATGTGGGTTGCTACCTCCGCATGGAGGGACCACTCGTGGTGAGAGCAGAAGGAGCTGCTGAGTCAGTCCACCAAAGAGTTATTGACCCCTGGAAGATGTACTGTGATTGAGTGAATGCTGTGCATGACAGAAAGGTCCCAGAAACTTATGGCCTCCTTGCACAAGGCCGGGGATTGAGCTCCCCTTTGCCTGTTGATATAGTACACGGAGGCAGTATTGTCCGTGAGTATCTGCACCACTTTGTTGGTAAGATGTGGTAGGAAGACCATGCAAGCTAAATGAATTGCCCTGAGTTCTCTGACATTGATATGTAGCTGCAGTTCTTCTGAGGCCCACATACCCTGGGCTTTTAGGGAACCCAAGTGAGCGCCCCATCCCCGGTCTGAAGCATCGTAAATCAGTGTCACTGATATTTGGGGCATCTCAAAAGGCATCCCTGTGAGCACCCAGCGCTGATCTGTCCATCACCCTAGAGAGGTAAGTACTTCCGGAGGAATTGGAAGTATCCTGTCTAGGCAGTGCCTGGCTGGAGAATACACAGATGCCATCCACATCTGGAGGGGTCAGAGGTGCAGTCTGGCATGGGAAACCACAAAGGTGCAGGCCGCCATGTGGCCCAGGAGGCTGAGGCAAACCCTCGTTGTCGTGAGGGGGAGAGACAAAATGCGGATTATAATGTCTGTCATAGCCAGGAGTCTTTCCTCTGGAAGAAATGCTTCAGTTTCAGCTGAGTCCCGCATAACACCGATGAACTCTATCCTTTGTATGGGGATTAAAGTCGATTTTTGCTCGTTTATTAGGAGGCCTAGCACCTGGCAAATGTTTTGGGTCCTCGCGATGCTGTCCTGGACCTGAAACCTAGACCTGCCCCTGATGAGCCAATCGTCCGGGTAAGGGAACACTTGGCACCCCTCTCTTGGTATGCCGCTACTACCAACATGCATTTGGTAAAGACTCTTGGTGCAGTTGAAAGGCCAAAGGGGAGCACTGCAAACTGGTAATGATGGTCTCCTACCGTAAACCGTAGGAACCTCCTGTGGCCAGGGAAGATTGCAATGTGAAAGTAAGTGTCCTTTAAATCGAAAGTGGGGTACCAGTCGCCTGGATCCAGAGAGGGAATGATGGAAGCCAGGGAAATCATACGGAACTTTAACTTTCTGAGGTATTTGTTGAGGCGTCTTAAGTCCAGGATAGGCCTCAGACTTCCTTTTGCCTTTGGAATTAAGAAATAACGGGAGTAAAATCCTCAACCCTGTAGGTCCCAGGGAACCTCTTCCACTGCACCCACCTGCAGGAGTGCTTGCACCTTCTGTTTGAGGAATTGCTCATGAGAGGGGTCCCCAAAGAGGGATGGGGAGAGAAGGTGGGAGGGAGGTAGTGAGGCAAACTGGAGGGTATAGCCAAATGCCACCGTGCTGAGCACCCATTGGTTTGAAGTGATGGTGGCCCAAGACAGGAAGAAGTGGGCCAAACAGAAAGAAAACATAAGGGGGGTTGGATCCGCAGTTGAAACTGGTGGGTCGCTCTCGGGCGCACCTTCAAAAGGCCTGTTTTGTGCCCTGATAATGGCGGCTAGGCCTGGCTGTGGGCCGGCTGATGATGAGCTGTCTGGTGCCTCTTATAACCCTTGCTCTTCCTCTTATAGGAGTCCTTGAGGGAGTAGTCCCTCGACCGTTGGTGATATGGGGGCTTGAAGTGTCTCCTGGAGGAAGATGGGGTATATAGTCCAAGGGATTTTAGCGTTGCCCTCGAATCTTTCATGCCGTGCAGTCTGGAGTCCGTCTGCGCCATCGAAAGGGAGGTCCAGTATCCACTGCTTGACCTCTAGGACTGCAGCCATGACACCCGCCTCATCGATACCACTGAGACCATTGACATAGCAGCTGAGTCCGCCACATTGGAAGCCGCATGTAGAGATGCCCTGGCCACCGCTTTCCCTTACTCCTGTTTGGAGGAGGGGGACAAGGAGTCTGCAATTTTTTCTAGCGGCTGCCAGATATTGAAATGATACCTGCCCAGCCTGTTGATTAGCCACTCGCAGTTGTAAGCTGGCCGTGGAATACATTTTCCGACCGAAGAGATCCAGGCTTTTCACCTCTTTATTCTTAGGGGTGAGCTCATCTTCCCCTGACTGTCCCTCTCGTTAGCAGCGGTGACCACCAGGGAACTGGGCATGGGGTGGGTATAGAGGTATTCAAACCCCTTTATCGGAATAGTATTTTTTCTCTGCCCTTTTCGATGTGGGGGAAGGGAGGCTGAAGTTTGCCACAACACTTTGACTAATTTAATCACCCATTCATAGACCGGGAGAGGCCACTCTGCTGGGAGCCACTGAGGCCAGCATTCCAAAGAGCTCGTCTACTGGCTCATTCAGCTCCTCTATCTTAAAGCCCAGGTTAGAAGCAACCCTTTTCAATAAGTTCTGGTGTGCTCTGAAGTCGTCTGACGGTACTGCTGACGACGACCCTGCGACTGCCTCGTCCAGGGATGATGATGAAGAGGCCAGAAGCTGAGGTGGGGGAGGTTTCTCTGCTCTGGGAGGGGTAGTGCTCCCTGAGCTTGAAGCATGCAATTCCTCATGGTTGGACTCCGAGTCCAAGAGCAGTGCCGAACCTTGAGAGATGGAGGACTGTGGCACCGAAGTTCCTCTCCTGAAGCCAGGCTGAGGGATCCCTGAGTCAAACCCCCACCAATAGGGCCATGGTCCAGGCCATTGACCCTGAGGCCACGTTCCCATCGGCAGTGCAGTAGGGAAGCTGGGCATCAGTGCCGCGGTCTGCCTCGTATGAGTAACCTCCTTGCTGTCCAAGGATGAACCACTATCCGATGGCCATGGTGGCACCGAGCCCAAATATCGCATAGTTCCAGCACCAGAGAGTGGTGAGGGGATCCTGAGCGGTGGGCGTGCTGGGACTTGCTCTTGTCCTTCGTTTTTCTGTATGGAGTAGGCAAGCAAGGCCATGGTGCCAGGGAGACGTGCCGCGAGTCTGGTGATCTCTTTCGGGAGCCCGTTCTGGTACCGTCCTGACCCGGAGAGCATGGTCTTGACTCCAGGGATCACCTGCACACCGGTGAACGGTGCCTCGAAGAAAGAATGGGTAGATATGGCCCTCGAAACACTGCCCGTTATTGCCGGTGCCAACTCATGGAGCGGCCTACCATCCCTCTGCATTGGAGGCACGGGCAATGCCAAGTCGTCTTTCATGGCTTGGAAAGCCTCTGGGGTCGATGGCACCACAAGGCGGAGAGGGCCTCTACTGCTACCTGGAGTTGGTGTGGGGCCTAGTGCCGGGGTTGATGCTCGCAATGGTGAGGGACCCTTCTGAAGTTGGGCGGAGTTGCGGCCTGACCCGGATCTCGCCTGGTCCCCTTTAGCTTTTTCCGCAGGGGAGCATCCCCGCTCCGTGCGAGTCTTCTTTAGTCTCTTTTTCAACACCAGGAATAGCGAACGGTGCTGAGATGAAGCAGACAGTGCTAGAGGAGTGTTGCGCACTGAGGCTGTTGTACTTGGTGTAGAATTGGATCTACCGGGCTCCGACACCGGTCTAAGTTCCGACTCCATGAGGGTGGCCTTAAGACAGATGTCCTGCTCTTTCTTGGTCTGAGGGCGAAAACTTCTGCAGATTTTGCACCTCTCATTGACGTGCGCTTCTCCGAAACACTTTAAACAACTTTGATGCGGGTCGCTCCTCAGCATAGGCTTCTGACACAAAGTGCAGGGTTTGAACCCCGGTGAACAGGGCATGCCCCGACCCTGGGATTCTATCAACTAACAGGCTAACAAAACTGGAACAAACTATAGCTAAAGTATTAAGTAAACTACCAACTAGAACAATAAACCAATAGGTATAGCGAGAGGACTTGCGAAGGCAAGAGACGATTCAGCACCGTCACTGGTAGCAAGAAGGAACTGAGAGGGAGGGAGAGCTGATGGCACCTATATGCAGGTGCATAGGCATGCCACTGCAGGGGGCACTAGAATGGGCTCCTTCGAGTACTACTAGGGGAAAAAGTTGTCTGGCACCAGTGCATGTGGCGCACGCACACACCTAATTTGGGAATGGACATGAGCAAGCACTTGAAGAAGAAATGCATGGCCAGCAGAGTTAAGGACAATAAGAAGGAGTTTTTTAAGTATACTAGCAACAAAAAGAATTTTAATCATGACATTGGTTCATTAATAGATGGAAATGGTAAAATTATCAATAATAACGCAGAAAAGGCAGATGTGTTCAAAATATTTCTGTTCTACACTTGGGTAAAAAAACAAATAATGTAGTCATATCAAAGGAAACACTCTTTGCACTCCACTTGTATCTCAGAAGGATGTCAAAATATTAGCTAATTAAGTTAGATATTTTCAGACCAGCAGATCTGGAGCATTTGCATCCAAGAGTTTTAAAAGAGCTGGCTGAGGAGCTTGTTGGATCATTAATGTTGATTTCCAATAAGTCTTGGAACACCAAGGAAATTCCAGAAGACTGGAAGAAAGCTAATGTTGTGCCAAAATTTAAAACCAGTAAGCGTGATGGATAAACGTAAATCTGTTGATGTAATATATATAACTTTTATAAGGCATTTGACCTGGTACCGCCTGATATTATTGTAGCACATATGGCAATTTCCTGCACTATCTTTGGGAGATATTACTGCATTAAGTGTATGTATCATTGTGAGACAGTGACTGTAAGTAATTCCATGGGAGAGGTAACTACAGTTCCTCCAGGAATTAAGAACACATATTAAAGAATAACAGAAGCAAGCTATCTAAAAAACACTTACTATGTCTGCAGCTTCAGAACCACTTGGTGTTGTTTGTTTTTTTCTGGAGGACCTACGATACAAATCACATGCTGTTTGTACAATACAGTTTGTGAGCAAGCTGAAACCATAATTATCATGCATGGTTTTGAGAAGATGCTTACTGAAATCTATCAAACCAAATGGTATATGACAGAATATTAATTAACTCTGTAATAGTGTTTCTGCATTTCAAATTAAACCAGTCTGGGTGAATGGGTTGCTCTTTCACCTTAAGTAACTGGTATCAATGTGCAAATGTTGGCTCCTGGCAGCCTCCATCTCTCTGGAATTCCTCATTTCAGGTTTTTTCATAGCGCTTTATATAAACTTTGATCCCTGACAGAGGACTGATGCTAAATTGAGGTTTGGCAAGAAAGCAAAATGCCAGAAAAAACCTCCGAAGGCACCAGAACAGCCTACCAGCTTTGGAAGCCTGCAGGCAGAAGGGAAACTGAGGCAGCTGAGGCATTCAGTACTAGATCAGGTAAGATGCTCCTACAGCCACACACAAATTTCCTATTAAATCTGCAGGTAGCATGCTATTGCAATAGGTCCTGAACAAACTAAAATAAGTGCATTCTGATGACCAGGGAAGCTAGTATCTGGAATGTACCAGATGAATTTCAGAAATAAATAGAATAATATTTACTATTTATTGAATGAAACTAGACATTAGATGATGTGTGGAGATCCCATCAGATTCTGAGCCCAACCCTTTACCATTTTGTCTTTTTAGCTGTGTAACCTTAACTCTGCATTAACTTTTTCTACATTAAATTTCCTTTGTTTTTTTAAAAACCAAAAAGAAATTTCCCTCTGTTAAGAAATAGGGCTGATGGTCAGCAGGTTTTTTCTGAGGTAACTGTGAGGCAGTCCTATGAATTTTAAGGATATTAGGTAGTCTGGCATGCCTGGAAACTTTGCTCATGAAGGGGAAATTCCTCATTGGTCACACCAAAACATAAATGTTTCTCACTTACTGTGTAATACTTCCTGGTAGAGTCTTTTCAAGTAGTGCTTTGTATAGTCTGGATGTCAGACAAGCAAACCTTTTTAGGTCTGACATCCATTATCAGTAATAATGGAATCAGAAAGAACATACAACCTCAGGACTACTGACCATTATTTGAGGAAAGTGTTGCCCAGAGAGCTTGGGTTGCAGCCCCCTCTGGAGCACAACTCCCTGCACTTTTTGTTCATATGTGACCAAAAAAGACGTGTGGTTGGGAAACCCCACATCTGAAACACCTCCAGTAGGGTCAGTCATTCCACTCCCGCACATTCCCTGTGAAGAAATGTCTGCTCAGAGAGTCTCCCATGGTCTTCTGGTTCCTGGCAAATGGACAGCAGTCAGGGTAATCTGCATAGGTATGCATCAGTACCAGAGGTGATGGCCTCCACACAAAGCTGTGAGGAGAGTGCTCCTCCCTGCTAGCTGATATAACAGACCGCTGTCATGTGTCCCATAATACCTGGACTGACTGTCTGCGGATGTTTGGGAGGAATCGCTCACAGGCCAGCCTGACCAGTCTCACTTCCAACATGTTGATGTGGAACATGGGCTCCTGAGGAGACCAAGTCCTTTGCATTACCTGCCCCTCCATGTGGGCTCCTGTACATATAAGTAAGGAAATGTAACAGGTGCTTTTGCAGGTAGCCAGTAATGCATAGCAGGCTTACAGCCAAGTGTTATGTTAACAGAAACACTGGGGGAGCTGGGATTAGAAATAAGTAAAAGTGTCACAATCTTATCATATAGTGAAAACATAAATGGAATTTTACTTGCCTTCTAAAGAGCTGAGCAATTTGATTTCTTTTATATATGGCAAAGCTGATAGCCAGAAGAAGAAGTAGGATGATTCCAATTGCTATTCCCATAATGATAATGTCACTAATGGACACTTGGAAAGAAAAAAAAAAACACAGACCATTACACTTCGTTTGCACTTAAGACTTACTCATACAACTGTAACAAACATTTCTGTAGAAGCTGAGACTCGTCCCTGCATGAAGTGTGCATGTGTCACACACACATACAGCTATCCCATATGTAAATTACCTAACAATTCTAGGAAAGAGAGCCTCCAAACTATGTCTGAACATAAGCTGCCAGCATTGCTGCTTGTTTCTACTGTGCATTCCCCCAATCATGAATGTCATGTACTAGCAGCAGGTGGGCAGGTGGTGTGACAGAGTTATATGACTGGCTTATTGCCCATGAATTTGTGATGCAATACAGCTGCCAAAAAAAGGGCCAATGCAGTTTCAGACTGAGTATGTACAAGCACCAGATCATGGAACAAGGAGGGACTATATGGGTCTATATGGACCACACCTAGAACTGTGTTCATTTTTCAGCACTACAGTACCAGAAAGACTTTGACAAATTAGAGACAGTGAAGAAAAAATAACAACATTATCAGGGACCTTGGGGGCTTGATTCACAAGGGAAAAGTAACAGAGAAAAAAACTTATAGTTTGATTGAGCAATGACTAAGGAGGAACATGATAAGAGTCTACAATTATGTAAGCATTCCCAAATGAAAATGGTCTGCTTCTGCCAATCCTGAGCACCCCAGCAACTGTTAGCTGCCATAGTGAGAGAGGTAGTCTCTCAAACACTTGGGTCCCAGGCTATATAGAGCTTTAAAGATCATACCCAACAACTAGAACTAAAGCCACAAATGGATACCCAGTACAGATCACATAGCATTACTGTTATATGCCAACAGCTAACTAGCTCATTCAGTTCAAGAGGAGAGCCACTGCATTCTGCACCAACTACCCTCTGGTGGCAGATTCAGATCCACAGAAAGCATGGAAGATACAGTGCAACTCCATGACCATCCCATGGACAGAGAAGCACTTCTCTAGAGCACTGGCACTAACACCTAAGGTACCACATGGGAAAAGAATTCTGGGAGATACATACACAACAGAGCAACAGTCTGCATTCATGTCTCTGGGTGCCTTCAGTTATCTTCATGATGTCAGCAGCACCAGTGTGTGTGTACCAGCATATTTGTGAAGGGGAAAAGGGATTGCATGTAGGTGTGTTGAACTTGCTGGAGGAGAGTTTAGAAATTGCTGCGTGGAGGGAGAAAGAAAATGTATTTACCTTAAAGAAACTGTGGTTCAAGATGTGTTGTCCACTTGTATTTCATTTCTGGTGTGCATGTGCCCCATGCACTCAAGATAGGATTCTTTTGGCCAACAGTGTCTGCTGAAGCTATATCTGTGCCTATGCCCTGGCCACCACATCCCCGCAAGGGTAGAAAGGGTGGGCTGAGCCCAACCGTCTCTAAGTTCCATCACCAATAGAGAACCCAGCTGCTGTAGGATTCCATAGAAGTGGGTCATGGAATATGTGTGGACAACACGTCTTGAGTAAATACACTAACTGTAGGGAAAGGAACTGTTCTTTCTTCTTTGATGTTTGCAGTGTTGTAGCCATGCTGGTCCTAGGATATTAGCGAGACAAGGTGGGTGAGGTAATTTTTTTTTAGGCCAACTTCTGTTGGTGAAACAGACAAGCTTCTTCAGGACCTGAAGAAGAGCTCTGGGTAAGCTTGAAAGATTGTCTCTTTTACCAATAGAAGTTGGTCTAATGAAAAATATTGCGTCCTCCACCTTACTCTTTAGAGTAATTGTCCACATGTAGTCCCTGCTTCTGGTGACTCACAAGCCGTGATCTGGTTGATAGGAGGCCAGTACTCAGACTCTACCTAAATAAAGGCTGCAGAATAGCTTTGCCAAAGTGGCATCAGATCTTGAGACCTCAAATAGGGAATAGTCAGAGACTAGACGGTCAGTTCTCATAACATGGGGAGAAATGCTGTGAAGGTTAGATGAATAGCTCTGAGCTCCAGCACATTTATGTGAAAATGAGTTTCTTTGGGAGTCTAGTGAGTTTGTGTCTGAACGTGGTCCAGGTGAGCTCCTCACCCACATTTGGGAACATCCATCATGAGCTTGTTGGTAGGTAGAGGGGAAGAAAATGGTATTCCTTTGCATACCTGAAGAAGAGCCTTCCACTCAGTTAATGATGAGAGAGGACTTCTTGGCAGACTTGTACCCTCTGTCAATGTGATGAATGTTGGGTAGATATAACAATTTTCTGATTTTAACCATGCTTGCATGCAGCACAGGTACAGGCTGGCATGCTGAGAGACATACATTCAGGGGGCCATGTGACCAAGAAGTCTGAGACAGACTCTTTCAGTGTTTGAAAGTAAGCCGGCAGCTGGCTGAGATCTTCTATGGCGTTGAATCCATCCTGCAGTAGATAAGCCTTTGCTGTTGAGGAATCTACTACTGCTCTCTGAACTCTGTTCTCTGAGCTGGCAATAAAAATGATTTCTCCTCGCTTATTCTGAGGCCCAATGTGGTGAAAAGTTGTAGGATTTGATGGATGGAGTCATTACCTGCTATGTTGATCTTCCTTTAATGAGCCAATCATCAGTGTATGGGAATACCTGGGTCCCCTGCTTTGTCAGGTGAGCAGCCACTACCGCCAAGCAACTGGTGAAAAGTCTTGGAGTGGCTGATAGACTGAAGGGCAGGACTCTGTACTGATAGTGAGAATTTCCCACTTGGACTCTTAGGTACTCTTCCACATGTGCCAAGTGAACTGTGTGAAAATACGTGTTCTACAGCTTGAGAGCTGAAAACCAGCCATGAGGAGAGGCTAAGGATACCATCCTGAACTTTAATGGTGGGTGAAGGCACTGAGCCATCTAAGTGCAGGAGTGGATGCCAGCCCCCACTGATGCCTTCTTAAAATATAGTGAGCCCAGGAGTTGAAAGCTTAGCTAGAGTTCATCAGAGCACTGTAAGATGAAGGCTTTTCAGTCCTTGCAGGGCCTTTCTTCTCCAGATCTGAAGGTCCCTTCTAAACTTCTCTAGAAGAAATAATAACTGTGACGCTCTCTTGCCTTCTGTGATCTTTTAGAAACAGAATGCTCTATATCCTGGTAAAGAGGAGAGGATGGAAGATGATAAAAGAGGGTAGGATCTGATGTGAAACAATCAATTAAGGAAGAGTCCCATTCAATTACATCATATAATAGCAGACAGCTAAAAAGTGACAATTTTTTAAAGTGCTTATATACAAATGCTAGAAGTCTAAATACTAAGATGGGTGAACTTGAGTGCCTCATATTAAATGAGGATATTGATATAATAGGCATCACAGAAATTTGGTGGAATGAAGATAATCAATGGCGGACAGTAATACCAGGGTACAAAAAATATCGGAAGGACAGAATAGGTCGTACTGGTGGGGGAGTGGCATTATTTGAGAAAGAAAGCATGGAGTCAAATGAAGTAAAAATCTTAAATGAACCAACCTGTATCACAGAAGCTCTATAGATAGTAATTCAATGTTTAATAAGAATATAGCAGAAGAGATATACCACTGACTACCTGACCAGGATGGTGATAGTGACTATGAAATGCTCAGGGAGATGTCAGAGGCTAAAAAAATTAAAACAACTCAATAATAATGGGGGATATCAACTATCCCCATATTAACTGGGCACGTCACCTCAGGATGAGATGTAGAGATAAAAGTTTCTGGACACTTTAAACGGAGCAGCTACTCTTGGAACCCACAAGAGGAGAGGCAATTCTTGTTTTATTCTTAAGTGGAACACAGACTCTGGTTCAAGAGGCGAATATAGCTGAACTGCTTGGTAATAGTGACCATAACAAAATAAAATTTAATATCCCTGTGGGAGGGAAGACACCAAAGCAGCCCATCACGGTAGCATTTAATTAAAGAAAGGGGAGCTACACAAAAATGAGAAAGTTAGTTAAACAAAAATTAAAAGATACAGACCCACAAGTCAAATCCCTGCAAGCTTCATGGTACCTTTATAAAGACACCATCATTGAGGGGCAATTTAATGTATGCCCCAAATTAAAAAACATAGTAAGAGGACCAAAAAAGTGCCACCATGGCTAAACAAAGTAAAAGAAGCAGTTAGAAGCAAAAAGGCATCATTTAAAAATTGAAATTAAATCCTATTGAGGAAAATAGAAAGGAGCATAAACTCTGGCAAGTGAAGTGTAAAAATGTGTAAAAATATAAAAAAAATATAAAAATAAAAAAAAAGTGTAAAAATATAATTAGGAAGGCCAAAAAAGAATTTGAAGAACAGCTAGACAAAGATTAAAAAAGTAACGGCATTTTTTTTAAAGTACATCAGAAGCAGGAAGCCTGCTAAATAACCAGTGGGGCCACTGGACGATTGAGATGCTAAGGGAGCGTCCAAGGAAGATAAGGCTAGTGTATCAGTCTTCACAGCTGAGGATGTGATGGAGATTCCCAAACTTGAGCCATTCTTTTCAGGTGACAAATCTGAGGAACTGTCCCAGATTGAGGTACCAGTAGAAGAGATTTTGGAACAAATTGATAAATTAAACAGTAATAAGTCACCAGGATCTGATGGTATTCCCCGAAGAATTCTGAAGGAACTCAAATGTGAAATTGCAGAACTATTAACTGTGGTACGTAACCTGTCATTTAAATCAGCTTCAAATGAATGGATGATAGCTAATGTGATGCCAATTTTTAAAAAAGGCTCCAGAGGTGATCCTAGCAATTATAGGCTGGTAAGCCTAACTTCACTTCAATACCAGGCAAATTGGTTGAAACTATAGTATAGAACAGAATGATCAGACACATAGACAAACACAATTTATTGGGCAAGCATCAACATGGTTTTTGTAAAGGGAAATCATGCCTCACCAATCTACTAGAATTCTTTGAGGGGCTCAACAAGCATGTGGACAACGGTGATCCAGTGGATATAGTGTACTTAGATCTTCCGAAAGCCTTTGACAAGGTCCCTCACCAAATGTTCTTAAGCAAAGTAAGCTGTCATGGGATAAGAGGGAAGGTCCTCTCCTGGATTAGTAACTGGTTAAAAGATAGGAAACAAAGGATAGGAATAAATGGTCAGTTTTCAGAAAGAAGAGAGATAAATAGTGGTGTCCCCCAGAGTCTGTACTGGGACCAGTACTGTTCAACATATTCATAACTGATCTGGAAAAAGAGGTAAATGGTGAGGTGGCAAAATTTGAAGATGATACTGTGACCCATTTATGCCTAGGGTAGCCACCTGAAAACGCCAAGGTCAAGGCAGGCTGCAAAAGGAGAGCAGATTCTCCCAGCACTGGGTGACACTGAAGTCAGACTTCCCAACCAGTGACAAACAATGTTTCTGATTCCACATGCTGGTTATCAAGAAGCTAAAACAATATACACAGCCCCCTTTACTGCATGTCAGTCTCTGGCTCCCAATAAGCCACTAGGTCTAGTAAAGAGATAAGATATTTTAACTCTATGCTCTTTACCAGAAATATTCTCCTGACCCCAAAAGGTCAGCCACATTACCAGATCAATATAAATTTGGATCTTATCCAAAATACCAGGCTGCCAGTCAATCCTTTAGTAATTAAAATTAAAGGTTTATTATTTAAGGAAAGAAACAAACTATAAGAGAAATATTAAATGATTAAAGCAATCAGATACATACAAATGATTGGAAAGTCCATATAAATCAGGTTTCCAGTAGAATTGTGAAGTTTTCAGGCTTGTATAGTCCCTCTGGTGTATATCCAGTACCTGGATGGGTCTCAGTCCTTTGATTCACAGCATCAGTTGTAGATGAGTTGATCCAGAGGTAGGTGAAGACTGATGACTGAAGACAAACTGAAGACTGATGACTGACTGAAGACAAAATGGATATGGTGCAGCTGCCTTTTATGTCCCTTAGCCTTTGCCATGTTGCTTGTGAAATTTACAGGAATAAGATGGAGTTCAGGGTCACATGAGTAAATCCTGGTGACTCATCAAGTGTAGCCCCAGCTTCTTTTCCTGGGCCCATTGTACCTGGGAGTTTCTTAATGGGCCATGAAGCAGGCTAGTGCTGCAACCATCCTGTCTGAGATGTCGCCCAGAAACAGAACAAGTTGAAATACAGATACATCAAACATATCCATAACTTCCAACACAAATATGAAACATGCACATAAACAATATGATCATACTTAGCAAATTATAACCTTTCTAACAGTACCTGACATGGCCTATCTCATATGAATTGTTGTAATTTTGAAATATTGATGTTAAATAATAACATAAATGGTCACCCTAATCCAGCCAGCATCACAGATACAAAAGTACTCAAGACAGTTAATTGCAAAATAGACTATGAAGTATTACAAAGGGATCTCACAAAACTGGGTGACTGGGAAACAAATGGCGGATGAAAATTCATTGTTGATAAATGCAAAGTTCTGCACATTGGAAAACATAATCTGAACTATACATATAAAATGATGGGGTCTAAATTAGCTGTTACCACTCAAGAAAGGGATCTTGGAGTCATTGTGGATAGTTCTTTGAAAACATCCACTCAATGTGCAGTGGCAGTCAAAAAAGCTAACAATGTGTAGGAATCATTAGGGAAGGGATAGATAAAAAATATCATATTGCCTCTTTATAAATCTATAGTTCACCCACATTTTGAATACTGTGTGCAGATATGGTCTCCCCATCTCAAATAAGATGTCCTGGAATTGGAAAAGGTATAGAAAAGGACAACAAAAATGATTAGGGGTATGGAAAAGCTTCCATATGAGGAGAGATTAATAAGACTGGGACTTTTCAGCTTGGAAAAGAGATGAGAAGGGGGGATATGATAGAGGTATATAAAACCATGACTGGTTTGGAGAAAGTAAATAAGTAAGTGTTATTTACTCATAACACAAGGATCAGGAGTCACCAAATTAAATTAGGTTTAAAATAAACAAAAGGATGTATGTCTTCACATTATGGACAGTCAACCTTTGGAACTCCTTGCCAGAGGATGTTGTGAAGGCCAAGAGTATAACGAGGTTCAAAAAAGAACTATATAAGTTCATGGAGGATAGGTCCATCAATGGCTATTAGCCAGGAGGGGTAGGGATTGCTGTTTGCCACAAACTGGGAATGGATGACGAGATGGATCATTTGATGATTACCTGTTCTATTCATTGCCTTTGAAGCACCTGGCATTGGCCACTGTTGGAAGACAGGATACTGGGCTACATGGACCATTGGTCTGAGCCAGCGTGGCTGTTCTTATCCATGACAATTCAAACAGGGCTCACCAGCCCTTAAGTAAATGTCTTTTGCCCATCTATAAACTGTTTTATTATCTATGATACACTAAGACAAGCCTCTCTGCCAATTTTTGGGAGTAAGATAGTTTGGTCCCCTCCAAGGGTAGACCAACTCTGAAAAGATATAATCTTTGTCAAATGACTTATGGACAAGACTGCAACTGAAATATACATTGTTTAATTTTGTGTTCTCTTTTAGTTTTAATTTTTTACATTTCTTTAACAGCAGCCATTGTTTATAGTTTAGTCACCACGAGGCAAAGAACTTCATGTGACTAAACAGTGGGAGTTGTGTCCCTGCACTGGCATTAAGAGAGACATTTATTAAGATTTGGCCTATTATTTCTTATTACTCTAGACAATAAAATTGTAGTCATTTTTAAGATGAAATTACTTGATGCTCAACAACTTGAAACAGCCCTTTCTACTGCAGATGTACACCAAAAGTGCACTACATGTGGATATTCACTTGAAGAACTGAGGCAATATGGGAATTCAGTGAGTTTATAAAACTTGGAAAATAAGAACCATTAAAAAGGAATGGGTGACTACTAGGATTGGGGGATTTAGGCTTATGGTAAAATAGAGAAATGCTACATACGGAAGAAGGAAAATTCAAAGGGTTTGGGTAGGAATATAATAGGGGCCACTGAGCTAGGTAGAAAAAAAGTGCATCACATTTTTTCCACTACTCTTTTGCCGCTGGTGTCTATTTAGGACCAGATTTTGATACATTTATTCATGATAAATAGTACCTTAACTCCACAAGATCCTACTGACATCAGTGGAACCATTTGTGAAGTAAGGTGCTACTTGTGTAGCTGAAGGGGTTAGTTTTAGCATTGATTTTATTTGGCAGTAATGCAAGGAACCCACAGGCCTGTAACCTGTAAGACATTGGCTTCAGCAGTTAGCATAAGGCTTGAAGCCTATGAACTTAGGCACAGATAAATGGCCTAATGGTCACCCATAAGTTTTGGGGAACTGGAAATAGTGTGTGTAAGTGGGAATTTTGTCCATAATGACATCAGCCAACCAAAGGAACATGAGCTAATACTGGCTTTTGGATAGAACATCCACAGATATCTGACCACAAGAGTGCCATGACAATGAACTGATGTATATGATAATAAGTTGAGATCATTCATATGCTAACCTATAGAAGAAGGGCACCTTATCATCAGTAAGGTGGGGAAATACGAATAAGGAAGAGGGGAGAATTCCCTACTGAATATGCATTAGCCATAATGGCATCAGCATAACATATTATAAAAGTTGTGTCCAAGCCTGTGTGCAGGAGGAGAGTGAGTTGTAGCCTGTGGGAAATGCCAGGATAATGGTCACAGGTAATGAGGGGGAAGGTGATGCTGATGAGGAAGATAATGGCTAACATTTCAGGTTGTTCTGCAAGGGATGGTGTGAGTGTATGGATGTTCGGATGTGCATTCTGTATTATCTCTATCCACTTTACTGGGTTAGAGTATTTGTCACTTTGCTAAAGGTATTAATAAACTATTGTAAATATAGAAATGCTCCTACTGTGTGAGTGTTGCAACTGTGCTCATCAAATTTCTCGGCTATACAGTAATTTTAATAATACTGGGTCTGATCTTGGGACAAGAACCTGTCAAACCTCAGAGTGATAACAGAATTCTTAAGTAATCAATATAATTAATCCATAATCTATAGATTGGGCTACACTTAGTTTGAGTAAGGATATCAGAATCAGGCCTTTTGGGTACTATGTAAGTAATGGCTTCCAGATCCTTTCAAGGGTAGCCCCAAATTGACCACATTGCTGTAATATAGCCTGGATGTGAGAAAGGCGTGGGTGAAAGCTACAAGGACCACATTATAATCCAGGTTCCTGGGCTTTAGACTGAAAAACAGGATAAAATATAGCGTGCTTAGTTTTTCACAGCACTTACTCTTGCTAGTTGGAGGGGGCCCACTGTCAACACTTCCTCCAAATCCTTTGAATTTGCAGTCTGGCGGGGCCCAACCATAATCACAATGGCAGTTTTTCTTATTGTTGCACACCTGAAATAGAATTAAGGATGTAAATAACATGAAACAAATGAGTAATCTGATTAAAATACAGCCTTCCTGAACTACTGGTACATTCTAACTGCCCTGTACAGCATGGCATCACGTACTAAGTAAGAGACAGTATGGTAATTTCTTAGCTGCTACTTTATGTTTCTCCATGTCTCTTGATATGAGCACCAAGATAACAAGTTATCCAAAGTCTGCATCTTTGCAGAAGGAGTTAATTTACTAACTTTGGTTTAATAGTGTGCAATCTTGTCATTTAATGGCTGACTAAAAAAGAAAAAATGGAACCACTTCTCTAATCAGTTAAATGATTTCTCCTTTAGTTTAACTTCTATAGGGCAGTATTTTGGAGCCAAAATATAAAGTTTAATTGACTGACTGTATATCGTCTCTGGTAGAAATCACCAAGCCTTTGAAAATAGAGTACACAATAGAGCAGATTTCCCCTCGTGAGAAATCCAATGTGTAGAGTTATTAATTTCTGATAAAAGAAATTTTAATTTTACTGAAACCCTTAGTGAAATCATGTGTAAAGCCCCAAGGGGAAAGATAGGGATTGAGAAAGCAACAGCAGTTTGCACATGGCAGAATTGGTTTCTTCCTTTCTCTGCCCTGTACTATAAAAAGTAGAGATCTGGGCATTCTTATATTGGAGGAGTATGTTTTACCCTCAGAGCCAGGTGAAGCTGACTATATTAACCTGTAGGTCTTGAACTCCATTTTCATTCGTGCAACTGCTACTGTTTCTATTTTTGCACTGCACCATCTGGTGCTAGGAATGCAACTTGGAAAGCTGGTACTGGCTTTACATTGACTGATGTAAGGTAGATGAGAAGCTATGGGATTATAAAACAGGTTTCCTACTTCTAGGCGTAAATCGAGGTCAGGACACAATGTTATATTTTAACATTGACTTTGCAGTAGTGCCTAAAGGACATAAGAAGGTTGTTCTCCCATTGTGTTAACTGGTGCACAAATATGTGATAAATGACAGTTCCTGCCCCAAAGAACTTGGTTAGAACTTGGCTGAGCTCAGGATAATACTCAGTAATACAGAGACCTCAGGTCAGGCCAGAAATCAGCCAGATACTGTAGAACTGGGTTTTAAGAAAGAGTGATTCCTCCTAATAAAGGTACTACTGTAGTTTTGTTATTAGAATTTCATAAACCACATTTATTTTTTGAGGGTTATCGATTAAAATCCCTCTGTTCCCTTTCATCAGGACAGCCAAATAGTCTGGGTCCCCCTTTCCTCAGGGGGCTAAAGAAGAGAGTGCTTATCCCCTTCCCAAGCTCCAATCCACACACAAAATCCTCTCCTCTTCATTTGGGCAGAAGACATGCTTCCCACAAGCACCCGCTTCCTGCTGAAACCCTTAATCTTTATGGCTTCCTCTGTCAGTGCTATTAAGCTACAGCCCTCAAGTCTTCTCAAGCCTGACACTTAAGATAATCTTTACAGGCTGGGCTCTTCCCCTCGGCTCACTGAAGGAGCTTAACGCTCTCATAGCTCTGCTAAGATTAGGGCACATGCATCCTGAGCTTCTTGTTCCAGATTCCCATTTGTGTGTGTTTGATTTAAATAGCAATTGCATCTGTGGTCTGCATAGATCACCTTACAGACTGGCACCTGACTGCTAGACATCAAATACTGAGAATATCAGTTGCTCAGGCTAAACGTTGTCTACCTGATAGGTAGGCAAGTAATGGACTGAAAGTGTCATGTTGCTCTTTAGAGAGCGTCACAATTCTGCTACTAGTTAATATAGGAGCTCTCCTTTATCTGAAACAGCAGGGACGTGGCTTTTTGGAGTCAAAGGATAGGGTTCTAGTCCCAGTTCCTCGAGCTTATAGCTATGTCTAGTGGTTTCTAATATAGTCTATGTCATGCTGGGACTTTGGACAGCTTGTCAGGAATCCCAGTGACTGCGCTGCCACAGAGGTGACGACATTTAAAACTTTGCTGTAGTGATACACATAAATATTACATTTCACTGGAATCTGAGGGCAAGTTAAGTCTTCCTGTTTCTCATTGTCATTCATTCCAAAAGGCTTGAAATAACTATGTTCATCTCTTCCTGATTCCTCCAGTTAATTTTGGTGTGTAAACTAAGCTGGTACCTACAGTTAACAGCCCTTCATCCTGCACAGCAAGTTTCTCTTTAAAGTTAGCATGGGATAGAGTCAGTCTTATTGAGGAGAGCAAGTTTTTTTCTGAGGCTTTCCCATTCTGCTGACATTCTGGAGCCATTCAGTCTCTTCATTCAGAAAGTGACAGAACAAGGACTGTTGGTCATAGAACTGCCATAAGATAGAGGGGTAAATATTTCTATGAAGTTCATCTAGAAATGACATGCCACTGGGAGCAATGGAAATGATTGTTCTATCATTTTTTGTTGAAGAAGGGATGAAAATTGTTGGGGGAGAAAACAAGAGACAATATAGAAGAGGAGAGATGGTTGTATGCGGATGAGAAGCCTACTCAGAAGGAATAAAACTAATGAAGTATTTTGCACCATTCAGCTGAGGATCTCAGAGGACTTCAGCTCACAGAGATTTGCAAGCCTTTCACCCCTCTGTGAGAAATATTAATATTACTGTATCCATCAGTAAGCCAAGGAATCCCAGGGGACAATGATGGTTGAAAATGCTTTTATTGCTTCAGCTGACCTGGAGATTATGACCTTTGCTGTCAGATGGAGACCTCACCTCAGTTTTGGGCTGAGCTAAGTGAAGTGGCCCTACACTCAATTGCATAGTATTTCTCTTCCTTCCTCTCCCTCAGTGTGCAGCCTCCCCAAAGTCTGCTCCATGGGTTTTGGTGAGGGAAGGAAGAGGAAACAATATGTCTATCCATCCCAGGGGGGAAAAAAGATCCACCGGGGGGGGGGGGGGGAGGAGTTGGAATGAGAGAGAGGAAGAAAGAGGAGACACATACAGAGCCCTTGCCATGGGGATGGGGGGGGCAGGGAAGGCAGAACATGGGTGGTAATACAGAATCCCTGCTTTGAGGGAAGGGGCACGGGGGTTGCAAGGACTTCCTGAAGTGGATGTGGATTGGAAGGTGGTGCACAGGGAGCTTATAGGGAGAAATGGAGGTTTGAACCAGTGGATTCTCATCTGGAGCAGGGAGTTTGGCAGCTGATCATTAATGTACTAATACTTAAAAAGGGGTGTATGAGTATTTATGTTTTCCCCATCAGTGTTTCTCTCTTCTCCTGACCCTTTCTGGAGCTGTTTTTCCCTAAGTACCTGTTGGAAGATAGACCTGGTGAACTGTGATTTTAAATTGAGTTTGGATGTTCGTGCAAATGATAGGCCTGAAGCTTGTAACCAAAAAGAATGAGAAGTGGAGAGGTTGAAATGAGAAAAAAGGATGTTTGTGTTAAATTTATAGGGACCCTTGAAATACCAACATTATCTTATTTAAGGTTGGGGTTCAGATGCAGTAAATAAGTCTTTAAAAATAAAGAAAACATGGTTAATTGGGTACCAGGTTCAGTAAATACTTAATTATGTATACTTCTTTAATTTATTATAAAGAACTGCTTCGTACAATAGCTAGGGAGTAATATAGCAAAATAAGATAAGAAAACCTGGAAGAGAGGGGTCCAGCCATTAATCTTGTCTCAACCGATCCAGCAGACAGAGTTCAGCCATGAACTGCCTCATCAGGTTTTAGCCAAGATCTGATAACTAGCAATGACATACTTGCTTATTAAAGTGTATAAAAGGCAAGGTTTTTAGGGGTTCCTTTGTCACAGCTTATTCTTATTCTTCTGCATACATGCCAACATGGGACGGTATCTCCCAAGCCTGATCCTGTTGTACGTATTTGGGCAATGCTTATAACTGTATTGTCACTAAAATATAGAGTACAAATATGTATATGCTGGAATTTGTATTTTGAATGTAATCAACACCAAATGGCCTTTAAACTAATAAAGTAATACTTGTGTTGAAGCTAAGTCATGATGAACCTTAGTAAATGTATTAGGAAAATTATTTCCAACAGTACTGCTTCAGTGTGCCAGTTTTCTAGAGTGTCACCATACCTTTCTCTCCCTCCTTGAAATGATCTGGGTCTGAGGAGTCTACTTAATTGGAGTCAGGTGCTTGGGGGTTGTATATTTCTCCTCCCCCTATGTAACAGAGGGACGCAAGATGGTGCAAGCAATGAGCTTGACCTTAAAAAGCAATGAAGTGTGTAAACCTCTAAATCCTATCCTTCTTAACTCCAGGATGCATGAGTGTAATGTGCTCCATTTAGGACTATTCTTGAAGACCCCAGAAACCTTTATCTTGTGCTATGAGAATGTAAAACCTAAGTTTCTTGTTCTGCACCGATTTCCTAGCTGACTGCAAGTGCAACATATAGAAATAATGTATTAGTAATAAAATCCCAAATGGCATGAGATCTGGCTATTTTGAAGATCTTACTGTAGTATACGTCATATGTAGCTTTTCATCAAATGGTGTACAGTTGATAAACGCCCTCCTGAAAATACTTTAATTGCTGCTTTCCAAGATCTTCTCTGAGTAAAATAATCTTATTAAGTCTAATGTGAAGCATCACTTCTAAGAGACTAAGTTTAGTGTTCTACATATTATACTCTAAAATTCTGAGGATGTTAAAATCTTTACTACTTACCCCTCTGCCACTGCATTTTGTATAATTACATTCGTAATTCAGAATTGTTATATTGACACATGTCCTGTTTATACATATCTGTAAAAGTTCACAAATAAATATACATTAGATAATAGAATGACATTAGGATAGTCTGTATCGTGACTGGTTTTTAGATGTGGAAACAATACTATAGGTCAAAAAAAAAAGGTTAATGGTAAATGTTTTTTTTTAAATTTCTTTGCACAAAGTCACATACTTGAGGATGCATACACCCCTGGCACCACTGTCAAAGCCCTCTAGAAAGCATTAAAGGTCATGCACGTACTCATTTGCAGAACAGAGTTCCTTCCAATTCTTCAGAATCCACATCAGAGACTTTGAAGAAGTGGGGAGTGTAGATCTATATGGACAATCTACTCAAAGAGTCAGATTCTGGCAAAAAGCATTTCTTCTTTAAGTATTTTTAGTGTAAAGCCTTGCACTATTGCTTTCTTGAAACAGGCATCAGCTGCCAAGTCAACAGAGTAATGCTAGATGAATATATGAATTGAGTTTTAAGGAGCAGCGATACATGGTAACAGCTAAAACTCATCCATAGCCTGTTGACTACTGCAACATCCTTTTTTCTAGCATCTCCACATTGCTCCCCATCCATTCAAAATTATCCTAGCTCAATTTTCTGACCATATAACCCTCTCCCTCCTTTGTATTCCTCTATTGGCTCTCTACTGGATCCCTCTTTATTCATTGCATTGCATTTAAACTTCTTATCTTCACCTGTTACCCCTGTAAGCTGACCAGATTTCATAATTTTTGTCCAATATTTCCAACATTAATCAATAGACAACTAGTCTGTTGTTTTATATACTATATCTTTTGCAGGATCAACGAAAATTCCTTTTGGGGAGATTCCCAATGGGTGGTTGCACAAAAGAGAATCTTTAGAATATCAAATGAACATCACGGATTAAGATTTGTGCTTTATAAATCAATCCATGGTTGAAAGATCATATGGGTAGGTGAGAGCAAGGAAGTGAATAGCTACTGGGTCAGATGGGGCATCAACCTGAAATTCCTAGTGTGATGGTGGAAAAATGAGATCAGAAGAAAAAGGGTTGGTCTCGTATCAAAATACAGATTTTTTTTGATGCTGTTGGGGAGAAATAACCATTTCAGAAGCTAAAGAAACTGTACAGAAGGAGAGGTTACTCACCTTATGCAGTAACTGCAGTTCTTCAAGAGTCACATCCCCTGTGAATACTGTATTTCAGTTGCAGATGCAACCCATGTGTCTTTGATTGGAGATTTTTGGAAGAAACTTTGGATATGGCCATAATGAATCTTTCTTCCTGAAGAATACTGTAATGGGAGGGTCTGCAATTAAAGCCCCCTGTGACAGGGGTTCCCTCTCTGCTCATGGCATCTCCTGCTGGTCGCTCTGGGGATTAGCTCAGTCTCTCAGCTGCACCCTCCTCAACTGTCTCTCTGCCTGTCCTCTCTCCATACGTGGCTTCTCTTGTTCTCAGTGCTGCCGCTTCCGGATTATTGCCCTCCAGCCAGGTCACTAAGTCCCTCCCCTTCTGGGGAAATTACAGTCTTTCCAGACCAGCTCTCCGGTGGGCATCTCCAGTGCCCTGAGCCACTACACAGTGTCTGGCAAGGGAACCCAGGCCAGCCCTCTACACTGGATTCCAGCCAGGGACCCTATAACATGCAGCCTTGGCCTGTACTGCCTGTGACCTTGCTGCTGTTTCCCTGGGCTTTTTCCTACCTAATTGGCTCCCCCATCTCTGGGTTCGTCATCTTCTCCACTCCCTTCTCTCGGGGAGTGTGTGCAGCTTGCCTTCCTGCAACTACAAACACTCCTCCCTCTTTCCAGGGAGCTTCCCACAGGCCCTGCCTGTCCTGTCCAGGTGAGCCTGTTCCTCATCAATTAACTTCCTGGTTTTCAGCCTAATTAGTAGCTTGGTCCCATTTGGCTCCACCCAGTTCTTGCTGGGCAAGTGTGGGGTGTATGCCCCATAACACTCCCATTTCCCCAACTCTTCGTGCAAAAGTGATGCCACCCTGAAAGCCATTTTCATAGCCAGGTGAAGATGGGGACATGTGGCCATTGATTCAAAGGGGGGTTTCATTTGACAAAGAAGGACCAACTTTAGATCACATATAAGATGGGCTCTCTAACTGATGGAAAAAAGTTCATCAGCCCCTTAATGAGTCTTGCTGTTTTGGGGTGATCAAATACTGAGAATCTCTCAACAGAGGAATGAAAAGCAGTTATTGTTACCAAATGAACCTTGACAGAACTCATGGAGAGTCCTGACTTTTTCAACGCCAAAGGGTAGTCAAAAACAGCATAGAGGAAGGTGTCAACAGGCGAAAACTGTCACCAGGTAAACCAGTGATAAAATCTCTTCCATTTCTGAAGGTAAGTGTTTTATGTAGACATCTTCATATTGCTTAATGGTACCTGTTTTACCTCTGCAGAACAGGAAGTCTCTGTCCCTGGGAACCATTGAATAACCAAGCTCTGAGATGAAGAATTCCCAGGTTGGGATGAAGAGTGTGACCAGAGTCCTTAGACAACAGGTGGGGAATGAACAGAAGACAACACCAGAAAAGACGTGAGGTGAATCATGTAAGGGTATCAGGCTTGTCTTGGACACACCGGGAGAACTAAAATGGCCCTGGCATGATCACGTTTGACCTTGTTCAAAATTCTCAAGATCAACAGTATTGGAGAATATGCACAGAGAAAGCCCTTCCTCCAAGGAATGAGGAACACATCCCCCAAGTTAGTGGCAGTGCCAAAAAGTTCCGCCTTTATAAATCCTGAGGTCAGAAAAATGTGACTGATGTTCTGTAAATCCAGCTCCCATTTGTAATCCTGGAATAAGTGCCTGTTGAGATGGTTGGTCATGGTGTTTTGTGAGTCAAAACAAAACAATCACCCCGCCAAAAAAGCTGCAGGAGTAAAATGAATGCATATAGAAGTCAAGCCGCAGAGTGAGAACTATTCAGTTTATTGCATAGAATATACTGCCAACTGCCTGACCAGGATAGTGATGGTGAGTGTGAAATGCCCCTAGAGATAACAGAGCCTATAAAAATAGAATAAATAATAATAATGAGGCATTTCAACTATCTGCATATTGACTGGGAACATGTTACTTCAGAATAGGATGCAGACATAAAATTTCTAGGCCCAAGTAGAGACCATCGAATTGTGGAAGTAAATGCATGGTTACACAGGTGGTGTCAGAGAAAGGATTCTTTGGATTCTTTGACCATGGGATGTCGTTTCAGGAAGAAGGATTGTTAAGAAGAGACAGGATCACCTAACAAAGAGAGGGAAGAGCATCTTCGCAGACAGGCTTGCTAACTTAATGAGGAGGGCTTTAAACTAGATTCGCCAGGGGGCAGGGACCTAAGCCCGCAGGTAAATAGAGAAGTGGGATACCAAGAGGAAGGACAAGGATGAGGGTGAAACAGGGGAGGCCTCTGATTCATACTGAGAAAGTAGGGCAATCAGTTGTTATTTTAGGCGCCTGTTCACAAATGCAAGATGCCTGGGAACCAAGGAGGAGAAATTCGAAGCCCTGGCACAGTCAAGGAAGTATGATGTGATTGGAATAACCGAGACTTGGTGGGGTAACTCACATGGCTAGAGCACTGTCATGGATGGGTATAAACTGTTCAGGAAGGACAGACAGGGGAAAAATGGTGAAGGAGTCACACTATATGGAAGAGACTAATATGACTGCTCAGTGCTCAGGTATGAAACTGCAGAAAAGCCTATTGAGAGTCTCTGGGTTAACTTTAGAAGCGAGAGCAACAAGGGCGATGTCATGGTGGGTGTCTGTTATAGACTACCAGACCATGAGGTTGAGGTACACGAGGCTTTCTTCAGAAAACTAACAAAAGTTTCCAGATCACAGGCCCTGGTTCTCATGGGGGACTTCTATCACCCTGACATCTGGTGGGAGAGCAATACAGCAATACACAGACAATCCAGGAAGTTTTGGGGTATGCTGGAGACAATTCCTGGTACAAGTGCTGGAGGAACTGACCTGCTTCTCACAAACAGGGAAGAATTGGCAGGGGAAGTAGAAGTGGGTGGCAATCTGGGAAGCAATGACCATCAGATGATAGAGTTCATGATCCTGACAAAAGGAGAACAGGAGAATATGGACCCTGCACTTCAGAAAAGCAGACTTTGACTCCCTCAGGGAGCTGATGGGCAGGATCTCCTGGGACTTATGGAGGGCACAGGAACAAACCATCCCGATGTGTAGAAAGAATAGCAAATATGGCAGCCAACCAACTTGGCTTAACAGAGAAATCTTCTGTGATCTTAAACACAAAAAGGAAGCTTACACGTGGAAGCTTGGACAGATGACTAGGGAGGAGTATAAAAATACTGTTCAAGCATGCAGGAGTGAAATCAGGAAGGCCAAAGCACAACTGGAGTTGCATCTAGTGAGGGATATGAAGGATAACAAAAAGGGTTTCTACAGCTATATTAACAAGAACAAAGTCAGGGAAAGTGTGGGCCCTTTACTGAATGGTGGAAGCAACCTAGTGGGGAAAAAAAAAACTTTAGCAAAGCTTTTGATTCAGTCTCCCACAGTATTCTTATCAGCAAGTTAAAGGAGTATGGGTTGGATGAATGGACTATAAAATGGATAGAGAACTGGCTAGAGCATAGGGCTCAACGGGTAGTGATCAATGGCTCCATGTCTAGCTGGCAGCCGGTAACAAGCGGAGTGCCCCAGGGGTTGGTCCCAGGGCCGGTTTTGTTCAACATTTTCATTAATGATCTGGACGATGGGGTAGATTGCACCCTCAGCAAGTTTGCAGATGACATTAAGCTAGGGGGAGTGTTAGATATCCTGGAAGGTAGGGATAGGATACAGAGGGACCTGGACAAATTGGAGGATTTGGCGAAAAGAAATCTGATGAGGTTCAACAAGGACAAGTGCAGAGTCCTCCACTTAGGAAGGAAGAATCCCATGCACAGCTACAGACTGGGGACCAACGGGCTAGCAGCAGTTCTGCAGAAAAGGACCTGGGATTTACAGTGGATAAGAAGCTGGATATGAGTCAGCAGTGTGCCCTTGTTGCCAAGAAGCTTAATAGCATATTGGGCTGCATTAGTAGGAGCATTGCCAGGAGATGGAGGGAAGTGATTATTCCCCTCTATTTGGCATTGGTGAGGCCGCATTTGGAGTATTGTGTCCAGTTTTGGGCCTCCCACTACAAAAAGGATGTGGAAAAGTTGGAGAGAGTCCAGTGGATGGCAACAAAAATGATTAGGGGGCTGGAGCATGTGACCTATGAGGAGAGACTGAGAGAATGAGGCTTGTTTAGTCTGCAAAAGAGAAGAATGAGGGGGGATTTGATAGCAGCCTTTAACTACCTGAAAGGGGGTTCCAGGGAGGATGGAGCTAGGCTGTTCTCAATGGTGGTAGATGACAGAACAAGGAGCAATGGTCTCAAGTTGCAGTGGGGGAGGTCTAGGTTGGATATTAGGAATGTTTTTCACTAGGAGGGTGGTGAAGCACTGGAATGGGTTACCTAGGGAGGTGGTGGAATCTCCATCTTTAGAGGTTTTTAAGCTGCGGCGTGACAAAGCCCTGGCTGGGATGATTTAGCTGAGGTTAGTCCTGCTTTGAGCAGGGGGTTGGATTACATGACCTCCCTTCCAACTCTAGTATTCTATGATTCAATGAAAAAGCTGAAGTACTCAAAGCTTTTTTGGCCTCTATTCACAGACAAGGTCAGCTCCCAGACTCCTGCACTTGGCAGCACAGAATGGGGAGGAAGTGAGCAGCCCTCAGTGGTGCAAGAACAGGTTCAGGACTATTTAGAAAGGCTGGACATGCACAAATCCATGGGGATGGATACAATATATCTGAGGGTGCTGAGGGAGTTGGCTGATATGTCTGCAGAGCCATTGGCCATTATCTTTGAAAACTTGTGGTAATTGGGGGAGGTCCCAGATGATTGGAAAAAGACAAATATAGTGCTCATCTTCAAAGAAGAAAAGGAGGAGGATTTGGAAAAGAACAGACCAATCAGCCTCACCTCAGACCCTGGAAAAATTATGGAGCAGGTCCTCAGAGAATCCATTTCAAAGCACTTGGAAGAGAGGAAGGTGATCGGGAACAGTCAGCATGGAGTTACCAAGGGCAAGTGATATCTGACCAACCTGATTGCCTTCTATGATGAGCTGACTGTGTAGATGTGGAGAAAGTGGTGGATGTGATATAACTTGACTTTAGCAAAGCTTTTGATACGGTCTCCCACAGTAGTGATCAATGGCTTGATTTCTAGTTGGCAGCCGATAACAAGGGAAGCCAGTCCTGGGGCCAGTTTTGTTCAATATCTTCATTTATAATCTGGAGGATGGGGTGGATTGCACTCTCCACAAATTTGCGGATGACACTAAGCTGGGGGGCAGTGGTAGATACACTGGAAGGTAGGGATAAGATACAGAGTGACCTAGACAAATTGGAGGATTGGGCCAAAAGAAATCTGATGAGGTTCAACAAGGACAAATGCAGAGTCATGCACTTAGGCTGGAAGAATCCCATGCACAGCTACAGACTGGGGACCAACGGGCTAGCAGCCGTTCTGCAGAAAAGGACCTGGAAGTTACAGTGGACAAGAAGGTGGGATTATGTTTTCCAATACGCAGTAATTTGCATTTATCAACATTGAATTTCATCTGCCATTTTGTTTCCCAGTTATCCAGTTTTGTGAGATCCCTCAACTTTTTTCAGTCAGTTTTGGACTTAATTATCTTAAATAATTTTGTACTGTCTGCAAATTTTGCCACCTCACTGTTTATCCTTTTCCAGATCATTTATGAATATGTTGACCAGCACGGACTCAGTACAGATTCCTGGGGAATACTGCTACTTACCTCTCTCCATTCTGAAAACTGACTATTTATTTTATCCTTATTTCCTATCTTTTAATCAGTTACTGACACATGAGAGGCTCTTCCCTCTTACCCCATGACTCCTTACTTTGCTTAAGTGCCTTTGGTAAGGCATCTTGTGAAAGGCCTTCTGAAAGTTCAGATACACTATGTCCACTGGATCACCCTTGTCCACGTGTGTTGACATCAAAGAATTCTAATAGATTGGTAAGGCATGATGTCCCTTTACAAAATCCATGTTGACTCTTCCCCCCAAAACTGCATTAATCTACGTGTTTGATAATTCTGTTCTTTTCTATAGTTTCAATCAGTTTGCCTGGTACTGAAGTTAAGCTTATTGGACTGTACTTGCCAGGCTAGCCCCTGAAGCCTTTTTTAACAATTGGTGTCACATTTAGCTACCCTCCAGTCATCTGGTACAGAAGCTGATTTAAATGATAGGTTACATAACACACTTAGTAGTTCCGCAATTTCATATTTGAGTTCCTTCAGAACTCTTGGGTGAATGCCACCTGGTGACTTATTACTGTTTAATTTATCAATTTGTTCCTAAACTGTCCTGTAATGAGGTGCACTCACCTCTTGGTCAAGTGTATGCAGACCTGCAGTTTTCTTATTTTCCTATCCGCAGGGTACCCTGTCACCTACTGCACTCGTCAGGCAGGTCTTCGGTGACTCAGCCCTCTGGCCAAATCATACACAGTCCGTGTGCAAAACAAACAACCCCCTTTCAGGGTATACAGTATAATATCCTGTAGCCCTCCCTGGGCTCAGTCCCTTCACAGTCCAACAGGGCCCATCATGGTATCCTCATTTGGGTTTGTCCTTCTATGTAGCCTTCCCTATGATCAGCCCTTAGTCTGTCCATCCAACAGGATCCAACACAGTACCCTCAGCTTGGGTCTGGCTGCTTTGCAAAGGTTCCTGCTCTGGTATTGAGCAGTGCCCGGAGGGCTTCTGCCCTGTGGACTCCTTGTCTCTACTTGAGTCCTCAGTGAGCCCAGCCTTCCTGCTGTGTCACCCTTCTTGAACTCAGTTCCCCGACCACAACTCACCACTGAGTCAGTCCCAACAATGTGACCCCCTTCACTCGGCTGCCACAGTTCTAATTCCCTTCCTTAGAGCGTAGTCACTTCCCCCAGTGCTGGTGAGGGGTAGGGAGGGGGACCAGGTCCCGCCTACTGCTCCCAGTCCCAACCTAGGGACCTTTTAGTATAGCTGCCTTGTGCTATTACAATTGCTGCTCTACATTTCCCTGGTCCACTTCCCCCTAGCCTGTCTTAGTTGAGTCCCAGCAGCCACCCAGAAGCTATTCTCTCATTCCCTGGGTCCCTAATGGCAACTGATCTGTCCAGCCCTTTCAGCTCCTGCAGCCAGCCAGAAGCATCTCTTGTTCTCCAGGTTGCTTCCAATAGACTGACTTCACTCTGGCCCTGCAGTTCTCTTTATATGAGCTTGCTAGGCCCTGACTGGCTGCTCCCTGCAGCCTCTATCCTGATTGGCTGCCTCCCTTACAGCCTTGGAGATCCTCTCCTCTGCCTTTTTCTGGGGTGGGGTGTGACACAGTCATGGGGCCTCCAGCAGAGGCCTTAGAACCTAATCCACCCTGTCACACCTCCTCTACTGACACTTCAGTTCAGGACAATTCCTCAGATTTGTCACCTAAAAAGAATGGTCAGGTGTGGGAACCTCTCTCAAGTCTTCTGCAGTGTCAAAGGCAAGGTCTTTTACAGTATTTTGTTGCTCAGTGCATGACAATTGCGATGGAAATGGAATGAGATGCAAAGTCAGTTGCATCTAATGCTAACCCTCAGCTATGATGGCTTGAAAATATTCAGGATGTTCCAAAGGAAGGTGTTCAATAAAGCTTTTAAATTCAACATAGTTGTTTGATTATACTTCACCATCAGAGCTTAATGGTTCACGATCCTAAACTGCAGGGACACAGATGAATAATTCTTATGGCCAAAGAGGTCAAGGCATTTTTGATCCTTATTATATGGTGCTGATTTAGTGTGATATTGTCTGCCATGTTAATTGACGGCTTTGACATCCAAGGAGTTAGGTGAAGGGTATGAAAATAAAAATTCAGAGCTTTTGGCTGAAATGTAAATTTTTTTTTATTGGAGCCTTTACATGTGGGTGGTTCCATCTGCTAGATGGTCTTGGTGGGTTTTGGTAAAGCATCATTTACTGATAAAGTCCCTTGAGCTGAGACTGTTAAATGCAGAAAGTCTAAAACTTATGCTGAAACTCTTGGGCCTCCTTGAATGGTTATGCTTAGGTGGTACTGAGTATGCTTGGTACCATGGCTCTTCGAAGAGCTTGGAGTCTTAGAAGGGCTCCCAGTACTTTAGGAGCCTGGAATCTCAGCAGTACCCAGTCCAGGACATGAGGTCTCTGATGCAATTGATTTCTGACGAGACTGAGGTTTTTTCATGTATGACGCACCTTAATTTTGGGGCCCGAAATTTGAAAAAAAATGTATTACGGTAAAAAAATCTAAAACCACTGTATAAGACGCACCCAGTTTTTAGACCCCAAATTTTTTGAAAAAAGGTGCGTCTTATACATGGGGAAATACGGTAGGTTATTTATGAGAAGAACTAGAATTCCTCTTCTTAGAGGCCTTTCCAGCACCCTCTGTTGTCTTTTGCCAGGAAGGTCTGGGTGAACAATGTTTGGAGGTTAATGGGGCATTATGCTTGCTTGGAGGCTGATGTATGGGGCAGATATCATAGCCTGCATCCAGGGCAGGAAAAAGAAGTGTTCCATCATAAGGAGCCTGAGCCTAATCTCCCTGTTTTTTCTAGCTGTGATCTTAAAGGTTGACCAAATATTGCACTTTTGTGGGATGTGCATGTTCCCCAGACAGCAAATGTATCAGGAATGTCTGCCATTGACCAGGAGTCACAGCCCGTGGAGAAGTGCTTGAATTCTTGAGATCCTGGCACACCCTGGTTATAATCTCTAAGGGAAACTTTCAAGTAGGGAAGAGGAGGAGGGGAGAAAGATTGGAAAAATAATCCTCAAATGAAATAAAGAAATTAGAATATAGTACTTAAAGTAGAAATAAATAACTACACTAAACTAAACTAAAAACTAGAGGATGCTAAAGCTAAGCTTTCTGCACACTAGAAGAGGGCATGAGAAGAAACAGAGTGGTTGCTCACACAACTCTATACAGCCTCTGTATGGGGCATGAGGATGTCTGCAGCACTTGTGTGGGCCAAACAGGCACTGCTACTGAAAATCTCTGATTCAAGGCACATGGGGCACATGTGTATCTGAAGTGGAGCACCCACAGTGCCACTATCTGAAGAAGGAAGTATGTTATTTTTAAATGCCCTGGATCTTTTTTCATTTGTAAGGCAGACTTTAAAGCATTTTTAAAGCACAACTACAATGGATCATTAACGCTTAAATTAAATTAAATTCATTAAATTCTGCTCTGATGTCACCAACATTCAGACATGAATAAATGGATTTACTTACTTAATCTGAGAAAGTGACTCCTATGCATCTAGTAGTCTGGACTGTGCAGATAATCTCAGGTGTCAAAATAAAAATACAGTAATAGGGATCATATTAGAAGCTAATTAAGCAGAAAAACTCCTGTATGCCCATCCAATGGAAGAATAACAAAGAGGCCCAGTTATCCCATAAGTTGTAGCCTTACATACGATAGAACAAATAGACCCCAGATGTCTTCACCACTATTTTAATACTTGAGGATTTTGCATCTAGATTTGTAATTCAAACTCAGACAGATACCTGGCAGAGAATGCTTAGCTCAAGTCTAACTATTCTCAGAGCATGTTGCAAGATCAACTTTTTTGCAAAAGCATTCTTCCTGGAGAGTCTTGTTTTCTGTCTTTTTAGTCACATTCTGGCATATACTGAGCAAATGAAGATGGATTTAGACAGTTTAGCAACTTCAGGAGGGAAGACGACATCTGGGGACAGATTTTAAAAGCATTTCGGCCCTTAGGTGGAATTCTGAAAAGTTCAGTGAACCCTAAAACTGTGAGACTGACCCCTACTGACCATTTCTTCATCCACCCCACACAAGGGAAATGCACATCTGCTGCAGCTTGTAAAGGGTTCAGCTGATCTTTTTTAGCTGCTTGTGGGTGAGAACAGACTGTCCTTACAGTGATCTCTGAGGCTTTTCAGATAAGGGGAGGGAAGGGAACCTGGAGGGGGAAACAGGAGTTCAAGGCTTCTCTCCCCATTTAATCTCTGTTCTACCCCATTGACAAGTCTAACTATACTTACTATAGTACCTTGTTATCACCACATGATGTGCCATCTCTCACTGAGCCAATATCCACCATGTCTCTCCCAGTATGAAATTCTGTACCCCAACACAAGATATCATCAACTGGAGTCTGAACAATGGAAGCAAGACTTTTCATTTGAGGTATTTTTTTAATATTAACACACTGCAGTCTTCCACACAGGACATCTCTGAAAGAAAAAATTGCTTAAAAGTTTATGAGAGATTTGAGGAAATCTGTGTGAGTTGTGGTGCGTCTTACTATGGAAGATGCAAAGTCTCTGCCATAAATCCTTCCCTACATCCATTCTCTGTGTGCCATGCTAACCCCATTAATGTACCAGCACGATTACTGATCTTTCTGCCATGAAGGACTGTGTTCAGTTCAATCAGAATCTCATCAATGTTGCATCAGCAAGGTGATAGCAGAGCAATGTGATATGCTGCTTCTGCAGTACTCCCAGCCTGATGCCTAGGAATAAGGAATTGTGTCCGAATTTGGATCCTATATGGTAAGTCTACTGTTCTACCACAAGCCCTACTACCTTCCTTTATAAAGTGCTTTGGTATGTATGGATTAAAATAAGTAATAGTTTTCTTGTTTCTATTATCAGAGTTCCCACTGGCTCTATTGTTATCCAGGGTTTTCAGAAAACCCAAAGCAGTGGTAACTTAACTGCTTCACTCCAGGCACTGTCAGGAATAAATCAATGGGAACACAGCGCTTTCAGCTGATGAAGATTAATACAAGCAAATATGCTTTTATTTAAACCACTATTTATTAGATTTAAGCACACAGAGACATAAGCAATAAGTTTAGATCATTTAAAATAATTATCTAGAATATGAGACGGTATTGAATAATTTGCAGCAGATCAGCAATGGCTGGTTGCTTGCCCACCGGGGAGTAAGATGTTAGGAAAAAGTATTTTAGAAACAGCTTAAGATAACTGCTTTAAATGATAATTTATTATTTAAAAAATGAGAGTTCTGTAGCACTTTAAAGACTGCATATTTAGATTGTTTGTAATTAATTTTTATAAAATATATAAATTATAGTGACACCTATTGGGTCATTATTTTTAAATTTTAATAAACTACTTACTAATATTTGTAATAATTTCAGTTATAATAATATTTTATATTAAAGGACTTAAGGTTTGTAGTTACTTATTTTATTTTTAGTTTTAAATTGCTGATTTTTTTTCCTCTTCCCATTCTGATTTGCAGAAACTGCAAGCCTGCAGCTAGCATTTGACCTTACCTCCAGAAGCCCTGCTTGTTCAAATTAACCCTTAACTATGTGGTGTTTTATTTTATTAATTTATGGTGGCTGAATGAACACAAGATGACTGCTATTAGCGTGATTAAATTTGAAGGTAACACACTCCTCAAATCCAGGGCAACACTATCACGTGTAGCCCATAGGGCTAGCTTGCCTTTATTATATTAATTGCCTTCCATTATTTTCAGCAGTAATGCAAGAAACCTACAGGCCACCAGTCTCTGCCAGGGGAAGGAGTTCAGAATGGAGGATCTCCCGTCTCCCTGGCTGCAGCAGGGAAACCATGTGGTCCACCTGGGTCCCTAGGCAGTGGTTCCCTTCTGAAGCCAGGAGTACAGAACATTAGTGCTCCCCTCCCTCTGGCTCCAGCAGGAACTCAGAACTTAGGGACCAAGACAGAGATCTTTGCTTTCTGCTGGAGCCAGGGGAGAGGAGTGCTGATCTCCTATCCCCCTGGCTGCAGCAGGGAAACTGTGCACTCCATCTGGGTCCTCAGGCAGCATCTGCAGCCAGGGGGACAGAGGAGCAGTGCTCCCCTCCCTCTAACTCCAGAAGGGACCCAGGCAGATTGCTTTGCTGTGCTTCCTGCTACAGCTAAGGGGATAGACATGCTGATCTCCCATTCCCTGGGCTGCAGCAATGAGCCTGCACTGGCAATGTGCACCATGTGGGTACTTAGGCACCAGCTCCCTTCTGCAGCCAGTGGCAGGAGAACTGTGGGCCACTCTGAAAGACCCCATGGGCCACTTTTGGCCTGCAGGCCACAGGTTGGAAATCACTGTGCTAACCTATAAGGAGAAGAATACTCCAATGTTCGTAAGGTAAGAAAATACAAATAAGAAAAAGGAAAAATCTCCTACTGAATATGTATCAAACATCATGGTGTCAGCATGTCATATTATAAAAGTTACATCCCAGCCTTGGGGCAGTGGGAAAAAAAGATGTAATCCTTGGAAAGTGCTAAAATGATTTAGCCACTGGTGATAAAGGAAAAAGAAAAGATGATAAAGGATAAAGGAAAAGGCGATTGTGATGAGGAAGATGATGGCTAATGTTTCAGGTTTTCTACAAGGGATGGTGTAAGTATATGAATGTCCATTCTATACTATCTCTCTCTAGATTACTATATTGGGGTGTTTATGAATGTGCTAAATATATTAATAAACTATTTGTAATTATAGAAGAGTTCCTACAGTGTAGGAACACTGAGTTTCCTACACTACAGAATTTCTTACAGTGTAAGACAAAATAGACGAGGAACATGTAAGGTGTGTTTTATAATCAATATATCAGCAAAACAGTAATGTGTGGATTAATCCTAAGCATTAAGAGCTAACTGTGGTCATAGATGGTGCTAGAAGTGATAAATTCATTACAAATATCATTGGCTTATTGATTCAATATGAGATGAAGCTTGAAAGAGATGTTTTCTTTGTTCTGAACATATAAAACAGTGAGATTTAGGGAATTAGTCAGATGTGAACTCAAGTAGGCTGCCTCTCTTCTCCAATCTCAGATTTGGTACATATGTTTCCTATTCTGTGTCCTGCATAGTGCTGCATTGAGTATTGCTTGGTCGCCTTACTTAAGTAACTCAGTTGATGTTTTACTTATTAGACATCATGACTTATTAAATCCAAACACACAACACATTAGTTTTCATATGTGTTCTATCTTTTATGTAATTTTGTTTATTTTTATTTGATAAAATAGCCATGGTTAACAATTGTGATTATTTTGCTTGGTTTTAATCATGGTGTGCCTTAAGGCATGTTAAAGAACCCCTATGACTAAAATAGCGGGCATCACATCTCTGTGTTGACAGTAAGAGAAACAATTAGTCAGAATTGCACTATTTCTTGTTTCTCTAGATTAAATAATTGTATTTTGTTTGCAGTGTTATCACTATGCTGGTCCCTGAATATGAGAGAGACAAGATGGATGACATAATATCTTTTATTGGACAAACTTCTGTAGATGAAACAAACAAGCTTTCAAACTACACAGTGCTTTTCTTTTTGAAAGCATGTCTCTCTCACCAACAGGAGATGGTCCAATAAAAGAGATTACCTCACCCACCTTGTACCTCTAAATAATTTTAGTAATTAATGGTTTCAACTGTGTAACAGTTTCCTGAGGCTGAATGAAACCACAAGAATGTGACAATGTTTGCCACTGCTTGGGCTGCACAGAAGAATATGTAGAACTACCTTTAAAAAAAAATCAAGCCACCCTTATCAAACACACTGGGAGTGAAAATGAAAGGCTTAAGCAAACTATTTCTGGTAAAATGCTGCTCTTAATCTTCTCTCACTTGTCTATGATTTATTTTTATACATTTCTTAAAATAAGGTGGTTTTTTAATCTACAGTGATTTCTTCTTAGTACATTTTCGAGTAGATCAGAGACATCAATATATATAACTTACTTATGTTCACACTTATTGTAAGTAAGTCCATCCCCACCACAGTTGCCACACCGGTCACCTTTAGTATTCACTGCTTTGAAACAACTCATTGGGGCCAGATGTGCTGCTGCAAGGAGGAAAAAGGCACAAGGTAAATGACAAGGCAGAAATAAAGCACATAATGCATTGTACTAATTCCCCCAACCAAGTCAAGGGATTAAGGGGAAACTGAGGTTGTTTGCCTGTAATCAGAGTTCTTTGAGATGAACTCTGCATATTCACACTCATGCAGATGTGATGGTGCAGATGTGATGGTGGAACTTTTAGGGAGTAGTGCCTGTTGGAGCACTCTCATACCCTCTCTTACCCCTGCCCTCACTATTCCTAAATTTTCTGAGGGCAAGGCTATAAAAGGGAGCATGGCATTTCACCCATCTCAGTGACTTCCTCCACCTCCTCCAAGTCCCAGGTTGTACTTAGGACTCCAACAAAGAGGAAGGGTGGGTGCGAGGTATGAATATGCAGAGTACATTTTGAAGAATTCTGGTTACAGATTGATGACGCTTGAAGAAATAGAGGTTCTCTGCAGATTCCTACTCATGGGACAGTTTGACAAGCAGCACTCCCTTTAGATGAAGGTGGGTCCTATAATTAGAGAGAGACTGAAGTACTGCCCTGGCAAATTGTGCAGCCAATCTGGATGCTAAGTCCAAAGAATAGAATTTTGTAAAATGTTTGCAAAGAACCCAACGTTACAGCTCTACAGATCTGTGTAAAAGGAATGTCTGAGGCATATGTCTAATGGCATATGACCAAATTCCCTCCAGAACAGGGTCTGGTGCTAAAATGCAGGTCTCATGAAAGCATAGCCTAACCAATTTTGAGAGTGTATGAGACTTAAGCACTTGTCTCTTTTCGCTATCAGGAAAGGAAGTGAATCTATTATGGCACTATCTGAATCATTTAGCCCTGTTGAAATAAGCTAAAGACTTTTTTGCTCCTAAAGTAAGAAGCATATAAAATGCAGTCACCACATTAGGGATGGGGACGTAACTCTCCTCTATCCTTATGGAAAACAGTGAATGGCGGTTCAGCTGTGAGGGCCTGTAATTCATGCATTCTTCTAGCAGATGTGATGGATTGGCTAAGCAAAAGATTGCAAACCCAATCAGCTCTTCACACTGCATTTCCCTTTCCTCTGGCCAGGAGGGGGAAAGTTCCTGACCCAGGAAGTGGCTGGGCAATGTTTAAAAATCAGCAGTCTCATAACAAGCCAGGAGCTGCAGAGAAGAAATGCCAGGAACTGTATGCAGAGCCATGCGTGGAACAGGCTGTGACTGCTGAATGCTGCAGTTGAGTGCAGGTCAGTGTGGGACTTGTGGGGCAGTGGAGGAAGCCAGTGGAGAGAGCCCCAATGAGAGAAATTAATTGAGCTCGCCTGGAAACCTGCAAGAGCCAATTTACTTCAATAGAGACTAGACTGGATGGGGCATTTCAGGCACTAGTCCTGAAGAGCCCTGGCTTTAAGTTGGACTGCCCCAAGGCCCAAAACAAAACCGCATATTGTGAACTTTGAAATGTAACTGTTAAGCCTCTATTCCTAGGGTATTTGCACATTACCTTTTCATTTCACTTAACCATAGGGTCAATTGATTATTGGGATCTACCAGGGCTACCATCTACAAGGCTTAGTTTTTGAAGCACCTACAGCACTTGCTTCTGAGTTGCTGTACAGGAGGCATGCTGCTAATACTTTAGGGATTTAGTGTACTCCAGCACAGTGCAATCTCCAGTAATTACACAGCTGTTATGGCTATCACACATGCTGTAGCGATGGGTTTACTCTGCAGCAAGGGGGATTTAGATCAGATATTAGGAAAACATGCTAATTATAAGATTAGTTAAGCTATGGAATAGGCTTCCAAGGAAGGCTATGGAATCCCCATCATTGGAAGTTTTAAAAACAGCTTGGACAAACACTTGTCAGGGATGGTCTAGGTTTACTTGATCTTGACTCAGTGCAGGGGGTTGGAATTGTTGACCTCTTGAGGTCCCTTCCAGCCCTGCATTTCTATGGTTCTATAATAAAAGCTGTTTTAACTGAGAGTTAACATACAGAGCTTTCTGCTTTTGGCTCAGATGGCAGCCTTATTAGCTACCAGAGGATCCATGCTCGATAAGGATCCTTACCTGGAGGGAAGATTTACTGAACTCTTTCACGAAGGTCTTAACTGTGTTTTATGTGAATACAGACTTGTTATCTATGAGAGTGGTATACCAATATAGCTGCTAGATGAACATTAAGTGCTGATAACAAAAATCTGAAAGTTTCAGCTGTTGCAGGTATTCTAAAAGATGATGAACTGGAGCGATTTTCCCTAGGACGGTGGTGAAGCACTGGAATGGGTTATCGAGGGATGTGGTGAAATCTCCATCCTCACAGGTTTTTAAGGTGCAGCTTGACAAAGCTTTGGCTGGGATGATTTAGTTGGGGTTGGTCCTGCTTGGAGCAGAGGGTTGGACTAAATGACCTCCTGAGGTCCCTTCCAACCCTAATATTCTATGATTCATTGCAGCAGCTACATTACTATTGTTTGCCCTGGGAATAAATCTCTTCAATTTGAAGCTATAATACTTACAAGTTGATTCCTTCCTACAGTTAAGTAGGACATGTATCAGTAGAGAGCAAGATTGTTCTAATTCTATCAAAGATGCATAGCCCAGGTTGTCAGATCTGTAGATCTGGGTGATCAACTCTTCAACAGATCAGGAGGAGGGAGGAGAAATTGGTAGACTCCTTTTGTTAGATGGAGGCCTGGGAACCACTGTCACTTTATAGTGGCTCTGTCCAGTTTTATCATTTTTATCACCTTGTGGATGAGGGGAAATAGGGGAGAGCATATAGAAGACCTTTCCACCAGTTACCAGCAATGTGTCTGAGATGGACTGGCTGTCTCTTCCTGTTCTTGAGCAAAATCTGGGACAAAAATTTTGCCTGGTTGCAATGAGGTCTATATGCAGACAAAGCCCACAAGTAGAAGATCATGTTCATCACTGAGGTCTTTAATAGCCAATCCTGGAATTCTACTGTGTGTCTGCTCAGTAGGTCTACAATACTGTTGCATTTCTCTGCTCAGTGTACAGGGTAGATCTTGTGTTGAATGCACCACTGCCCCCCAGCCACTGCTTCTCTTCATAGATGTGTGGAAGGAGTGCTTTCTTGCTTGTTTATATAATACATCACTTTCCTTGATTGTAGCTGGCCTGTGTTGTCCTTGATAAGCTGCACAACCTTGAAATATAAGTGATGCAGGAAAGATTGTAGAGCCCAGCACATTGCTCTGAGTTCTAGCACACTGATGTGCATTATTTTCCTGAGAGTTCCAGTGGCCACAAACTGTCAAATTGTCAATATGAACTCCCCTGGTTTGGTTGGATGTACTTGAACTTACTATTGCTGATGCTACTGGACAGTTAAAACTCCTTTCTTCATCTTGAGACACAGTCCACCATGACAGAGGCAGGGGCACATTTCTTGATATAGTCAATATTAGAGACATACTATCTAAATGATGTCTGTACTTCTTTGCCAGTCACGGCTGGATAGACCACATTTCTAGCCAGGTATAATGTTATACCTACATAGATGAGTCTATGAGGCCCATTAATCTGAGCAAGATGACTTTCTGACATGGAAATCGGTGCAGCAAGACTATGGCTCATTGAATCTTACAAACATTTCTTCTGCAAAGGCGGCGGTGCTGATATAGGAGTTCAATGTTGCCCATTGCCTTGTGGGTATCAAAGTGGGAGAAATCCCTAATATTCTTAGACCTACTTTCCTGAATAGGAAGCAGGTGTAGGATATGGCTCCCAATAGATTTTTCTGGTAACCCTTTAATTAGCCAGTTGTTTTAGTATGAAGTTACAGGTTGTCACCCTCAAGGCTCTGCAGGTGTGCTGCCCTCAGCACCCTGTTGTGGCATGCAATCATTTATTCAGATTTAGGCTGTCTTCATTAGAAGGGCTGCAGCAGCACAGCTGTACCATTTCAGTGTAGATAATCACTACAGTGGGAGGGGTTCTTACATTACTGTAATTAAGTCATCTCTCCAAGACAAGGTAGTGAGGTTGATGGACAAATACCTCCATTGACCTAGTGCCTTCTACACTGGGAGATAAATCAGCTTAACTACATCGCTCAAGGGTGTGGCTTCTTTATATCAAGAGTAGGGTTACCAGATAGCAAGTGAGAAAAATCAGGACAGGAGGTGGGTAACGGACAGCTATATAAGAAAAAGCCCTGAATATCAAGACTGTCCCTGTAAAATCAGGACATCCGATCACCCTACACGAGTGTCATATCTGGGTCGACATACATTTTTGTGTAGACCTGACCCCAGGAACTCCTTTTCGGGGGCTCATTTTGGCTCCTTTTACAAAGTATGAAAATCTCATGAATCCCTCAAATCAAAACCTTTTGGTCCTGGGGCTAAGGACAAGTATCCTCTCCTATGATCAGGAGGCCCCAGCCCTCCTCATGGAATGGGATTACAGACAGGAGGCATGAATAAACAAAGATACAGTACTGCTGTGTATAAAAATCAAATATTAAAAAAAAAGAAATCCAGTATGTTTTAAATTAAATATATTTGTATTTAAATAGAAACCTATTTAAATTTGAGTTTGAAATTATGAGAGCCTATGTCAAGGCCCACATTTATTAGAATCTATTAAAATCACTTAAATTAAATACAAATATTAACAGTGCATCCTTACCCCAAAGTTTTAAAGACAGTTGGACCACTGAATTGATAAAAGTCACTGGCTAAGCAAATGGAACCAGAGTTTGTTGAAATTCTATACCAGCTTTGGACAACAGTAGCTTCTTCTGCAGGTCACAGAGAATATTTTCTTCATTACATCTTTTTCAATTAGTTCAGTTCAGTTCAGTGAGTAGGTCACTCAAAGTTAAGAAATTGATTGGGAGTTGAAAAAGCAGAAAAGCTTGTTTTCCTCTTCCACTCTATAACTAAAACCAGGTGTGAGAGAGGATGATATCTACTAGCTCTAAAATCTTCAAGGACACAGTGGCCAGAAACAATCAATTCAATTCACTAACTACCCCTAATACAGCCTTCATTTAATATGTCAGTTTTAAATGCAAAAAATGTTTTTGAAAACTTTTGTCTTAGGCCATCTGCACATTCAAAGGCAGTTAATCTAACTAAAAAAATGTTAAAATGCTGGTTTTGTGTATTTTAAATTGAATTTCAATTTCCATCCAAATGCAGCTTGACATAAATCACAAATAAAAAAATAATCTATTAAATAAGAAATGCATCACTCACCATTTTCTAACAGTTAAAATGAAAAAAGAATGAATATGAATAAATGTATGATAAATTAAAAAACTTCTTTAAATAAAGGTGTATTGATATTGCTTATTGTATGAATAGTAGAAAGGCCAAAGGGAAGAACTCTGAACTGGAAATGATCCTTTTCTCTCAGGAAACAAAGATGCTTGTTGTGTGCCAGACTGATACAAATATGGAAATGTGTGTCCTTTAGGTCAAAAGCTGGAAAGCAATTTTATATTGAAAGGGAAGATAATCATAGGATCATAGGACTAGAAAGGACCTCGATAGGTCATCTAGTCCAGTCCCCTGCACTCATGACAGGACCAAGCATTATCTAAACCATCCCTGACAGGTGTTTGTCTAACCTGCTCTTAAAATTCTCCAATGATGGAGATTCTACAACTTCCTTAGGCAATTTATTCCAGTGCTTAACTACCTGAGCAGTTAAGAAGTTTTTCCTTTGTCCAACCTAAACCGCCCTCTCTTCAATTTAAACCCTTAATTCTTCTTCTATCTTCAGAGGTTAAGGAGAACAATTTTTTTCCCTCCTCCTTGTAACAACCTTTTAGGTATTTGAAAACTATTATGTCCCCACTCAGTCTTCTCTTCTCCAGACTAAACAAATCCATTTTTTAAAATCTTGCCTCATAGGTCATGTTTTCTAGACCTGTAATTTTATAATCTTACTTCATACCTATTACCTAATCTATGTAATCTATACCTAAAATTCTATGTAATTTATACCTCAAATTACCTAATCTATGTGATCTATGAGATAAAATTACCTATGTAATCTTACCTCATAGATCAAGTTTTCTGGACCTGTAGTTTTTGTTGCTCTTCTCTGCACTGTCTCTATTTTGTCCACCTCTTTCCTGAAATATGGCGCCCAGAACTGGACACAACACTCCAGTTGAGGCCGTATCAGCACAGAGTACAGCAGAAGAATTACTTCTCGGATCTTGCTTACAAGAGTCCTTCTAATACATCCCAGAATGATGTTTCCTTGTTGACTCATATTTAGCTTGTGATCCACTATGACCCCCGAATCCCTTTCTACAGTACTTCTTCCTAGACAGTCATTTCCCATTTTGCACGTGTGCAATTTATTGTTCCTTCCTAAGTAGAGTATTTAGCATTTCTCCTTATTGAGTTTCATCCTATTTACTTCAAACCATTCCCCCAGTTTGTCCAAATCATTTTGAATTTTAATCCTATCCTTCAAAGCACTTGCAACCCCTCCGGCTTGGTACTGTCCACAAACTTTATAAGTGTACTCTCTATGTCACTGTCTAAATCATTGATGAAGATATTGAACAGAACTGGCCCAGAACTGATCCCTGTGGGACCCCACTCAATATGCCCTTCCAACTTGACTTTGACCCACTGATAACTACTCTCTGCGAAAGGTTTTCCAACCAGTTATGCACCCACCTTATAGTAAGGTCCATCTAGGTTGTATTTCCTTTTTGTTTTTTTGGTTTTTTAAATGAGAAGATCATGTGAGACAGTATCAAAAGCCTTACTAAATTCAAGGAAGAGTTCTAGTTTGCCTGGAAGCAGAACTGAACTTTCAGGCTGCTATAGATAGGTAAAGGGCACAGTGAGATTGTTTAGATATTGCTATGATGGATGTTATAGAATAACCATCCTAATATATAGGTGTGATACAAAAATCCACTGCTTAGACAGGGCAAGCCCAGGGAGAAGGGGAGATTCCCAGCAGAGGTGAGGAAGGATCAACCAAGGCTGCAGCCACGCCCAGCAGCCACACAAACTCTCCCTCCTTTGTGGCAGAGCCCACTGCCCAAAAAATGCTGTTACTTAGTCCCTAGATGGCAATCATTTAAGAACTGTCCAATTTTCTGTTAAATTACATTAACTGATTTAATTGATTAATTAAAGTTAATTGAGTTAATTGCTGCTGCTATGTGTTTTTGTAAACAACAATGCAGGTCTTGCCTTTGCCAAATATAGCTTTGCACTGTCTCTTGTGGCTATGGCATCTCCTTTGGAAACAACAGTCATTGTCACCACATGGAGTTCCATCTTCTTTAAATACATCCTCTGGGCACCAGTTTGAAGTCCCACTGCAGTACTCGGGAAGGTCACACTCTCCGATACTTTCTCTGCATATTTTCCCTTGTCTACGAAGCTGTTAAAATAATAAGAATCTGGAGGTGATTTCTCTCCGGACACTTATTCCACAAGCCACCATTTACTTTCTTAAAATATGTTTGTTTTAGGAGTCCTCAAACATCTAACAGGAATGAAAAAGTCACCTGCAGTTACTTTGCCATTTATTTTAACACAGATCAAGTAAGAGGAAGATGCAACATAAATACTCCTTGGGCTGTTTATTAAGGAGTGCATCATAATTCCAGTATTTAAAGTATTCGTTGTTCTTTTTCACTCCCAAATGATGATAAACTTTAATCAATAACAATGAACAAACGAATAAGTAGTTTTTGCCCATCTACTCGTTTTTTTCCATGTTGAATCTGCTGAAGCTAGAACTGGGGTCACTTACTCAGAAGTTGGATCTGTCAATCATTGGGGAAAGGGTGATGGGACCCACCTATAAATTTCCTCTCCAGAATGAGTACTTACTAGAAGTAGTATTACTGCAGCACCTAGGAGCCACAGTCAAGGACCCAGACTATATTGTGCTCGGCAATGTACAAACACAGAACAAGAAACGAGTCCCTGCATGAAAGAGCCAGAGTCCAAGTATAAGATAAGAGACAAGTGATGGATACAGACAGATGGGGGAGCGTACAAGGAACCAATCTGACAGTATTGAACAGCTTGATAGGCAGTGGTCTCAGTTCACCAGCAGCCTGACTGCTGTCAATTTTTTTGTTAGGCATTAAGGAAAAAAAGAGTTTTGAGTTGGGTTTTGGAGGATAATTACTTAGATGTATCAATGTTTATGAAGAGCTCCTCCCAAGCCCGGGGGCCAGAATGGAGAAAGCATGAAAGTACTTGTTTGAAAAATGAACAAGTGGGTTGTATAGGCTGGCATGATGTGTGGACTGGAGCTGAGTACTGACCTCTCGATAGCAAATGAGAGATGACATGGTGGGGATTGGCCATGAAGGGTTTTGAAAGTGAAGACAAGTAGTGTATATTTAATGTGATAAAGAAGAGGGAGTCAGAGGAGGGAAACAGAGAGATGGATGACATGGTCAAAATTACAGACTAGGAAAATGCATTCAGAAAGGGTATGAGTGGAGAAAGACTGCATTTATCAAGACCAGAGAGAAGGATGTTGTAGTAATCGAGTTGTGAGATGATGAGAGCTGGGATGAGTTAAGGCCATATCTTAGATATGTGATACAGAAAGAATTGGCAGGGTTTAGAAACTGCCTGAATGTGGTACAACTCCAAGATGACACCCAGGTTATGGGCCTAAGGAACGATAGGATGCTATTGTCCACAGTGAGATAGAAAGGAAAGAGAGGGAACAGTGGGGGTTGGGAGAAAGAGATCAATAACTCCGTTTTAGCCATGTTGAGCTTGAACTGACGGCTGGACATCCACAAGGAGACACCAGAGACATACGCTGAGATTTCTGTTTGGAGAGAGGAAGACAGGTCTAGAGTAGTAAACGAGATCTGTAAGTATGTGTTTTGTTTTATCTGTGGCCTGAAAGGAGAGTCTGGATGCATCCTCCAATGTCAATTCTAGAGGATTCCATTATCTTTGGGTAAATACAGGCTTATGGTAAATATTTCTGAATAACTGGGCACTGGGGAAAAAGAAGAACTATCTGTGTGCCCAGCACTACACATCTATCAGAAAACATCCTTTGGAATTTTTACCCAGTTTTCCTGAGAACTTGGGTGGAGGGATGAATGATATGATTAAATTGGGTTGCTCTGAGAGGGCTCCAACCCAGGAGAACGGAAGTAAAGAGCTATAGGATGCTAGGTAGGGGAAGAGAACATAGAATTTCTCCAGGTGAACCATCTTAACAGTGCCCAAGCTCATGATTCTGGACATAAAGGTACTCCATGCTATGGTGGGAAACCAAGAACTACGATGAAGGAAGAGAAGAACAATAGAGAGAAATTAGAAATCCATGTGAGAAGATAATACAGGGAAATATATCAATTTGGGGATGTTTTGAAGTCACATAGGGTATATTTACACAGCATTTGGGAGGGAGCCTCCCAGCCAAGGTCCACAGATTTGTAACAACAGGGCTTGAGCCAGTGCACTATTTTTAGCTGTGTAGATGGTGCTTTGACATTTTGATTCAGGCTGAAGGTTGCGCTGTCCAGGTAATTCCTCCCATCTCCAGGCTTCAGAGTCTGATATCCAAACCAAGCCACAACATCAAATCTCTGTCTAAATAGCACACTAGTACAAGCCCTGATAGCACAAGTCTGACCTACGCTGGGAGGCTCGTTCCTAAATGCAGAGCAGACATTCCAATAGGGCCCAAAGTCAGGCACTGCCAATGGAGGCAGAACATTCTGGAAAGGATTTTGATGGGCAGATTTTCAACCTCATCTGCCATTGATAATTTTAGCTGCCATCCTAGGTGAGTGCCCTAACTACCAGGCTATCGAATCATTCTCACTCTTTCCCTGGACCAATTACTATTCAGTCATGCATAAGACTAAGATTATGTCACAGAAGTCATGGAAGAGAATGCTACTCACCCTGCGCAGTAACTGAGGTTCTTCAAGATGTATGTCCCTGTGGGTGCTCCACTTCAGGTATCAGTGCATCCCAATGCTGTCAATCAGAGATTTTAAGCAGAAATGTCTGTCTGGGTCACGCATGCACAGTGGCTGTCACACAGCTCCATGGGTGCCTCAATCATCACGTGCATGACCCAACCCCCTCAGTTCCTTCTGTACTATGGATTCCCCTCAGTTTCTTCCCTACCATGGTGAAGGGAGGGTAGTGGAGCACCCACAGGGGGACACATCTCAAAGAACCTCAGTTACTGCACAGGGTGAGTAATCTTCTCTTCTTCTTCGAGTGCTGTGCACTGTGGATGACTGTAGAGCATTGCCCCATTGTGCATGGGTGGGGGAATTTAGGAGAGGTTTGAGTGACTGATGTTAACATTGTAGAGCCTACCAGTGTGTCAGTACCTGAGCTCTGTGTGATTGCATAATGTTTAATGAATGTCTGTTTAGAGGTCCAGGTTGCAGTTATACATATGTCCATAAGTGGCACATTATGCAGGAAAGCGACTGAAGTCGTCATTGACCTAGTGGAGTGGGTTCTGATACCCAACGGTGGTTTTATTTTGTTTCCCTCATAGCATAATGGATACAGCTAGAGATCCATTTGGAAAGTTTCTGTGTGGATATAGTGGAGCCTCTGAATTTTTCCATTGTAGAGATTAAAGTTATGTCTACACTTCCATGGTGACAGGCATTGATGAAGTGGCATCGATTGAGCAGGTCTGTCTGTAGAAAGGTGGAAGGCAGTGTTGACCATGGACTGTAGGTCCACATAAGTATATTGATGGGAGATATGTGTGTCGACCACTGCCGCCAGTGTAAATCAGCCCTAATAGTCTTGCAGATTTACGGAAAGGCTTAGTTCTCTTTAGGTACAATGCCAGTGCTCTTCTGACATCTAATGTATGCCACCAGGCCTCCTGTTTGCTCCCAGGTGGTTTTGGGTCAAATGTAGGGACATGGATTGATTGATTTATGTGAAAGGATGATGTGACTTTCAGTACAAATTTAGGGTGAGGTTTCCGTGTGATTTTATCCCTAAAGAATATGGTAAATGGATGGTGAGCCATGAGGGCTCCTATTTCACCTATTTGTGTTGCTGAGGAGATAGTGACCAAAAATGCTACTTTTACCGATAGGTGCAGTAATGAGCATGTAGCCAATGGTTCGAATGGGGGGTCTTCTGAGTTTTTAGTACCACGTTTAAGTCCCATGTTGGAATGGTGTCATAGACTTTTGTGTGTATATTATGTAAACTGATGAGGAAATGTTTGGTAATGGGATGTATAAATAATAACATCCCTTACATTTTGTGGTGGGATGCATTAATGGCTGCAAGATGTACCCTGATGGAGCTCATGGAGACTCCCAAGGTTTTTAATTCCAATATGTAGTCCAGATCTAGCAGGAGGAGTGCCAAAAGTGTGTTAGTTTGTTTATTTTGGCACCATATGTGGAATCTCTTCCATTTCTGAAGGTAAGTTATATGTATGGTTGGTTTCCTGCTGTTAAGTAATACTTATTTAACTTGTTCTCAATAGTTTAATTCATCATGATGGAACCCAGTAGGGTGGAGAATCCAACCATTGTTATGTGAGAGGAGGTCCTTCCGGAGAGGGAGCTGTCGTAGGGTAGAGACCATCATTCTCAGCAGGTAAGAATACCAGGTTTCTCTGGGCCATATTGAGGTTATCAATATCACCCTGGCCTTGCCATGTTGTATCTTGTTTATCACTCTGGAGAGTAACGGGATTGGTGGAACACATACAGCTGTATTCCTTCCCATTTGAGGAAGGAGTCCCCGTGTCCGTCCCCGCCCCCCCCCCCCCCCCCCGGCCAGGGAAAGGGGCCCCCATCCAACTCTTGAGCAAATAGTGGGCATTTCTAATTTTTTGCTGTCTATGGATGGGAACCCCATTGTTGGAATATTGACTACAGGACTGTGTTGTCCATTTCCCATTCGTGGTTGTGAAAGAATTGTCTGCTTAGTATGTCCACTGTCATGTTCTGGCAACTTGGGTGGTATGAGGCTGAGATGGTTATGTTGTGACTTATGCACCAATTCCACAGTCTCATGGCTTCTGTACATAGAGAATAAGATCAGGCTTCACCCTGGCAATTTATGAAGAACATACAGGGGATGTCATTGGTCATTACTTGTACTGTCTTGTTTGTTATCTGTGGATGGAAATGTAGGCATGCGTTGCGGACTGCCTGTAATTCAAGGAGATTGATGTGCAGTCATGTTTCTGTAGGAGATTACTGTCATAGAATCATAGAGTTGGAAGGGATCTCAGGAGGTCATCTAGTCCAACCCCCTGCTCAAAGCAGGACTAACCTCAGTTAAATAATCCCAGCAAGGGTTTTGTAAAGCCGCAGCTTAAAAACCTCTAAAGATGGAGATTCCACCACCTCCCTAGGTCGCTGAATGGTGTATTGTTGCACACCATCCAATTAGCAAAGCATCTGTTGTGATCATTACTGATAGTTGTTCCTGTTGGAAAGGTATTCCCAAACATACATTTTCTGGTTTTGTCCACCAGTGTACTGATGACTTGACTTTAGCGGGTATTGTGAGGCGTCTGTTGAGCCTGTGCTAGTTTGGTGTGTGAACAGTAGGCAGGTATATATTGACTGTCCATCACTATTGAGATAAGATTTATCAGTGTTTGAAATCTCTATAGTGGTAGTGATGCTTTGGCCTGTATGGAATTCAAGTGTGCTCCTATGAATTCCAGTTGTTGGACTGGAATTAGGGTTGACTTCTTTTAGTTTATCTGCAATTCTAAGGTTCGAAAGAGGTTGATGGTCTTCTGAATATTGTCTGTGGCCTCTATTATTGGGATTTCTTAGTAGGCAGTCATTGAGATATGGGAATATTACTATCTCTTGCTTGCATAAGTGTGCTGCTACTACTGCAAGGGTTTTGAGAAGACTTGTGGTGCTGTAGATATGCCAAATGTCAGTACTCTGTATTGGTAGTGGCCTGTTCCAACTGTGAAATGAAGGAATCGTCTGTGAGGTGTGTGTTTTGTGATATGAAAATATTCTTTTTGTAGGGCTGAGAACCAGTCCCCTTGTTCCACTGTTGGGATTATCATGGCTAATGTGACATCTTGAATCTTTGGACTTGCGTGAACTTGTTGAGATATGGAATGAGCCTCCAACCTCCACTTTTCTTCTGTGTTAAGAAATAATGGGAATAGAATCCTTTCTGTCTGTATTGTGGAGGAACTTGTTCCATTGCACATAACTATAGAAGATGGTGTACTTCTTGTCACAGATGGTGCTCATGAGAGGGTTCCCTGATGGGGAGGAAGGTTGGGTGGGTGAAATCAATGTGAAAGGGATGGAATAGCCCACTGATATGATTTCTATTTGTCTGAGGTAATTGATGTCCATATATTGTAAAAAGGGCATAATCTGTGTCCAAAGATTTGTGTGTTGGTGGCTATTGATGTTGGAATGTGGGGCGGTCTTTTGGACCCTCGACCAAGACTCCAAAATGACTGTTTCGCTGATGTTGATTACAAAGAAGATGACTGTGTCTGTGGTGGTCTCCATCTTTGGGGCCTTTACCTTTGTCTGTAGCTATCAAAATGTCTGTTTTGGCGGGGAAATGATGATTCCCTGCATTGGTATGGTTGATATTTCTTGCAGTTGGATGCAGCTGTGTATATACACTGAGGGTTCTTAGGCTTGCTCTGGAGTTCTTCATGGAATGGAGGACCTCGTCCATTTGAGCTGATAATAGTTTTGCTATATTGAAAGTGAGGTCTTCTACTTTCATTTGTAGGTCTTTTGGTATTCCGGATGATTTCAGCTATGATGGCCTGCACATGTCTACAGCAATGGCAGTTGTTCATGCCGCTGTCAGCAGCATCGAAGGATGCTTGCAATACCATACAAGTGACAAGGTGCCCCCTGCTTATCATGGCTCTGAATTGTTCCTGTCTATCCTTTGGCAGGCCACTGATGAATTAACTAAGTTTATTGTAGTTGACAATCATATTTCACTAGGAGTGCAATGTAGTTCGCTATCTTAAACTGCAACGTTGAAGAAAAGTACACTTTGCAGCTGAATAAATCGAGTCTCTTTCACTCTATCGTGGATTTATATTGGGTTTTCTTTCCTTGTTGATTCACTGCCTCTCCCACTAGGGAGTTTGGAGGAGGGGGGAATGAATAAAAATTCCATGCCTTTAGCAGGAATATAGTATATTCTATTAGCTCTTTTACATGTTGGTGGGGCAATGGCTGGTGTCTGCAACATGACTTCTGCTGGCTCCATGAATATGTTGTTTATTGGTAATGTTATTTTGGTATTGGGAGTTGTCTGGAGTATCTGAAGTAATTAATGATGGTTCTCAGATATTTCCTCAAGAGGAATCTTTTGCCTCTGAGTCACCCTCTTGAAGAGCTCTTGGAATTATTTAAATTTGTTTGCTGTGGTGACAGGCACTGGCGTTATGGCCTCATCAGGTGACAAAGAAGAATTGTGTGTGTCGTGTTCCCAACCTTCTTCCATTTCTTCCATTGTCTCTTCATGGACTTCAGAAGTTTCAGGCACAGGTGATGATGGCAGTGATCTTAGTTCACCATGGGGTGGCATTGTGAGATGACTGTATTGATTCCTGTATGCCTCCCAGGGGTCCCATGGTGACCATTGCATTGGGCACAACATTAATGGATACATCTATGTCTGGCTGAACCATTATTGCATTTCCCTGCCATATTGATGTCCTGATTTTGTGTATCCCAATGCAGACTAGTGTCTAATGGAGGAAGAGTAATGTGATGAAAAGGCACCTTCTTCCTGGTCATTTTCATCATCACTTGAGAAAGGAGTGGTGATGGGTGATAATGGCTGCTCCAGTGCCATGTATTCTGGGGAACCATCAGTGCCAAAGAGCGGTGAGTGTATTGCCGAGGGTACCGTGATGTCCTCAGTTTCCAACAGTTGTTGCGGTGCCTTCTGCTTTGGTGCTGTTGGTGCTGATGTGATTGGCTTGGCTGGTGCCAAAGCTGGTGCCATTATTTTCCACCCTGAGTTTCTCGGTGCCATCTTGGTTGGTACCGGCAGGGCCTTCAGCACCAGTGGTGGAGACATAGTCACCAGAGAAGGTCTTTGTGAAGGTTTTGCTGGAGTCAATGGTGCCATGGAGGTGGAGTCAGACTTACATTTTGGCTCCTTTTCTTTCAGTTGGGGCTTGGCAGCGGTCCTGGTGTGGATGGTGTCAAATGTGCCTAGTACCTTCAAGGCGCTCACCCGGGAGGTGATCGGCACCAAGGACAGCAGCTTGGCAGGAGACTGCTTCTTTTTAGGCCCGTCTCTCTGTGGTGAGGTAAGGACTCTTTTCCACACTTTTGTGGAGGAATGAACCTTGTCTCTGTCTGATTTCCTCAGGGAGTTCTCCTGTCTGAGGTATCGTTCCATAAGTATCATCTTGACATGGAGATCTCTATCTCGCCTATCTCTGACCTTTAAATTTGTGCAGTGAGTGCACTTCTGTAATATGTGCCTGTAAGCCGGTGGCATGGTCCAGCTGGGGCGTCGCAACCCTTCCTTGGGCCCAGGCTCCAAGGAAGACCACAGCGCCTTCCTACAGTGCCCTTCTCCAAGGCTCCTGACACAAAGAGAGTGACCATCAGAGATGGGTATCATGTCTCTACAGGAGTCACATCTCTTAAAACCTGGGAACTGGGCACTATTGGGTAGTTTCAATATGAGAAAACTACTTAAGAAAAAACAAAAAGATGATTTTTTTTAAATTAAAAAATTAAGTGAGTTACACCAAAACTAACTTATTTTGACTCAACTATTACTATTCTAAATGCTATCTAAAACTATTTAAAACAATTTTTTTTCTAAGTCTGTGAGTGAGAGTGCTGTGGAGCTCAGTCTCAGATCAAGGACAGCTGAGAAAGAAATGAGGAGGTCGGGTTGCGGTCATGGTGGTTGAGGTGCCAACGGAGCCACGCACAACCTGCTTGGACACTGCTGCTAGAAATTTCTAATTGATGGTACCGGGACGCACTGATACATGAAGTGGAGCACACCCAGGGGCAGCACTTGAAGTACTAGTCACAGAATCTGTGATTTCCGTGACATTTTCTGCTTCATCCCTGGGGTAGCAGGGCTGCAGCTATCAGCTGGTGGGGGCCCTGGAGCTCTGAGCTGTCATGCGTGGTGGAGTCCCCCACAACTCCCAGCCACCAAAGGATGACCTGAAGTTCTTAGCTGCCATGCGTGGCAGGAAGACCCAGCAGCTCCCAACCATCCCTGGGGAGCCAGAGTTTCGACCTGCCACAGGTGTTGGGGGACTTGGAGCTTCAAGCACCAGCTTCATAGCTCTCAGCTACCAAGGGTGCCAGAGGCGGTAAGGGGACACCCAAGCTCTGAACTGCAGTAGTGGAGGGTGCTGGACCCTTCCTCTTCTTCCGCAGCAGGGCTCAGGTTCAGCCCCATTTTGTCAGTAATTTTTAGTAAAAGTCAGGTTTGTTTATTGCCTGTGACCTGTCCTTGACTTTTACTAAAAATAACTGACAAAATCTTAGCCTTAGTCATGCATAATGAAAATGGATAGTTATTGGGTTCAGGAAAACAAATGAGAATGACTCTCTAGACTGGTAGTTTGGGCAGGTACCTAGAATGTAATGGACCCAAGTTCAAGTTCTTGCTCCAATGACTAACTCATTAAAAAATGGAACAACTTCAACAGGAGACATTAAGAAAGAATGACACCAGAATTTCCCATAGCCCAGTGTCTAGGACACTTTCCTCTAATATGGGAGTGTGACTCAATTCACCCCATATACACCTTATGGTGTGATTGTGTATCATTCACATTCATCCTCATAGTGTAACTGTGTATTGTTTTTAATGCAAAGTATGTCAGGTAAGGTGTTTTTGGAATGCTCTATGACATACTGAACATTATTGTTATGGTAGCATGTTTCTTACAATGTCATTTGTATGGTTATGAAGCTCTGCTATGTAATATTCACAAATATGTGTCTCACAGGGCTTGAAGCAGATCCAGGCAAACACTAAAAGCAGAGAGGTAATTCACATCTCACTAAGAAATGCCTAAAACAACCCAGCTCTTCCAGGCACAATGGACTAACCTAAGCATCTGATAAGGTGATGCTCATTGACTCAGGACATGTAGAAGACCATGAAGGAATACTGTTGGTCACCTGGCCCTGAAGGAAGGGCATGAGGCCCTAGAGGGGGGCACAGGGACATGTTGAAAAGGGGAGATATTTTGGCTGCTGGTTCTCTCTTGCTATCAAGCTATGGACAATATCAAGCAACTAAAGCATTGCAATTTTCTCCTCTTTTGCTTTTGTCAAAATGCCTCAAGTCAAAACAAAAAAATTGATTTGAGGTAAAGTAAAACATTTAATTTGAACATTATTGAAACATTTTGATTTTTTGGTTTGGTTAAAAACATTGAGTGAACGCTACATGACTTCACAAATACTTTTGGGTTGACCAAAACTTCCCTTTTCAGCAAATAAACAGATCCAGTACTTGAGAAGGAAATAGTGCAAATGAATAATATTGCTACTGGCTATTAACTTTTTTTTAAAAGTAATTAAACGTTCAGTTTATCATTAAATACAAAACCTACGATACATTTTTCTTACCTGACAATTTTTGCAGCAAAGTCCAGAAATACAAGCAGCACCTGGCTTTTTTCTACAATTGGACAGGCAACAACCACTCTGTTGGCACACCTTCAAGTACAAAATGAATAGCACCTCACCATAAAAGTCTTTTGTGGGACTCTCCTATAACAACACCATTTTGCCACTTATTGTTTTATTTCAAACTGTAACAAAGCTCAGTGAATTTGAGAAACAAACTCCCATTTCTTACCATAGTTCTAATTGTATAGAATTCTTCTAAGTACTAATAGTATTTTTAGTTATTTGTGCAACACCAGGAATCCAAAGTGAGTGCTATGATCAAGAAAGGAAGGATGGTCCAGTGGTTTGGGATTATGGATACTGCGTTCAATTCTCTGATCTGCTGTGAGTTTGGGAAGTCACTTAGTTTTTCTGTTCCTCAGTTCCCTATGTGCAAAGTGGGGGCAATAAGGACGTATTATCTCAGAGGGATATTGTGAGGTTAAATTGTGACACCATGCACCTCCATGGTCACCTTTATAGTATTGTCTAATGCAAAGTATGTCATGTTAGATGTCTTTGGAGTGCTCATGATATACGGATCATTATTGTTATAGTGACATGTTTGTTGTAATGTCATGTGTGTAGTGATGAGGCTTCACTATGTAATATTCCCAAAGATGTGTCCTTATGGCTTGAAACATACCCAGGCAAAACTCTCCAGGAGCAGACGGCAGTTTGTACTGCATCAAGGCATGTATAGGACAAACCTAGCTCAGCCTTCCAGGGACAAAGGACTGGCCTGGGCATCAATGGAGGATCAGTTGGACTCTCGAGTGAATCACCTCCTTTTCCTTGGGCAGCTTGGAATCATAAGGAGGTGATGCTCACTTACTCAGGACATGGATGAGTCTATACAAGGACATTGTTTGTCATCTGGCCCTGGGGGAGGAGGAGGTCCAAAACCCCAGAAGGGAGAAGGACCATTATAAGAAGGGGAGACTTTTGCCATGCTCTCTCTCCTCCATCTCCATCTACATACATCACTAAGCAACTGAAGTGCTGACCAAACGGGAGAGGCTAGCTGAAGGGAAACCAGACAGACTGTAGTGAGAATCACCCAAGTTTGTAAGGTAGTTGAAAGTGTTAAGCTTAGTTTAGAATGAGTTTTGTCTTTGTTTCTCTCGACCAAATATGACTTGTTATGCTTTGACTTATAATCACTTAAAATCCTTCTGTAGTTAATACATTTGTTTTACGTAAAGCAGTGCATTTGGTTTGAACTGTGTTGGAGACTCCACTTGGTATAACAAGGCTGGTGCATATTAATTTATTTGTTAAACTGAAGAATGTATATGAGCTTACATTGTTCAGTGGGCATAATTGAACATTATAAGACAGAGTTTCCTAGGGTTGCATCTGGGACTGGGAGTAGTGCCTGGAGTCATTCTGTTGCATAATTCAAAGAATGGCTGACTAGAAGCACTCACTCACTTAGTTGGAAGCAGTTTACATGCTGGACATTGTGGATGAATACCCCACGAGTGGAGGTTCTCACCGAACAGCAGAGTAAGAGGGGCTCCAGTGACGCAGCAAAACAACAGTCCAGATTGCACCAGGGAAACATCACATAAATACATTAAAAAGATTGAAAGAATTGTAAGGAGCTAGATATTAAAGTGATATTTATCACATAAATACCATAGATATATGTAATATTGCTAATAATTTTAAGATATGTGCAAACAAACTAAAATTATTGTAATGTAAACTTTTAAAGGCATATTAATCAGTATACTAAAGTGGCACAAAGAAGCCAAAATGTACTTATGAATCTATCACTGAATGTATAATTGATTTACAGGATTGTGTTAGTGAGATTGGTATTATGTGATATTAGGTGTGGTGACAGCATAATCCCTGAGTCCCAATGTCTTCATGGTTTAAAGGCACCCCCTGTGCTCCTACATCAGTTCTTCTGGCTGTGTTGCCAAAATGGGAGTGGTGCCAAGGCAATGTTTTGAGATGGGAAGCCTTTTAAACACTGATATCCAATATCAGTGGTGATGTCACCAGAAGAGTGGAACCTCGGGAGGGGGGATTTGGTCAAGGTGACAAAGTGGATCTTGAGAGAGGGCGATCTGGGTATTGATAGGGATGTCATAGCCCACTTCTCCAGGGAAGTCTAGCCTAGGTGAAGAAGGGTTAGAAGAGCTCTGAGAAGGGAACCCGAAGAAGCTGAAAAGAGCTCAGGTTGGTGTCCCTTAGCCCCAGAAGCTTTCCACATAAGTAGACCATGGTCTTTTCAGTGCAGAGCTTTGTCAGAGAAAGTGAGGGATTACCAAAGCCATCCTAGTAACCTGGCACCAAGGGCTGGTGCTGAGAGGTGACATCAGACACAGGTCACAGCACAATAAGTATGTATATTTATAAACAATTCAGAAACTCAAGACTGACTTATGTAGACAGGGTGAGATAAAAAAATTCTGCATATAAAAGTATTTCTTTAATCCTCCAGTCCCTTGTAAGATTGTATTTGTTCTTGGTGCAATAAATAAGATACTTTGGTTTCACTAACTCTAAGACTAAGCCTGATATATGCTCTAAGGTCTGATCTACACTAAAAAGTTAGGTTGACCAGCTATGTCACTCAGGGGTGTGAAAAATCCACAACCCTGAGGGACATAGTTAAGTCGACCTCACCCCTGGAAGAAAAGATGTAAGACAGACACAGACTGAATTAATTTAAACAAAGAGGGTTTTACTGATACCACTGACCAAATCAGGCCAGAAAAAGGAACTCAGAAGGCACTGACACCTCCACATGCTAAATCCTGAAGACCAGCTGGAATGTGAGATACCATCTCTCTTTCTCCACCCCCACCTCTAATCTCCCACTGCATATCCTCTTCCTTCCCCATCTAATTTCTTCTTTTTCCCATTGCTCTTCTTTTTCCTTCTGTTTAATCAGATCCTGGCTTAACTGGCCAAGACTGTATATTTTGCAACATGGCTGTAAGCCTGTGTCTAGAAAGGCAGCTAAAAACAATGCCCTAAACAGACCAATGCTGATATAAATTTGTCAGGTCTCAGAGTGGCTGATATGACTGTGTGCTGTGTCTGTGTTTCTCCAACAATAAAAGCTAGAGTCAGCACCAGAGACAGAAGCTGCATTTTCATAGAATCATAGATCATAGAATCACAGAGTTGGAAGGGACTTCAGGAGGTCATCTAGTCCAACCCCTTACTCAGAGCAGGACTAACCTCAGCTAAATAATCCCAGCAAGGGCTTTGTCAAGCCACAGCTTAAAAACCTATAAAGATGGAGATTCCACCACTTCCCTAGGTAACCCATTCCAGTGCTTCACCACCCTCCTAGTGAAAAACTATTTCCTAATGTCCAACCTAGACCTCCCTCACTGCAACTTGAGACCATTGCTCCTTGTTCTGTCATCTGCCACCACTGAGAACAGCCTAGCTCCATCCTCCCTGGAACCTCCTTTCAGGTAGTTGAAGGCTGCTATCAAATCCCCCCTCAGTCTTCTCTTCTGTAGACTGAACAAGCCTAGTTCCTTCAGCCTCTCCTCATAAAGCTCCAGCCCCCTAATCATTTTTGTTGTCCTCCGCTGGACTCTCTCTAACTTCTCCACATCTTTGTTGTAGTGGGGGGCCCAAAAGTTGACACAATACTCCAAATGCGGCCTCACCAATGCCGAATAGAGGGGAATGATCACTTCCCGTGATCTGCTGGCAATGCTCCCACTAATGCAGCCCAATATGCTATTAGCCTTCTTGACAACCAGGGCACACTGCTGACTCATATCCAGCTTCTTATCCACTGTTACTCCCAGGTCCTTTTCTGCAGAACTGCTGCCTAGCTCATCGGTCCCCAGTCTGTAGCTGTGCATGGGATTCTTCCTTCCTAAGTGGAGGACTCTGCACTTTTCTTTGTTGAACCTCTTCAGATTTCTTTTGGCCCAATCCTCCAACTTGTCTAGGTCACTCTGTATCCTATCCCTACCTTCCAGGGTATCTATCACTCCCCCCAGCTTAGTGTCATCTGCAAACTTGCTGAGGGTGCAATCTACCCCATCTTCCAGATCATTAATGAAGATGTTGAACAAAACCGGCCCCAGGACCGACCCCTGGGGCACTCCGCTTGTGACCGGTAGCCAGCTAGACATGGAGCCATTGATCACTACTCGTTGAGCCCTATGCTGTAGCCAGTTCTCTATGCATTTTATAGTCCATTCTTCCAACCCATACTTCTTTAACTTGCTGATAAGAATACTGTGAAAGACAGTATCAAAAGCTTTGCTAAAGTCAAGGTTTATCACATCTACCACCTTCCCTACATCTACAGAGCCAGTCACCTCATCATAGAAAGCAATCAGGTTGGTCAGGCATGACTTGCCCTTGGTGAGTTCATGTTGACTGTTCCTGATCACCTTCCTCTCTTCCAAGTGCCTTAAAATGGATTTCTTAAGGACCTGCTCCATGATTTTTCCAGGGATTGAAGTGAGGCTGTAGTTTCCTGGATCCTCTTTCCTCCCTTTTTTGAAGATGGGCACTATATTTGTTTTTTTCCAGTCCTCAGGGACCTCCTCCTGTTGCCACGAGCTTTCAAAGATAATAGCCAATGGCTCTGAAATCACCTCAGCCAACTCCCACAGCACCCTCGGGTGCATTGCATCCATCCCCATGGACTTGTGTATGTCCAATCCTTCTAAATAGTCTTGGACCTGTTCCTTCAGCACTGTGGGATGTTCGCCTCCTTCCCATTCTGTGCCACCCAGTGAAGCAGTCTGGGAGCTGACCTTGTCTGTGAAGACAGAGGCAAAAATGGCAGTGAGTACCTCAGCTTTCTCCACATCCTCTGTCACTAGGTTGCCTCCCTCATTCTCTAAGGGGCCCACACTTTCCCTAATCTTCCTCTTGTTGGCAACATTCCTGTAGAAACCCTTCTTGTTCCCCTTCACGTCCCTTGCTAGCTGCAACTCCAATTGTGATTTGGCCTTCCTGATTTCATTCCTGCATGTTCGAGCAGTATTTTTATAATCCTCCCTAGTCATCTGACCAAGCTTCCACTTCTTGTAAGCTTCTTTTTTGTGTTTAAGTTCGCCAAAGACTTCTTTGTTAAGCCAAGCTGGACGCCTACCATATTTGCTATTCTTTCTGCACATCGGGATGATTTGCTCCTGTGTCCTCAATAAGGTTTCTTTAAAATACAGCCAGCTCTCTTGGGTTCCTTTCCCCCTCATATTAGCCTCCCAGGGAATCCTGCCCATCAGTTCCCTGGGGGAGTCAAAGTCCGCTTTTCTGAAGTCCATGGTCCGTATCCTGCTGTTCTCCTTTCTTCCTTTTGTCAGGATCCTGAACTCGACCATCTCATGGTCACTGCTGCCTAGGTTGCCACCCACTTCTACTTCCCCTACCAAATCTTCCCTGTTTGTGAGCAGCAGGTCAAGAGAAGCACGGCCCCTAGTTGGTTGCTCCAGCACTTACACCAGGAAATTGTCTGCGACACTATCCAAAAACTTCCTGGATTGTTTGTGCTCTGCTGTATTGCTCTTCCAGCAGATGTCAGGGTGATTGAAGTCCCCCAGGAGAATCAAGTCCTGTGAACTGGAAACTTTCCCTAGTTGAGTAAAGAAAGCCTCATCTACCTCATCCTCGTGGTCTGGTAGTCTATAACAGACACCCACCACGACATCATCCTTATTGTTCTTGCTTCTAAGCTTAACCCAGAGACACTCAACTGACTTATCTCCAGTTTCATACTGGAGCTCAGAGCAATCATAGTGCTCTTTTACATACAGTGCAACTCCTCCACCCTTTCGCCCCTGCCTGTCCTTCCTGAACAGTTTATACCCATCCATGACAGTGCTCCAGTCATGTGAGTTACTCCACCAAGTCTCAGTTATTCCAATCATGTCATAGTTTCTTGACTGTGCCAGGACTTCCAGTTCCTCCTGCTTGTTTCCCAGGCTTCTTGCATTGGTGTACAGGCTCCTCCTCCAAACTGTGCACAGGGAGAGATTTATCATGGTTACAATGAAATTGGGAAACCATCCCAGGTTGGGAGGCTGGAGTGGCCTCAACTGCACCTTATCCATATAGAATAATGTATAAGGGGGCTCCGAAGTCAAGGCCCTAATTTCGGAGATCCCCCAATCTGAGGTAATGGCTGCCCAGAAGGCTACCCTCCACGAAGTGTGGCAGAGGGCATGAAGCCATGGGCTCCAAGGGGGAGGGCCCTATGAGTCTTGAGAGGACCAGGCTGATATCCCAGTGAGGCACCGGGTTGCGGACCTGGGGATACCACCCTTGAGCACCCTGACCAACATGGGATGGTAGAACGGGGATCTCCCTGCTAGCAGGTGATGGAAGGCCAAAATAGCTGCCAAGTGGACCATCAACTAGGCCAGCACCAGACCCCGGAGTAGTCCAGGGTCACCTGTGGAGGCAAAAGGCTGGCAGAATGCCCCGGGACTCCGCCCAAGAGGTAAACCATGTCCACTTAGCCTGATACACGACCTGTGTAGAAGGGTCCCTGCTGTCCAGCAAGACTTGTTGGACCTGCACCAAGCAGGCTCCCTCTCCTCCATCAGCCACAGAGACTCCAGGCCGTGAGCTGCAGGGAGTCCAGGTCCGAGTGCAACAGGCGATCGTGGTCCTGGGAAAGACGGTCGTGCTGCCTTGGGAGCCCGATGGGCAGGGCGAATGAAAGGTCCAGCAGCATGCTGAGCCAGCGCTGGCTCGGTCAGGCCTGAGCAATGAATATGACATCTGCCCTGTCCCTGTTTATCTTCAGCAACACCTTTAGCAGGAGTGGAATGGGCGGGAATGCATACCCGAGGGTCCCCGTCCCGTTACTGAGGAAAGTATCTGAAACTGACCCAGTCTCATGACCCCGGCGCAAGCCGAGCCTTGGCACTGCGCATTCCAAACCGACGCAAATAGATCCAGTTGGGGGACACCCCACTTTTGGAGGATCGCGGTCATGACCTTTGGGTGCAGCGACCAGTCGTGGCGGGGTAGAAACGACCTGTTGAGGCAATCCGCCACGTCGCTCCTCACCCCTATGAGTGAGAGGCAGTCCAGCGGAGTCGTGCCTCATGGAAAAGCCCCACAGACAGGTAGCTTCCTCGCAGAGAGCGGAGGGGCATGTCCCTCCCTACCTCTTTATGTAAAAAGGGCTGTGGTTTTGTCCAGCAGCGCCTGCACCACTCTACCTGTCAGGAATTGGAGGAACAGCCTGCACGATAGGCAAATGGCTCTCAGCTCCTCCACGGTGACCTGCAAGCACCTTTTCTTCCCCCAACCAGAGCCTCTGAGTGCTCAGGTTGGCACTGATGTGGGCTCCCATCTGGAAAAAGGGCTCTCTGTGGCCACGGGGGATGGAGGCTAAGTTTTTTGTATACAAAGAGCTTGATCCTGTTTATAGGCAGCTAATACATACAGTAGAATTCAAATAAGAAATGCACACAAAATGGTGCCTCATTATACATGACTTCTGTTGACTTGAATGGATGCAGTAGGCTTTATGATCAGTCTTAGACCCAGACTCATGGATTTTAAGACCAAAAAGGACCATCATGATCATCTAGTCTGACATTCTGCACGAACATTGCAGGCCACAGAGCCTCACCCACCCACTCTTGTATTAGACCCATAACCTCTGGCTGAATTACTGAAATCCTCAAATCATTATTTAAAGACTTTCAGTTACAGAGAATCCAGCATTTACTCTAATTTAAACCTGCAAATGACCCGTGCCCATGCTGCAGAAGAAGGCGAACCCTCTCCCCCCAGGGTATCTAGTAATTTGACTCAGGGGAAAATTCCTTCCCAACCACAAATATGGTGGACATTTGGACTCTCAGCATTTCAGCAAGACCAAACAGCCACACACCTGGGAAAGAATTCTCTATAGTAACTTAGATCTATCCCCATCTAGTGTCCCATCCTGGGCTGTTAGTGATATTTGCTACTAGCAGTTGCAGATCAGCTGCATTCCATCATAGCCAGTATCATCCGACCATCTCTTCCATAAACATATCAAACTCAGTCTTGAAGTCAGTTAGGTTATTTTGCCTCCACTGCTCCCCATGCAAGGCTGTTCCAGAACTTCACTCCATTGATGGTTGAAAGACACCATCTCATTTCAAGACTAGACTTGTTGATGGACAGTTATATCCATTTGTTCTTGTGCCCACACTGGTGATTATATTAAACAACTCCTCTCCCTGCTATTTCTCTCTCTGATGTATTTATGGAGAGCAATAATATCACCCCTCAGCCTTCTCTTGGTTAGGGTAAACAAGACAAGCTCTTTCAGTCTCATAAGGGAGGTTTTTCATGCCTGTGATCATCACCCCTTCTCTGCACCTGTTCATCTTTCTTAAATATGGGAGACCATAATTGTACACAACATTCCAGATGAGGTCTCAGCAGTGCCTTGTATAATGGTAATAACACTTCCTTGTCTCTACTGGAAATAACTCCCCTGATGCACCCTAGATTCACATTAGCCTTTTTTCACAGCCGCATCACATTGGCGGCTCACAGTCATCCTGTGATCAACCAAAAAACCCAAGCCTTTCTCCTTCTCTGTTGCTTCCAACTGATAAATCCCCAGTTTATAACAAAGAATTTTGTTGTTAGTCCTCAAGTCCATGACCTTGCACTTTGCACTATTAAATTTCATCCTATTTCTATTACTCCATTTTCAAGGTCATCCAGATCTTCTTGTATGATATTCTGGTCCTCCTCCATACTGGAAATACCTCCCAACTTTGTGTCATCTGCAAATTTTATGATTTTTTGTGCCAAGGTTATTAATAAAAATATTAAATCAGATTGTCCCCAAAGACCATTCTATGAGGAACTCAACCAGAAATCTCTCTCCAACCTGACAGTTCACATTTCGGTATGGTTCATTGCAGTCTCCTCTTTAACCAGTTCCTTATCCACCCTTCAATGCTCATATTAATCCCCATCCTGATCCAATTTAAGTAATAATTTCTCATGTAGAACTGTATCAAATGCCTTACTGAAATCCAGGTAGAGGAGATCTACTGCACTTCCTTTGTCTAAAAAATCAGTAATCTTCATAAAGAAAAAGATCAGGTTGGTCTGGCACGATCTACCTTTTATAAAACCATGCTGTATTTTATCCCAATTACCATTTTCCTCTATGTCCTTAACTTTCCAAATTTGTTCTAAGATCTTGCATACAACTGAGGTCATATTAAGACTCCTGTAGTTTCCTGGATCAATTTTATCCCTTTCTTAAAAATAGTTAGAAAATGTGGAAATGTATTCCTGGGTTTTTTTTATAAACATCTTCATAAAATTCATTGTGCACTCAAAGAGTAATTCTTCTTGTACTCAAAGCTGTAATTTTGCTGTGCATATGCTGTGTTCTTCATATGTAATAACAAATTAATTGAATCTCTGCTTTAAATGCAAAACTCAACTCAGTCTTAACTATGGAACCATGAACACCCCTTCCATCATAAAATCATGTCTCATGGAGTAGTTTTGAAGTTGGATAATACAAACTTATTAATTCTTCTGTAAAATATGCATAAAACTAAGGTGTTTCATTACTAACCTCATCCATGCCACAGTCACATTCCTCCTCATCTTCTATAACACCGTTACCGCACATCTGTGTTCCGAATATTTTCTTTTCTGGTACATTAAGAAGGCAAAATTTTCCTGGTTTTTTTATCATGTTGAAATAGTGTTCTCTGGAGCAGTTACTGAACTCTGTGCACATTACCGACCTGCATAGGGAGAAAATATCTAATAATAGAGAGCACTTTAATCTGCCAGTATATAAAAATCCAAGGCTGGAAATTGAAACTAGACAAATTCAAACAATAGAGATAATTATCTCAATCAGCGCACACGATGGATGCATAAAGGTGTAATGGGAACATTAAATGTGGCATTTTCCTACAATTTAAGTACTTGACTACAACCCAAACAATATTCTTGAAGTAGAAATATGTATTACCTTGAAGCCATTCACCCAGATACGATATGGAGATCTGATTGAAAATTAAATGAACTTCTCTAATACACAACACAGAATGGAGATAAACTGGCTATGAACTTAGGTATAAAATCAGACTGACTACTAAAACTGATCACTGATCACTAAAATATATATATACGGTAGCATCAAATCAACCCTGTGCTACATTTTCAATGGAATATTCTCTGGTCAACAAGTTAAAAATTAATTGAATTAAAATACTTTTGATTTTATAATGAATCACAGTTTTAAAAAGAGAAGTCCTTACTCAGTTATTCTTTCCTGCAGACTGATTCCATTAGTACAGACCAAATTGGTCATCTTCCATTATATGCAAATCAGCTTGGAGCCCAACAGTAGTAGCAGAGAATTTTCCTATTCTGTCATTGACTCCTCTCCCTTTTCCTCCAGTGAAATTTTCTCAAAACTATAACTTCAGCTTTGGCTAGCCAGTAACTGAAATGTGGGAGATGTGCAGTTTTGGCCTTTGTCCACAGAAAAAAATTCCCAGGTGATAAATTCTTTCTTCTGCATCCTGTTTCTAACATGAGGAGAGACCAAGTTGTTTTGAAAAGAATAAACTTTCTCCCAGCAGGGGCTGGAAGAGAAAAAAGGTCAGAAAGAAAGACATGTTTTTTGGAGAACTGGGAGGGATGTCCTAGCAAGTGCCTATGAAAGGCTATGTTAGAAAAATGAAGGTTACTTACCTGTAATCAGAGTTCTTCGAGATGGACGCTGCATATTCACACTCATGGGATGATCTTATTGGTGGAATCCAAGCTAGCAATGCCTCCTGGAGAACTGACACACCTCTTTAGCAGACATTTAACATTCCACAGCAAGGATATAAAAAGGTGTGGCTCTCCAAACACCGCAGTTCCTCAACTGCCCGTAATCCCAGGTCCTTTGGTAAGTAGGATTCCAAGGAAGTTGGGAAAGATGGGCAGGGAGTGTCCATCTGCAGAGTCCATCTGCATGTCATGCATGCGCACCCATGTCTAGAATCCATATAGGGACCAGCACTCGCAGAACTCCAGTTACAGGTAAGTTAGAAACCTGGAACACCAGCACCAGCACCTTTTTCAGAAGATCCTCAACATAAAATGGATCACCGTACTAATGTCAGTATCCTCATGGATGCCAACATCTTCAGTGCTGAGGCTCTGATTATCCAGCACCAGCTGAGGTTCAGCAGGCACTGTGTGTGTATTCCTGATGCACACCTACCAAAACAATTGCTGTACACTCAACTCACCGAAGGAGAAAGGAAACATGGAGGCAAAAAGAAATGTTTCAAAGATACTCTCAAGATAAGTCTGCAACTCATGGATTGGACTTTTCAGTCACCAAAGGACCTATATAAAATAAAACCTGTGAAAGAGATCATCCTTGACTTGAGGGATCATCGCGGCCGAACTTCATTATTTCTTTGTGGGGCCTCTGCATATTCCCACTCATGGGATAGACAAACAAACAGTAACTCTAACCCAAGATGGTGGGATACAGAGTCCTAACTGAACAATGATTGAAGAACAGCCATATTACACTTTGCATCTGATCTAGACTCTAAGTGTAATGAGTAATGCTTAGTGCAAGTATGCATCGAAGTACAAGCTGCTGCTCTACAAATTTCCACACGAGAAACATGTTTGGAAAAAGCCATAGAAGTTGCCTTAGCCCTTGTAGAAAGTGCCCTAAGTCCTTGCCTTACAAGTTTCTTGAATACATAATGTAACCCATTTGGAAAATGTTTGCACAGTGACAGTTCTGGGCTTATTTTCTTTCTTATAAGAAATGAACAAATTGAATGATTGTTTGAAATGCTTGGTTCTGTCTAACTAGGAAGCTAATGCCCTTTTAGCATTCAATATAATTTAGCTGCACCCATTTGGCTGTGTGGTTTGGGAAAGAACACTGGTAAAATTAATGACTGATTAATATGAAAATCAAAAACCACCTTGGGCTAGAACTTCATGTCAGTAAGAGTGCACCATGCATCCCCCCATAATCACCTTTATAGTGTAATTGTGTATTGTTCAATGCAAAGTATGTCATATAAGATGTTTTTGGTGCTCATGATTTACTGAACATTACTGTTGTAATAATATGCTTGTTGCAATGTCAAGTGTATGGTTATGAAGCTTCACCAGGTAATATTCTGAAGATGTGTCCTCATGGCTTAAAACATACCCAAGACTGAGCGGAGGGGCAGTTTGTACCTCATTAAGGCTGGTATAGAACAAACACAGCTCAGTATTCCAGGAACAAAGGACTGGCCTAGATGTCAACAAAGGAATCAATAAAGAAGCTCACTGACTCCGGGCACGGAGGAAATCATACATGGACACTGTTTGTCACCTGACCTTGGTGGGGGGAGGGGGCAAAGCCCCAGAGGGGAGAAAGTACATTTTAAAAAGGGGAGATATTTTGCCATTCTCTATCTCTTCCACCTCTAACTGCAAACACCATCAAGCAACTGAAGTGCTGACCCAAGAGGGAGAGCCTGGCTGGAAAGGAATTCAGACAGCCTGTGGTGAGAATCATCTGAGTTTGTAAGGATGCTGAAAGTATTAAGCTTAGTTTAGAATGCGTTCGGTTTAGTTTATTTTGACTAAACCTGACTTGCTTTCCTCTGACTTATAATCATTTAAAATCCTTCTGCAGTTTAATAAATGTATTTGTTTATTCTACCTGAAGCAGTGCATTTAGTTTAAGATGTGTTAGAGACGCCATTTGAAGTGACAAGGCTGGTGCATATCAATTTCTTTGTTAAACTGATGAACATATGAGTTTGCAGTGTCCAGTGAGCAGCACCAAACATTGTAAGATGGAAGTTCCTTTGGTTGCATCTGGAACTGTGGGTTATTTGCTGGGGTCATTCTGTTGCATAATCTAAAGAGTGGCTGGCTAAAAGCACTCACTCACCGAGTTGAGAGCAGCCTACATGCTACAATATAAACTGCGTGTGAGCTGCCCAAGAATGGGGGTTCTCACAGAAGAGCCGCGTAAGATGGGCTCCAAAAGTGAGAGATTGGTGTGACATAGCGATTCACCAGTCCAGATTGCACTAGAGCAGTGTTTCTCAATTAAATTTGGCCGCGGAACCATTTTTAACTTCTGCGGGGCCATGCGATACCCTCCGCTGAAAAATCCGGGACATCTTTCCCTTTTTGGCGGCGCAGTATCGGCTGTTTTTGGCGGCACGTGCTGTCAGCTGTTCGGCGGCACACATTGTCAGCTGTTCGGCGGCGCTGTCAGCTGTTCGCCAGCACGCGCTGTCAGCAGCTTTCGGCGGTGCGATTTCAGCAGCTTTCAGTGGCGCGGTTTCAATTTTTCACGGAACCCTGAAATTCATCTCGCGGAACCCCAGGGTTCCGCGGAACACCAATTGAGAAACACTGCACTAGAGGAACATCACAGTAAGTAACACTACTATATCTTAATGAAGGACAGGAAAAGGAGCCTCTACCATTAATTCTTGTAACTCACTTATACGCCCTGCTGAAGTGATAGCTTTTATAAACACGGTCTTAATAAAAAAAATGAAACAATGAACAATCTCTCATAGGTTTGAACGGATGCTGCATTATCTGCGAGCACTAAATTTTAACCCAAGAAGGTATAGGATCTCTCACAAGTGGATACAGATTAAGATCTTTTAAGAATATTTTATCTACATAATGAATAAATACCATAGGTATGCAAATATCAAGGATGGATGTACTTTAACAGACAATAGGGAGAGACCCAATCTTTTGAGATATAATCAGTACTGTAATATGCAACTAAGAGATATATGGATCTACCCCATTCATGGAAACCCACAATAAAAATCTTTTCCATTTGTAATCAAAACATTTTCATGTAGACTTTTTCTTGAATTAACCAAAATATTCTGCATATCTAGAGACTAACACTGTGCTGACAATCCCAGTCCAAGTGCAGAAACTGTGTGGTGAAGTGACTGACAGTCTTCCTTGCTGTTACAACAACCCTTTTACTTACAATTTGTACATTCACTTAGACAGATGGACTAAATCTAGATATCACTGCTGTAGGTCTCAGATTGGCACTATCAAAATCATTTTGGCCCTTTCATGTTTTATTCACTCTTTGAATGTGGAGAATTGAAGTGTATGTGTTAGTTGCAACAGGACACACTGCTCTGGGTCCATGAGTCCTTTGTTGCTGTTGTCCTAGTTCATGTGGCCCTGGGGGGCATCAATCAGCATTCACATCAGACTCCCCATCAATACCCAGCCCAAGCTGAGGAAGCTAATGATCCAACCAGCGGACTAAATTTGGTCATGAATCCTGATCACGTGCCACATGAAGCATGTAGTACATATGGAAAGAAGATGATGAGGCCCCCCGAGGCCCCTTCTTGGAGGTGGGGTTCTGCTTCAGATGATCACTCCTGCAAAACAAGAGTCCCCACTCCTCTTCTTTGGAGCTGGGTGTAAATTAGCCAGCTGTCAGAAGTTAACCAGTTTCTCCCTCAGCTGGCATCTATTCCCAATTAGCCCTTGACTCAGAAGGTTCAGCAGACAGACTTCTCCTGCTGGTATCTGCTCTGCTGTGAGGGAGAAGGTAGCATTTATGCAGGTCCCCTTCTCCCAGCTTATTCCCAACTTGTATGGTGAGAGGGGAGCTTTGCCCTGCCCTCTCTGCAAGGCTCCTGGCCCTGGGTTCTTAAAGATGCAGTGACAGGAGTTTCTCCCAAGCACTGCTTATTGCTGGGACTGCTTCTTCTCTATTAATATATTCTAGGTCCTTGTATATAAAATCAGACATTTCAAAATCTTAAAGGGCCATGCCACATGACAAAGGTAGGCTGACTATTGGGCATTCCTCTTAAAAAGGCAAACTACCTCATCACATGCATCCATGAGACCCTGATCCCAGTTTAACAGAAATGCATCAAATATTAAGTTCTGGTATCTTCCTACCTTTGAACAAAACCTCTAACATTTAGTTGCTCTTGCATGCAAATACAAACTAATCTATACTACCATCTACTCCTTCAGAGGCCACTGGTGCACCTGAGAGGTTGAGCTGTTCAAGTGATCTGCAAGGATATTGTCTTCCCTGGATACACGTATTACCACATGGTGAATATTCTGTTTTATGCACCATTCTCAAAGATGTACTGGCTCTCTGCACAGCTGCAGGGAATGCCCCCTTCCCTCCTTTTGGTTGTTCAGATAATACAATGTTATGATATTATCTGTTACCATTTGAATCACTTTGTGCTTCATCTGAGGCAAAAACTATTTTAGGGCCAACCTTATCGTGTTTAATTCTAGTAAACTGATATGCAACTTCTCTTCTATTGCTGACCAATGACCCCTTATTAACATTTAATGTCTAAATAGGCCCCCATCCTTGAGTGGATGCACCCGAGGTGATTATCACTGAAGGCACACAGGAGGATTGAATGGTGTACCCTTCATCATGTTTTAAGCTTGTGTCATCCATATCTGTGATAACACCACCCACCATGGAATTATCAACTTCCATTGCACATTCTGTAACCCTGGCTTTATAATTGCTCAACAACCAGTGTTTTAATTCTCTCATTTATAGATGAGTGTATTGAGCTACTAATGTGGTTGAAACTAAAAGACACATTAACCTTAGAAAAAAAGAATATTGTCTGCTCTGGAAAATGATGGATCCTATTTATGGACAACCTTATTTTAACAAACCTTGCCATTGGAAGTAAAAACTTGATTCACATCCTTAAATTGCTATGGAAAAAACTAGGCTTATAACCAGCAGTCGCACCTTCGTACATTTCAAGATGACATGCTTTTTTCCGCACTTTTTAAAGGGAGGCCATGGCTGAGTGAGCAATCTGTGGTATTCTTCTGATTTCTTTGGAACAGCCTCCTTGGTTAGATATATATAATCCCAGATAATTAAATTCATCTACTGCCTCTACATATTGTCCATTCATCATGATGTCTGCCTGCATCCTGTTTTTGTTAGTCGTGTCAACATACACACACCCTGCAGTCTCCTCCAACCTCTGGACAACTCATCTCAGCCCTGGGAAACCAATTTCTTGGTGGTGGAACTACCAGAATCCAGAGGTTTCACGATCATCTTGACAATGGTGGATCACTTTTTAAAAATGGCCCATTTTATTCCCTGCACAGTGTGATATGCTGTATCCTGTGTTCATCTTAGGTGTGATTTGTGTATCATACATGTTCACTCTTATAGTGTAACTGTGTATTGTTTAATGCAAAGTATGTCATGCAAGGTGTTTTTGGAATGCTCATGACATACTGAACGTTATTGTTATGATAGTATGCTTCTTGAAATGTCACATGTGTAGGTATGAAGCTCTGCTATGTAATATTCCCAATGTGTGTCTCACATAGCTTCAATAGATCCAGGCAAACACACAGCAGAGTGAGAGTTCATGCCTCGCTGAGGCATGTGTACAGGAACAATGGACTGGGCTGAGCATCTGATAAGGCGATGTTCATTTGACTCAAGTGGAGTAAGCCCCGCCGGACATTGTCGATCACCTGACCCCAAGGAGCTGAGACCAGAATCACTAACAGTTGAAGGCAGTGGAGGAGAACGCCCACACAAACCGTGAGAGGATTCAACCACTAATTCAGCAAAATTATAACCTGTTAAGCACTGTGAGCGTAGTGTCCAGATACAGGTGACTTAGAAAGTACACAGAGGCCAGCCACGTCTGAAGGTGTCTGAGGTGTAGCCTCATGTGTCGTACTACATAATTGCACAATGCTTTGTTCCCTAAGAGCCTCAGAGTTTTGGGCTCTTGTGATCAGATGAATCTTGCGGAATCTCACAAGAGATGGACTAGACTGGGGTCTCGACTCTGGGAGGAACCCTTTGGCCTAAGGACAGTCCAACATAGCTCTTATAAACTTTATCATCTGTATCAGATGTATCTGTATCATCTTTATAAAGATGTATCTGTATCATCTGTATCAGACAGCATTGGTCAGTAGTCCTAAGGCCTTGAAGATTGAATGAGATAAATACTGGAAATAAAGTGAGCTTTGGACCGGCTTTTGACTAGCCAGTAATCCATGTAAGGGTAGACCTGCACTCCTTCTCTCATGAGGAACGTTGCTACCATGGCCACACATTCTGTGAACACTCAAGGAGCTGCAGATAGGCTGAATAGAAGCACCGTGAACTGGTAATTAAATGCTTCATTACGAATCTGAGGAATTTTCTGTGCCCTTGGTATACTGACAAATGAAAGTAGGCATCCTTTAAATTGAGGGTGGTGTATCAGTCTCCAGGGGTCCCAAGAGGGAATAATGGACAGAAGGGTGACCAATGGGAGTAGATTGAACCTCCTGGAACAAAAGTGGGGTTCCTGACATGGAACGGGGAGGGAGGATGAGAAGGAGGGGTAGAAATAAATTGAAGGGTGTACTCCAATTCTGTGGTGCTCTACAACCAACAATGCATAGTGATATGAGGCCAAGCACTGAGGAAATGGGAAAGGCAAATACAGGAAAAACAGAGTCCCTGGCATCCTGGGACCTGGTACGGCATCTGATCAAAATGCCTGCTTAGAACCCTCTGGATGTCTAGGTGGGGCAGGCATTGAAGCAGAGGTCAGATGAGGAGGTTCTACTCCTCTTTTTCTGCAGATCCTGTAGGGCAGGTGGAGCATAATACTGGAGGGGTTGTTGAGGCCTGAAGTGCTTCCTAGAAGGGGCTGGAGTGTACAACTTGAATGTTGCTCTTGAGTCCTGTAACCCATGGAGATTAGCATCAGTCTGCTCTGAAAAAAGCAAAGATATTTCAAAGGGCAGGTCCTGCAGTCTGTTGGTCCTTCTGTGGGAGCCCAGAGGACCACAACCCGGAATTCTTATGACAGCCACTGTTGAAGCCATGGACCTGGCAGCCAAGTCATCTGTATCCAGAGCAGCTTGGAGCGAGATACTCACCATCGATTTTTCCTTATCCACTAGCAAGGAGAATTCCTGCCTACCCTCTTCTGGGAGCATGTCTTTAAATTTCAGCAAGGAGTCCCATAAATTAAAGTCATACCTGCCCAAAAGTGCATCCTTGTTTAAAATCCTGAGCTACACCACTACCCTACCTCCCCCGGTAGAATAAACTTTCCTACCAGTCTAACTTCTGTGATTCTTTTGATTTTGGGGTTGTGCCCTCATGTCCCTGCCTTTCCCTCTCATTGGCACCAGAGACCACCAGGGACTCGGAGGAAGGGATGGGAGTAAAGAAACTCATAACCCTGGAGAGGTACATATTACTTACACTCAGTCTCCTTTGAAGTTGGGGGGAAAGGATGAAGGTGTCTTCCACACCTTCCCTTAATTGGGTCCAAAATGGCCTGATTGAGAGCCAGGGAGTGAGAGGATCCCTTTACTTCCTCCACGTGCGTGCCCAGACTTAAGGCAACCCTCTAACAATTCCTGATGTGCCTCCCTAACCCTAAGACTACCTCATCATGAGAGGAGGAAAAGAAGGCCATTGACTGAGGATGCTCTTTCTCCCTTTCTCTCGTCATGGTCCTGTTGAGCTGCTTCTTGGAGTCCGGTACCAGAATCAGAAACAGGTGTTGCCTAGTGGGTAGATGCTGCTTTCCTTTCTGAGGTCACTGAATTGGAGGGCCTGGAATACAACCTGAAAATGGAGGGAAAGCCCTACAGATTCTGAAAAGCACACTGAAAATGGCCCCAGTGATTCCTGGCCAACAGCTCAATGCAACTCTGATGATTAGATCCATGGAAGAGTGGAAACATCTGAAGGAGGAGCAGTTACACTGGCTCTGAGGATGGGACCCTGTGCTGGAGCCACCCAGTGTAAATAACTGGGCATGGTCATATTCTCCCATCATCTGGGGAAAAACCTTAAGGGACTCCTTTACAATGACCTTATCAAAAGACATAATTGTTGTAATATAAACTTTTAAACCGAGCATTACTCACGGGTTAAATGACCACATGACACATTTTCCTCCTCCAGAACATTTGCAAACACAACCTCTAGCTGTATTTTTTGGAGTATTATCATGAGAGAAGCCAAGAGAATGGCCCATTTCATGTGCAACTGTGATTGCATCATAGAGCATTGATTTATCTCTCGCCTGTACACAGACAAAACACAAAGACAAGAAGGAGTTATGAATTACATATGTCAGAGTTGTGTGATTGCATGAACACACTACACTGGATAATTTCATTTGCAAACATAAATCTAGAACACTGCAAAACCCCACAAGATAACATTTCGAGTGAAGGAATAATTTCTTCACATTGCCATCGGAGATAGTTTTAAGAGGGGGAAAAGATAAACCATTCACAAGTAATAAGTCTAGCTCTGACAAGGTCCTCAAGCCATAGAATTTTACCCAACAATTCCTACATAGAGTCTATAACTTCTAGGTGTGCTAAAGCATTTATTTTATAAGGACATCAATTCATGATTTAAAGATTCCATGTAATGAAGAATCCACCGTAACATTTAGCAAGCTGTTCTAATAGTTAATTAACTTCATTATGCCTTTTTTCCCATCCAAATTAATCCAGCTTCAGGTTCCTCTCTTTGATAAGCTAAATCAAACTTTTAAAACTTTTAAAGTCTCTCACCCTGAAGTAAGTTTTTCAGACTGACTCATTCTTATACTTCATCTGAACTACTTCCAATTTTTTACCATCCTTGTGAAGGTACAGATTGGGCAATGAGGGGGAAAGAAAGTGGACCCCTTATTTGGAAGATTAGGAGGAAGACCCCAGTCATAATGGATCATTGATATCAATTTCAGATAAGATGAGAGTAGGTAAATAACTTTCACCTATTGCTTCCATATCTTGGTTGTAGGAAATCCAGAATAATTTTTACTACTTTTAAATAATTGCACAGGACACACACTTATGGGATTCTTGATCTCATACTGGTGAGAGTAAGGGACTAACACAAAAAATATGGTTTAATTTCTCACTCTGGATAGTACCTAGATATTTATTTGTAAAAACTATTAGGTGCCACAGAGGTCCCGAGGAAGCTATTATAACAAAAATATGAAGCTCTGGGGTTTCAGCTGGGGAAATAGGTCTCCAGCTGAGTCACTTTCAGTTTAGTTCGTTCGATCCCCTTCCAGGGTGTATCACAGTTCCAAAATTACTGACTCTCTTTGAGGTCTTCAATCCTCTCTCAGAGCCTGATTCAACTCCCTCCTTGGGAAATAGGCCACTCCGCTTGTGGCTGGTGGGGGAGACCCTGGCCCACCCACTACTCTGGGTCCCAACCCAGGGAACCTATAAGTAGCAGCTGTCTGCTTTTCCCTGGACCACTTCCCCACACCCCCCTCCATACCCTTCCTTCACCCTTAGCTTGGGTTGAAGTCTTGCTTAAGCCCCAGCAGTAAACCAGGAGCTCTTTCTTGCCCTCCCGGTACCTGCCAGCAACTGCTCTGTACCTGGTTACTGCAATTCCTTCAGCCAGCCAAGATCATCATCCTCGCTCCTCTGACTTCAGGCAGCAACTGACTCACTATGTTACGTAGTAGAAAGTAAGAGCCTGAGACATGAGGTCTAGTATAACAGGCCAGGTATGAGGCCTGAGGCCTAGCATAACATTCCAGATATGAGACCTGAGCTAAAGTAATGGTCAAGTCTGTTATAAAGCAAAGTTAGCAGAAGTCATGCTGTGTATACTGGCAGGCTCACAGTAACTGGTAAGAACAGAGCTTGTATTACAAACACACATTCCAAAGAAATACTAGGCACAAGCACATTCCAGAAAGGTACCAGGACATCCTAATACCCCTAAGATAACGAAGGTTTACTGACCTCTCCAAATGACACTATAATGGATAGAAATGTCTTATTAATATGATGAATAGAGATGTTTTGACTGAACCATCCAGTACAAGGTAATGGGTGGCATCATACCACGTCAAAGGGTGGTACTTTGCCATGTCAGGGGGTAGCAACTACATGTCAGAGAGGCAATATGCAACTTGTTTGTGCCAATATATAAAAGCGGGTCTGACCAAGTGATGAACGGAAAGTCCTGCCATTTACTTAGCCAGTACCATTGTCAGGGGCACACAATATTAAGTGTACTTGTAGCATGTATAAGGTGCTCTCTGCTATGCTCGTTTGACAATAAACCTGGCTGGGTGCCTTCGTTGCTGAAAGGATCTCTGGTCTTATTGAATAATTTGATCATGGAGTAGTGTCTTGGTTACCTGCGCAGAGCTGGGACAGCATACACACTGGGAGGACATACATGCAGCCAACAACTGACAACATGCTACTGCAGCTTCTTTTATATGAGCCTGCTGGGCCCGGGTTGGCAGCTTCCTCACAGCCTCTCTAGGACACTTGGAGGACTCATCTCCATTGCTCCTTTCTGGGATGGGGTGTGGTAGAACCATGAGGCTTCCAGCAGGGTGCCTCAGTGTCGGGAACATCCCATCACAATGATGAAGTAATATACCTTGGATGATAAAGTCTGCAGATGACATATTGGTGGGGAAGTAATGAGAGAGACAGATTTCTGTTACAAAGAGGTATAAATCCCCTGGTTAAATGATCTCAGTCTAACAAAAGGTGTTTTAATACAGCCAAATGTAAGATAGCACATCTGGGAAAGATGAACAAAATGCTTGCTATACCTACAGGATGGAAGACTCTGTCTTGGAAAGCAGTGATGAGAGAAGGACTTGAGGATCATCGAAGTTAATCACCTTAATGTGAGCTGTCAGTGCAATGCTGTGGCAAAAAGAGCTAATGCAATCCTTGAATGCAAAGGGGAATATCAAGTACAAGTAGGAAAGTGATCTTGCCTCTGTACACAGCATTGGTAAAACTACTACTAGAATACTGTATCCAGTTCTGGTTCCACACTGGAGAGAGTTCAACAGAGAGCCACAAAAACGATCCAGGAGCTGGAAAATAAGTTGTATGATGTGAGGCTTAAGGAGCTGAATTTATTCAGCTTATTGAAAAGACAACTGAGAGGTGATTTGATTGCTGTGTACAGCTTTTTACACACATACCAGATATCTGATAAAGGGGGGTTTTCAGTCTTGTGGACAAAGTCATAACAAGATCCAGTGACTGGAAGTTGAAGTTAGACAAATTCAGCTTTGAAATAACATACAATTTCCTAGCAGAAAGTGTTGTTAAGCATTGGAACAGCTTACTATCACTTGGAGTCTTTAAAATTAGATTAGATATCCCTATAAAAGATATGCTTCAATCAAGATTCTGGGAGAAATTCTACTGCCTTTGTATGTGGGCAATTGGCTGGATGATCATAGCAGACCCTTTTGACTCTGGAATCGGTGAATCTATGAATCTCTTGTTCATTGCCTCCCTTCATGAGCTACAGGGAGAATAGAAAACTCTACATTGCCCTCAACATGCTTGTAAGACTTGCAGCTCTGCATTAGGACAAGGAATATAATCAAACTGAATACTTCAGGGTTTCTGCTGCTTATCTGCAGGGGGTTAGGAAGGATTTCTCCCTACCCACGAAATGCACAATTGCCCAAATATACTCAGGGAAGAGGGAGAAGGGAGAAGGTTCCACCTCCTCTGAAACATCAAAGTGTATCCAGATGGAGAGGGGACACTGCACTGGTGAACCAGGACTTTGAGCAGGTGCAGAGTCCTCTTTCTCAGATGACCATTTGGTATGCCTTGTTCTTATGCTCAGGGTCCAACTGATCACCAGAATTGGATCTGTTTAGCAGGGAACCTGGTTTTTTCCTCCTTCTGCAGCATGGGACATGGGTCATGTGCTAGGATCATCTAGGCATATCTCACCTAATCAATTCACTGCCATTGCAGGAGCCATGGTGGCACCTTCGTCTCTCCTGTTATCTGCCTTTGATACACAATAGTTAAATCATCTAAAGACTGAAAAGCTTTGGTCTGAGTAAAGTTATTGGATTTTGCATAGGGATATCTGGGTGAAATTTAATGCCCTGTGATATACAGGAAGTCAGTCTACATGATCTAATAGTTCTAGGCTTAAATGCTATGAAACAATACATTATTAGCATAATGTTACTGGAGAAAATATTTACATTAATTAAAATATCAATTTTTGAAGTGTACATACTGTAGACTATATTTCACTTACTTTGACAACAGCTACTGAGGGAGTTCCAGTGCACAGATGGTCTCCATATGCATATCCATCAATCCCTGGATATCTTCCACCCCTACAATAAAAATACATTAAATAATACAGTATGTTCAATTGATACTAAAATACTCTCTGTAGCTGTAAATAAGCACAGTGTAAATAAAAGAGTAATATATAAGATCTGTATTTAGAACTATAAGAAAACAATTTGTTCTTACCTGCAAATACGTCTCGTCATAATGTAAATGTCCACCAATCCAGACTTATTTACTGGCTAAAGTCTGCCCCATCAAAACCAACTGGAAATATCTTTGCTGAAGTGTCTTCTGCTGACAGCAGTGACCACATTAAAAGACAAGTTGCTTATGAGGACAAATATATATGTAAGAATGCAGTTGTCCCATTCATACAAACATAGGACCAGATCCTCAGCTGGTGTAAATTGGCTTTAATGGAGTTATACCAATCTATATCATCTGATGATCTAGCCTAAACTGTCTTCACTGCTACTTAACTGGTTTACAGTAGTACAGAAAAAGGTGGAATGCAAGTATTGACATAAACATGGAAGCTTAGGCAGGTCCATCATCACCCAATGAAGTGAAGCCTACATTACAGTGTTCGGTAAAAGTATACAGATACACCCAGGTTGTGACCTTTTATATTAAGTTATATAATATGTATTTGTTTCCAGCTGTGCATTCCACTTTGCTACAGGATATCTGACAGGTGATTTACTCTAGAAATTGCCTTCAAGAATTCTGGTTCCTGATCTTAAGATGAGAGGGCTGTTGGTGGGTTCTCAGTACTCCTACTATTATTGCCTGCACTTTCAGGTTCCAATTTAGCACAATACTTAAGACCATGTAAAGTCCCAAACACTTCAATGGGATTTAAGCACGTGCTTAAAGGTTAGGCATGTGCTCAAGTGCTTTGTTGAATATGGGCCTTGGAGAGCTAGAATGAAGGGCATTGTGAAGGAGTATGTAAAAACAACCGAGGAAACTAAATCCAAAATTCCACCACCTTAATTTGTTTTCTGTGTCTTCAAACAAGACTCCTAACTCTTGGATCTTGATGCCCAAACCTCCGTGTTAACAAACAGCACCTTCATCAATCAGAAACATGAAAAGTTTTGGAACCATCTCCTAGTTCCTCACCCATGCTGCAGCTCTGAAACTATAACTAACAGCACTTATAAAATTCCTTTTAGATGGCTGGTTATAACTAGACAACAAAACTAACTCGAAAATTTAGAAAGTAAGTCACTTCCATTTTCTTAACTGTAACTGGAAGTTCTTCAAGATGTGTGGTCTATATCAGTATTCCACAAATGAGGTATGCATACACACCAGGTGCCCAAGTCTGGACATTCTAACGAACAGCGTCCATTGGCCCCCACATGCACAGAGGACCTTCACATGCTCCTGACCAATGGCATAAGAAGGAGCGCAGAATGACACCCCTCCAGTTCCTATTCTTACTGAGAATCCAACAGGATCCAAAGCAGAAGGTATGGAGAGCAGGTAGTGGAATACAGATATGGAGAATATATCTTGAAGAACCTCCAGTTACAGGTGAGTAACCTCCATTTCTTCTTTGAGTGCTGGTCCCTATGTGTGTTTCACACATGGGTGATTGAGAAGCAATGCACAGATTGGAGTGTGAGGAAGCCAGCAGCAATGATGCTTGCAGTACTTTAGTTCCCACTGCTCCATCTGCAGCAGAGGGCTAACCCAGCACTTCATGTTTAGCAAACATGTGGATAGAGCTCCAAGGGGCTGCCCTGCATATGTCTAGTATTGGAACTTCCTGCAGGGATGCTGTAGAGGCAGCTTGTGCTCTTGTGGAACGTGCCCTGACTCCGTGTTACTCAGAGTATGTCTGATGTCAAGAGATAGAAGTTTTTTTCTCTTTGGCAGAAGCATGGCATTTCAGAAAAAAGACAGGTAAAAGGATACTTTGGTTGACATGGAATTCAGAAATAACCTTGGGAAGGAACTTAGAATGGAGACAATGGGATACCTTTTCCATGTGAAAACCCATATAAGGGGGGTCTGCTGTGATGTCTCACAACTCACTCTCCTGGCTGAAGTGATAGCAACTAAAAGTGCAACTTTTATGGATAGGTAGGACATGGAAGGCGTCGCCCAGGGTTCAAATGGTGGTCTGGTGAGGGTTCATAGGATGGGATTGAAATCTCATTGAGGTGTAGATTTGACCACTGGAGGAAAGGTACTTGGGTAAGTGAAAATGGAATGTCTATCTAATAGAGGAAGAAAGCCATTGATTGCTATGAGATGGACCTGCAGCAAGCTAATGAAAAGGCCTGAGTTTTTTAGAAAACAGAGATAATTCAAACTGACCAGAATACCTGCAGTTCCTGGAGAAGGATGATTATGCACCACCCAGGTGAAGAAACATCTCCATTTAACTAGGTGGTAGGTCCTAGTGGAATTTTTCCTAATTTGGATATGGACAACCAGAACCTGTGCAGAACAGGAGCATTCTATTTCGAATGCCCATCCCAACACCAAGCTGTGAAACGGAGAGAGTCCGGAGTGGGATATCTGATTCTGCCCCCCTCCTGAGTTAAGAGATCCAGAAAGTGGTGGATACTGATTGGGCAGCATGCTGATAATTTTCAGGAGCCCTGAGAACTAAAGCTGCCTGGGCCAACTGGGTGCTAGGAAAATGACCCTAGTCCTGTCATCATGGATCTTTCTCAGGACCTATGGTAGCAGGGGAATGGGTGGAAAGGCAAATCTGGATTGTTTTTCCATGACAAGAGGAGTGTGTCTCTCTGGGAGCTGTGACCCATAACTCCTCTTGAGAAGAACAGGGAAGTATTCTGTTCATTTGGGATGCACAGAGATCAAATTGAGGTGTACTCCACTGAGCAAATATTTCACTCTGAGCAGAGACGTGAATCTCTCACTTGTAGTTTGCAGAGAAGTGCCTGCTCAGCTTGTCTGTAGGAAGGTATGTAGTTTGGATAGTGATGTAATTTCTGAAACACCAGTTCTAAAGCCTGACTGCTTCCAGGTAAATGAAAAGAGATTTTTCTCTGTGCTGTTTGTTTATGTACAAGACCATGATGATATTGTCTGACATCACTTAAATATGGATTGAATGTGTAAGTGGGAAGAAGGTGTGCAAGCCAGGCAGACTGCTCTCAGTTCTAGTATATTGATGTGCAGTCTGGTCTCCTATGGGGTCCAGTTGCCTTGAGCACTGTGGCTGTTTAGATGGCATCCCAACCCAGATGAGAAGTGTCTGCTACAATGGTGGCCCTAGGGATGAGTGCTGAAGGGAACACTCATTCTCATTCTCTTTGGGTTTGATCACTAGATGAGGGAGGCGATGACTCTGCTGGGAACAGTCACTGTGGAGTTGGTATAATCTCTGTCTGGTGAATAGATCGGAGACAGGCCTGCAGACATCATGGATGAAGGCTTGCAGACAGCATCACATAAGTACACAAAGCCATAAAACCTAACACCGAGAGGCACATTGTCACCATAGTTCTTGGTCTGACGGCAATCCAAGCTATCAGCCTGCTCAGTAACTAAAAATCTTTTTCTGTGGGAAGGAATTCTCTCTCAAAAACAGTGTCTGATGACGTTTATTGTCTCTGTGGGTGATAAAAGAACTTTTCTCTGGTTATGCAGATGCCCAGGGCTGCTAAAAGATGGAGCAGAAACTGTCCTGAACTGACCTTTTGGCAGGAGCAAGCTACAAAGAGCTAAACATCCACATGGGAAAACTGAAGACTCTGACATCTCATTTGGGCTGCCATCACAGAGGAAAACTTGTGTAAGCATGCTTAATGCTGTTATTATCCCAAAGGGAAGGACTCTGAAATGGATATGTTCTTAGCCTACCATAAACGGCAGATACTTTCTGTGGGAGGGATAAATGTCTAAATGAAAGCATGTGTTCTTCATCTTGAAAGTCACAAAAACCATCCTCTCCTGAAGGGAGGGAATTATTGATGCTAACTTAATCATTCTGAATTTCAACTTTTGGAAACAGAAGTTGAGTTGTTGAAGGTCCATGATAGGTCTCAATCCTCTGTCTTTTGTGGGGACTAGGAAATATGGGAAACAGAACCTCTACCTTGATATCCAGGTGAGATGCGCTGCAGTAGGGAGTCTGCAACTTGATGAAGAGTCACCCTGTGAAAGTGATCCCCGAAGCAGGACCAGGAAGTGGATTTGTGAGGGGAGAGGAACTTGATAGAATGACCTTGATGGATAATTTCCAAGACTCAGTTGCGATCAAGTCTTGATTGTGGACGAAGAGTGTGTGATGCTCTCCCACCCCCAAATAACGGGGGAAGAGGTGGATGGCATCAGTGTCAATCCAGATGTCAAAAGTAGCCCTTTGCAGGTGGCTGGGAATGGGTAGATGTTATGGGGTAGAGGGGACTAAAACCCAAGACCTCTAAAGCCTCTGATGTTTCTGCAGAGGCTTGACTGGATGCTGATGGTAGAATAAGGCTTGAGCAGAGGGTGGTCATGACCTATAGCAGGGGTCGGCAACCTGTGGCACGTGTGCCAAAGGTGGCATTCACAATGATTTTGAGCAGCACACCGTGCCACTCCGGGCCCCAAGCAGGGCCTCACAGCAGCTGCTTCCCCTTCTGTCCTTGCCCCTCTCCCACGTGGGCCAAGCGGTGCCCTGCCTTGGCTGGAGCTGGTGAAAAGCAGGTGAGGAGGCTGTCCAGCCCCTGCGCACGCGGGGTCCCTGCAGCTCCTTAGATGCCCCCAGCGCGGGGACAGGAGGAGGGGAGGCTAAGGGAATGAGTCAGCGCGCCACTGGCCCTGGCTAGGAGCCACGTGGCAGCCGCTCCCCCCATCCCCACCTGCTTTGCACCGGCTCTGGCCAGGGCACTGCTAGGCCCATGTGGGAGAGGGGTGGGGCTGGAAGGGGGAAGCAGCCACCATGTGGCCCTGCTTGGAGCCAGGAGCGGCACGGCTCCATCCAGCAGGGCACCGCTGGGCCCACTTGGGCGAGGGGCAGCCGCCTGGGACCCGGCCCGGCCAGCACCCCTCCTCAGGTAGGCCACTGCTGCAGCAGGGTGAGGGGGAGAGCAGGACACAGGCCCATAGACCCCCCTCCACTGCTGGTGTGGCTACCGAACACCCTGGCAAGAGTGCTGGGCCCATAGCATGTGGGAGGGGGGAGGGGGGAGACTTGGCACCCCCCTCCCAAACGTTTGCCGACCCCTGATCTATAGGTTTGTCTCTGGTGTTTTCTCCTTGGGGCCAGAGTGTAAATCCCCAGAGAGCAAAGAGCTGAGTTCTTTATCAAGTGTAGGAACACATCCATTTTGTCACTGAAACGATTGAACTCAAAGGGAAGGTCCTGTATGGTATTCTGGACCTTCCCGGGGAAACAGGAAGACTTTAGTGAAGAAATCCTCCTTGTGACTATGCCAATGGCCAGATCACTGGATGCCATATTTGCCGCACTGCAGCCTCTGCAGCTTGAAGGGATGTTCTTGCCGCTGACTTGCCCTCCTCTATGAAGGACCAAAGTTGGGCTCTGTATTCAGAGGAAAGCTTGTCCTTAAAGTCCAACAGTCTGGAACAGCTGTTAAAATAATATTTTGCTAATAAGGCCTAATTGTTAGCGATGTGGGATTCCAGGCCTATAGAGGAAAAGACCTATTTCCCCCATGAGACCCAACCTCTTTGAGCCCTTGTTAGTCAGGGCAGTCCTTTGATGTTGCAACCTAGACTTCTCCATCCATGACTCTACTGTTAGGGACTGGGTGGGAGAAAAGAAATTCAGCTCTGTTGGTGGGGACGAAAGATCACCTCTCGACTCTTTTTGATGTGGGGGCACAGCATGCTGGAATGTGTCAGACCAATCTAATCACCTCCATGATGGCCTCGTTACCTGGAAGCATGTGGGCCTCCAGATGTGGGCCTCCAGATGTGGGCATGGAAGCAGATGTGGGCCTCCAGATGTGGGCCTCCAGATGGCAAAATATGCAGGAACTGGTGTTGTGGGTCCTGGACTTACTCCAGCAGTATCAGGAAGTGACTGACAATCCTGTGAAATAGCTTCTGGTACTGCCTATGATTTTCAGGCAGAGATGGAGAGGAAGGAGTAACTTCTTCCTATGGAGTCAAGAATGAGATTCCCATTGATACCATCAGTACTTATGTATACAGGTCAATATGCTCCTTGTCATGAGCCAATAGATCTAGTGGGTGCTGTAAAGGAAAAGTGTGGTAAGACTCCTGCATGGTCCTGGACATTTTCCATAGGGATCCCAGAGGCCTCAATAAGACCAGAAAGACTGAGGGGGACCAGATGGCATTGGTACCAGAGGACCCTGGGAAAGTCATATGTGGAGTGGTAGCACCCAGATCTCCTCAGCTGCCCGTCAAGAGCTGTCTCTCTCCAAGGAGATGGAGGAGTGGCCAGAAGGTCTGACTCTTCCAAATCCAAAAACTGCTCCCCTTCCAATGGTGGAGCTGTCGGTACCAGGATACTCCTGTCTGATGGTTGGAGAGGAGATACCTCCTGAGACACTGAAGCAGTATCAACCTCCAGTGTCATAATTTCCCTGAGGAGGCCTAAGCCGGATAGGATGGGAGACTCTGCATAAGAGAGGAAGATATCATAGATTAGAGTTGAAAGGGACCTCAGGAGGTATCTAGTCCAACCCCGACTAAATCACGCCAGCCTGAGCTTTGTCAAGCCTCTTGTGGACAGTCCTGGATGGGGATCTGTCCTAGTGATCATGAGACTGCACCTTACTCTCATGGGAAGCCCTGGAGGAAGAGTCCTTGGGCTCAAGAGCTGCAGACTCTACTCCTAAGCATGTACTAGGAGAGGCGCTACTTGCTAGTTGTGGCCAATATACAGGGGGTCTCCCTGGCTCAGATCAGAGTGTGGTTTCATACCTTCTCCATGAGGTGTTTCCTTAGATGAAGCTCATGAGCTTTGCGAGGTCTTGGTGGAAACAAGACACAAATACTACACTTGGCAGAGATATGCCTCTCACTGAAGAAGTCGAGTCAGAAATGGAGATTGTCACTCACAGCGAAGGAGCAAGAGCAGGACACAGAATTCTTGAACCCTTGGACTCTGAGTATAGACTCACACCATGAGGAGGGAGTACCCAGTAAGCGGGAAAACACACTATACTAACTAGACTATAAAACTCTAACTATACTAATACAAAAGTTACAAAGAATAAAAACTTTACAAATCTATTTACAGGTTTTATCAAAAGAAAAAGTTGGAGAAATGTGTGAACACAGGAATTCAGACTTAGGTCATGAGGTGGTAAGAAGGAACCAGCGAGGCGCACTCCCTCTTATGCACTTAGTCAGGAGCAGAAGGAGATCATAGAATCATAGAATATTAGAATTGGAAGGGACCTCAGGAGGTCATCTAGTCCAACCCCCTGCTCAAAGCAGGACTAACCTCAGCTATATCATCCCAGCCAGGGCTTTGTCAAGCCTCAGCTTAAAAACCTCTAAGGATGGAGATTCCACCACCTCCCTAGGTAACCCATTCCAGTGCTTCACCACCCTCCTAGTAAAAAACTTTTTCCTAATGTCCAACCTAGACCTCCCGCCCTGCAACTTGAGACCGTTGCTCCTTGTTCTGTCATCTGCCACCACCGAGAACAGCCTAGCCCCATCCTCCCTGGAACCCCCTTTCAGGTAGTTAAAGGCCGCTATTGTGCATGTGTGAGTCAACGGACACAGGGCATGCATGTGTACCCCATGTGTTGAATACACATAGGGACCAGCACTCAGAGAACTAGAATATAGCAGACGGACGAGAGAAGGCAAAACATCTTACACTTCGGCATATAGATGACAGGAATCTATATACAGGAAACTCTTTACTTTCTTTTGTTTACTAGATGGGTCATTATAAATCAGTGCCTTGGAACAGAGAAAACAAATGAACAGATAAGAAGTTGCATTTCTGTTCTTCCAGATGCTGATTCATAATCTCTGAGATCTGTCTAGCAATCAATTATAAAATAAAATGACCACCAGGATTGCCCAGGCAAAGGAAACTATTTATAAATGACCTCCCCAAGGACACATTTGCCAAAGGCTTTTTGGTGCAAAGGTCTAATGTGGAGTGCCAGGAGAAAAAAATCAGAGAGGACCAAAACTTTATTCAAAGACCATTAATGTCACTGGAAGCTTTTCCAGGGCTCAAGTGGCTACCTTGCAATTCTCTAAAAAGGAGGCTTCTCCTTTACAGAGGAAGAAAAGCCATACTTCTAGAGAAGTGGAATCTAATCCCTTTTGGACAAGAAACAATGGCTAGTGAGCCAATAGTGTAAATACTAGTTCTGATCTATTCAGATAGGATATTGTAAGAAGCTGGACACTCTTCTACAACCCTACCAAAACAACAATGGTCTCAGATTTTAACCATACCTTGGTTCCATCAACACAGAAATTTATAGCTTTAAGCCTTCCAGGGTCCAAAACAAACATGTATCTTCTGTCTACTGTACTAGTTGCCAGAGCTTTGGAGAAAAAACATAGGGGTCATCCAACAGTACATCTGAGATAATAGCTTCTGCCAGAAAACCTATGGAGCATGGAGGACACAACCAAATGCAACTGATGTCATATATATATATATATATATATATATATAAAAGAGGAAGAAGAGAAAGGAAGTCCCATTCAGGTGATATTACTGAATCCTTTACCACAAAAGCAATAGCTGCATTCACCTTGGGAAGCATCAGATTTGAACGCAGTATACAAATTCTGATATTTCTTATTGAGTCATTTAGATTTATTAGGGCACTTTCGTTCTGACTTTCACTTCTTCTAGGAAGGAGAACAGTGGGATGCACATCTCCTTTTTTAAGTTCAAAGGAAATATACCTAGTCATCTTTTGTTTTCTTTGCTTTGATTTCTTGCTTTGTCTTTTAGGGCCCCAGCTGTATATGAAGGATTGTAAATTATTTCCTTATCACCAAGAAGATATCAGGAAAGAAGAGTCTTTCCTATGTCTCTTCTTCATATTCCTCCAGATTAGAGTTCATATATATCCTATACTGGACAGAAATTTAAATGACAGAGAGAGAAAAAGGCTAATTTACCCTCATCCTAGGCAACCCAGAAGGGCTTCTTGTGGGAATCCAGCTATAGTAGCTGAGGCAGGGTCTGAGGAACTAAATATCTATTGCTGGATTGAGAGTGCTATAACAGAGTCCAATGACAAGATATGTGATGGCCTCTAAAGCTTAAATTCTGTGATGGCTCAGTCACTGGATTAGGCCTCACCAGAACTGTTATTGAAACCAGGGGTGCTGAAATGGAAACTTCTCAGGGGCTGCCCTGAGAAGTGTTACAGGAGAGAGAAGCCTTTGATCTTCTTTTGGTGTTGTTCAGGAGGAGGCAGATTATGAGCTCCTTGCTGAAACCAGAGGTGCTGTTGAATCACCAGTGCTGACATGGGTCCTTTAAGCTCTTTGTTGCTTCTGGTGTTGCTGCTGACATAAATGAAAATGTTGTTCATGCCTTTGAAGCAGCTGGTGTTACTGCGCTCTAGCAAAAAAATCAGTAGACTTTTTTCCTGTCAGGGTTGAAACAGAGTTGAGCACTGAAGGCACCACTAGACTTGTCCTGGCTTTTAACAGGCTTGTATCCTATTGCAGGCTACACAGTGGGCCTGTGATGACTGCTGCTTATTGTTTCAAATACAACAATTTAACCAAATAATTCACTGTAACCTTGTCCTCCTGTCTATTTCCTTGTATATCTCCACCTGTAATCGCCTCATATTTTTAGATAGTAAACTCTTCGGAATAGGAACTGTTTTTTGTATCATATGTTATATGGGTGTCACAGTGGATAATCAGCTGAACACGAGCTTCCAGTGCAGTGTGTAGCCAAAAGGACTAACATGATTCTTGCATATAGAAACAGGGGGATATTGAGTGAAAGGAGATAGGTTATATCAGCACTGTATTTGGAATGGGTTCAACAGCTGCTGGAATATTTTTGTTCAGCTCTGGTGTCCACAATTCAAGAAAGTTGTTGAAAACTGGAGAGGATTCTGACAAGAACCATGAGAATAATTACAGGAATGGAAACATACCTTATAGTGAAATACTCAAGGAGCTTAATCTGTCTAGGTTATCAAGGAGAAGGTTAAGAGGTGACTTTATCACTGTCCGGACAGACCTATAGGAGGACCTGGAATCTGATAACAGAGAACTCCTCAGTCTTCAGTCTAGCAAACAAAGTTATAACAAGATCCAATGGCTGGAAGTTGAGGCTAGACAAATATAGACTAGAAATAAGGCACATATTTTAACAGTGAGGATAGATAACCATTGAAACATTTTACCAAAGGTTATGGTGGATTCTCCATCAATGGCAATTTTGAAATCAAGACTGGATGTTTTTCTAAAAGATATGCTCTAGTTCAAACAGGAATTAATTCAGGCAAATACTATGGTCTGAGTTATGCAGGTCATACAAGAAGATCACAAAGGTCACTTCTGGATTTTTAATCTATGAATGTTTGCATAGAATTTGAGCAGGGTTTCTTATTTGCTTTGTCCAATGTGGTTCAGGAGATCTGGAAGCCATCTGTGCTGTTGCAGAGGAGGTAGAATGAACTGAGGATTTTGCCAGGCAAGTGGAGACTGTCAAGCTGCTCATGCCGCTTAGGCAACAGAAGCAAGGAAAAACCCAGTCCTGCAAAGGGCATCTCGGCTATGCAAGAGAATAATGGACACATTTTTGGGGGTAGTTTGTCAAGTTTCCAAACAAAATCTTGCAAATATCTTTAAGATCTGAATTTAATATTGACAGTAATAAATATAAAGAACAGTATTACCATATTTTTAAAGATGGAAATAAAGGAATCTTACGCAAATAATTCTGTGTGGTCAAAATGTACACGGCCCATAAGGAACTTTCCAACATAGGCTGAATAAAATCCAAGAACCTGATCCAAAAGGTGAGTAATTGTAATGAGATCCCTTTCTGTCCACAGCTCTAGTCCAATCAGAATAACATGAAGGCCAAGTGGACGGTACATCTAAAAACATAAATATTTTAAAAGTCATCTACGTGTAACCCTTTGAAGCTATGATCCTTCACGTAATCCACATTGCTAGCGTTACTCCCCAGTAATTTACTTCTGTAGTTGTTACAACCCCAGCTGTTTAGTTCTTCAGCCATAGAAGTTGCATTCAGAATCAAACCATGTTAAAGGGACACTGTTGTTGATCTGAAAAAATCTTATTTCTACCCGAAAAAAATGTTTACACATTATCGTTACAAATACCACTCATGATTACTAAAGCTGAAAAAAAAATCATTTGTTAACGTTGTGTGTTTGACAGTTCTTTGGGTACAGCCTGTTTCTCTGTTCTGTTCTGGTGATGATCTATTGTATTTTCTGTCTCATGTATTAACATGATATCACCACTCTCATGCACAGCTTTGCTTCCTGGAACTGAGTAGGGGGGTTATTATTAACCACTAAAAATGATATTGCAGAGAAAAATCAACAGTATGTTGCCTGAACCCTAACTAAATGTAGCTTGACAGAAGACCTATGTATTAACTGCACAAATACTAAGTTAAACTTTTTAAAGGGACACTCAACTTGATATTTTAATATAAAAGTACAGATTTCCAAAATTCAAATTTCTGGTAGAGCATCTTTTAAGTAAGTATGTCCTGACATTTGGAAAAAAAAATTAAAAGCTATTTATAATTGTTCTTCTGCTCCCTATTGGTATTTATAGGGTCTTTTCAGCAAGGGAGAATGGACAGACCTGAAAACAACAGCACTAGATCAGCTGAGGCCAGTGTCTCCTACTCACCCCTCCACCCCTGAAATAATCCAAGATTTCCTTTCCCTCTGCATATAGTTAAAGGACAAAGAAGCAGAGGGGGCAGCTGAGCAAAGCCTCTTCATGATCATCCAGATACCTTAACATGTCAGGGGATCAGTGGAAACTTAGGGACAGGCTCCCATCTTCCCAGACACTTAGCACAGTGCTAGATAGCAATGGGAGCCCAGGGGAGAATGGGAGTGCAGTGAGGGCTCTTTCTTTATTCCCTTGATTTTTAAATGGAGGTTTTATGTTCAGAAGACTTTTCAGGAATCTCACGGCTGGAAGTTGGAAAGCTCCAGACCAGGCACAGGTTGCTGTGCCCCCTCATGGCTAGGCATAGCACAGAACCCATTTTGTCTGAACCCTCTCCTGCCAGTAGCTGCTTGGCCCATTTAGTGATATGTCCCTTCTTTGAACCCAGAACTCTGGCCAAGTCACTTAAAGCAGGTCCCCTCCAAGGGTAACAAAAAGTCCAAATAAATCTAAAGTCTAATGACTTCTGACCAGGCCTTCGGCACTGATTTGGGCTCAGTATTCCTTGCCAATTTACTCCTGAAGTTTACACCTCCCTTCTGTGGAAGGCTCATGCTCTCTCCCATCTGGATTCCAGACAGGTCCCTGTGTTAACCATCTAAAATCTGCTTCATATGATTGATCCCCTGCTGCTTCCCTGGACTACGTTCATCTATGTCTGTTCACAAGCATCTTTCACAGAGATGTTTTCTAATTCTCTCTCCCAAGAGATCTGTCTCCCTGGGTGGTTTCTTTCCAGTCTGCTGCTGCCTGCTTCCTCAAGCTCTGAGCCTCTCGGGCAGCCATGTTTTCTGCCTAAATTGGAGACTTTTATCCCAGCTGATGCTAATCAAACAAAATAGCAGCTGGAGACATAACTGATGCATTTATTAACCCTTTCCTGGCCAATACAGTGTGGGATCTATACCACCACCATAGAAGGACTGTTTTTTTAACAAAAGTTCTGTCCCACACCTGAGGGAAACAGGAAAGGTAATCTCTAAAGAGAAAGTGGCATAACAAGAACCTTCCCTTGAATTGGAAGGCTACTACCACAGTTTCTCAATTGGTCCGCCTACAACTGCATCACCAACAGGAATTCTAAGCATGAACCTGAGGTCATGGAATGGGAAGTCAACTTCATTTCATCATGCATAGGATCACAGATAAAGGCAACTCAGGTGTGGCAGAATTTTATATTACTTGAATACACAATTGGTCAAAAACAATGTCCTTGAGGCATTTTCCTGTTTAAAAACGTTGATTTGTCAAAATCAAAACTGTTTATGGGAAAGAGTCAGTTTCAAGAAATTTCTTTTTGCAAAAAAAAAAAAAATCAAAATTGTCAAAATGTCCCATTTTGACAGTCTTGAAATAAAAAGATTGGGTTTCTGCATTTGAAGTGACTTCTGATTTCAAAATTTAAGCCAGTTATACTAAAATTGGTTGCATTGAATACTTTTGAAATTATAGGAACAAAACATTCTGATTTAGTTTGTCAGTTTGTGAAGATTTTTGGGATTTTAACTTCTCACCCTGATTTGGGTTGAGATGTTTTTTTGAAGTCTTGATTCAACTTCAGTAGCTGAATAGTTCAAAAGTTCAATTGAACTTGATTCATCTGCAATAGGTAAGGGAAGCAAGTTTGTCTGGGCCATGTGGGAGCTATCAAGATGATTCTGGGTTGTTAGGCCTTTATCTTGTGTATTATCCTGGATATCAAGGAGATAGAGGAGAATGTGTACAGCAGAGGCACATCCCATTTGATGAGGAAAGCATCTTCCAGAGATTGGGGACCCAATCCTGCTCGTGAACAGAATTGTGGACACTTGGCATTCTGAGCTGTAGTAAAAAGGTCTCTACTTGGGAAATCCCAGTGTCTGATTATACTCTGTAGAACCATGGTTTTATTTCTCACTTGTAGTCCTGAGAGAATTTTCTGCTTAGTGCATCCATTGTGATGTTCTGACATCCTGGTAGATAGGTAGCTGATATGTTGATGTTGTGATGGATGCATCAATTCCATAATCTCAGTACTTTGGTGCAAAGGGAGTGTGACCTTGGTCCCCCTTGATGGTTTATATAAAACATGCAAGCGATGTTGTCTGTCAGTACCTTTATGGCCTTGTTCCTGCTCAGAGATAAAAACTGCGAGCATGTGTTGTGGACTGCTTGTAGTTCCACTAAACTGATGTGTAATGTTCTCTCTGAGGAGGACCACCTGCCATGAATTGTGTGTTGTGCAAGTGTGCTCCCCAGCTAACAGAGATGTGTCCATTATAAGTATCAGTGATGGGGAGGGGTGTGTGAAGGAAACTCCAACACACATATTGTGGAGTTGACTCCACCAGTCTAGAGAGTTTTTGACTTTGCGTGGCATCATGAGACACTTGTTCAGACTGTGTCTGTGTGGGTTGTATATTGTCCTGAGCCAGCCCTGAAGACAACGCATATATAACCTGGCATGGTTTATGACAAATGTAGTTGCTGCCATATGTCCTAATTGTTATAGGCAAGCCCTGGCCAATGTCTTTGAGCTGGTCTGCATTGTGATGATCAGATTGCTTAGGGTGATAAATCTGTGTAGTGGTAATGAGGCTTTGGCCTTCAATGCATCCGGGTGGGCCCTGATGAATTCTAGTTTTTATACAGATGTCAAAGTTGATATTTGCATGTTTATTTGTAGTCCTAGTTATGAAAAGAGAGCCATTGTCTTTTGAGTAGCTGCTAGAGCATCTTCCCGGAAGTGGACTTTCAGGAGACAGTCATTCAAGTAGGGGAATATCATGAGGCCTTGCTTACGGAGGTGTGCTGCCACCACTGCAAGAACCTTAGAAAACACGCTGGGAGCCATAAAGAGGCAGTACCTTGTACTGATAGTGATCTTTTTCCAGAACAAAACTGAGAAATCTTCTGTGTGAGGGGTATATGGAGATTTGAAAATATGGGCCTTGGAGGTCAAGGTCTGAGAACCAGTTCCCACATTTCAGTACTAGAGTTATCATTACTAATGTGACCAACCTGAACTGTTGAACCTTCACAAACTTGTTGAGTTTCTTAGGTCAAGAATGGGCCTCCATCCTCTGCTTTTTCTTTGATTTAAGAATTAGGGGGAATAAAAGCCCTTCCCCCTGTGTTGTGTCAGCACTGGTTCTATGGCACTCAAGTGCAGGAGGTGGTTTATGTCCTGTCATAGAAGGTGCTCGTGAGAGTGGTATCTGAAGAGGGAGAGAGAACGAGGGTGGATGGGGGGAAGGAGGTAAATTAAATTGAGTAACCAATGTCGATAATTTCTAATACCTAGTTTTCCGATGTGTTGGTCTGCCATACTTGGTGGAATGGGGTCAGACATTCTCCAAAATGATGGATGATTGTTGATCGTTTCAGCACTTGGAATTGGGTAAGGCAACTCAGACCCTCAAAATTGTTGTTTTGAGGAGGGTTGTTGGGATGTGAGTGAAGTGAAGTGAGTGAAGTGTTGTTTTTGTCGTGCTGAGAAGACCCTTTACAAAATTGGTGACAAGAATGGGATAAAACATATTTAAATTTCCCCATACCACTGTTACTCCAGAATGGAGGGGAGTGTTACCCCAGAACTTGATCAAGCTAATCACAGCCATATTGTGTGCATTCAGTAACCATTAATTAATCAGAATGGGAGAAGGGGAGAAAAGAGTGAACAAATTATGAGTCTGAAAGACATTAAGTGGATGGAGACCTTGAATATGGACGCTCATGATATAGAAGTTTATTATGGCTAAGATCGTTAAGAATGTATTTTTGATAAGTAGTTTATTGAATAACTTCAATAAAGTGATGAGCTATATGTTTTGTAAAAGCTATAAAAAAACTAGATAATAGAGTGTATTTTGGAGCAGTTCTCTGAAGCTATACTGAGAGACTTTTTCCTAACACTCTACTCCCCAGTGGGGAAGTGACCAGCCATTGTTGACCTGCTGCTAATTACTTGATACCATCTCAGATTTTAGGTAATTATTTGGGATGTCCTAATTCTATTGCTTATGTCTAATAAATCTAATAAATAGTAGTTTTAGATAACAACACACTTATTTGTATCAACCTCTTATCAGCTGGAAGTACTCTATTCCCATTGACTTATTCCTGACACTGCCTGCAGTGAAACAGTTAAGTTATCACTGTTTTGCGTTCTGAGAAACCAGGGAAACACTGTCCAGCTTCCAATGACTTAGTAGAGAGAATTGTTAGAACTTTTAAAGAGAGTATGAATATGATAATCAGTGGGAGCATGGAAACAAAGCTGGTTTGATTTCTTCCAAAATCCAGAATTCCTCCTCAGATTATGATAGACCCTGCTTTCAATGGGAAAGAAGGTGATAAAGCATATAAACTTAATCCATTCCAAAGCTGCAATCCTCTATACAGGTAACCTGGTATGACAAAGTGGGGGGGGAGGGTTCTTAATGTCTTGCATAAGTACTGTGTGTGCATGCCTCATTTTCCCCTGTGTATTACACAAATATCTAGTTGATGGGACAAGGATATGTGATTTTTGCAGAGACCCTACCGGGCAGGTGTCTCTGCCTCTAGCTGCCTGCGCACAAATAATGACCAGACACTCTGTAACCTGAGAACTGATGGTTGGTGCTCCATTACTAGAAGCCAGCTAGCTGTGACAAGTTGGAACAAAGAAGTAGAGGCTAGGTGACCTGTTTGCTCAGGAGAAGGACAGAGGATAGAGCAGGGTCAATTGGAATGTCTGAGGCTTGGCTGCTGAAAGCGGGGCAGTCTCCTGGTTCGGGACTCAAGAGGGAGAGCACAGGGCTCTGGATTCCCCCAAGATGGCCTTTGTTACATTTTCCTACTTTCTGTGCTAACAAGATCTATTCTATGCTGTGTTCCAGTTGTCAAATAAATCCTTTTGCAACACTGGCTGAGAGTCACTGCTGACTGTGAGGTTAGGTTGCGTGGCCTCTTTGGGGGCATGCAAGGCTTACCCAGAGTCCCATTCAAGCAGACTCTCTCTGGGGAGCTCACAGTGTGAACAGGGGTGCTGACCGCTGAGAGGTCAAACCCAAGGAGGCACTGAAGCCAAGGAGTTTTGCCTCAATAAGCATATGCCCCAAGGAGTTGTCACATTGCAAGTGAGTCCTGTCTGAACGTCATTCAGAGTTGTTCAGGAGCAACGAGCCTGTGCACTCTGACACCTGATGACGGCACCTTATGTCTCCTGATTGCCCAGTGCAGACATATAACATCAGTCACAATTGTGCCCATAATAAATAAGATTAAATAACTCACCTCACTTGTTAAATGGACATACTGAAGCATCTTCAATGTCAACAAAGTTTCATTGGAATCTTCAAGGCGGAACTAGGAGTAAAAAGACCAAAATGTCTTGGAATCTCCATTCTGAACAGAAAATTAATTCTATGTAAGATCTTTAAACAGCAGCAGATGTTTCATGAAAAATCTTTCCAAATTAACTGCAATTCACACAAATATGCCAACATGTCATTTCACTTATCTCAGTTTTTGTTAATTTACTTTTTCCATTTTAATGATAATTAAACACCTGTGGTTTTGCTCCTCTGAAAATATTCCATCAGTATTTTCATTCTTTGATTTAGATTGAAGAGTCTATTATCACATATTTGTTCTCCATGTAGATACTTACAGAATGTGATGAAGTCACCCCTTAACCTTCTCTTCGTTAAGGCTAAATAGTTTGAGCTCCATGAGTCTATCACTATAAAACATGTTTTCTAATCCTTTAATAATTTTCATGGTGGCTCTTTGAACCCTCTCCAGTTTATCAAACACCCTTCTTAATTTGTGGACTGGACATAATATTCCAGTATCACTTGCACCAGTACCCAATAGAGAGGCAAAATAACCTCTCTGCTTCTACTCAAGATTTCTGTTTAAGCATCTAAGGATCACATTAGCCCTTTTGGCCACAGTGTCACACTGGAAGCTCATGTTCAGGTTGAATGAACATATCTTTCAGGAACTCATCCAATATTGATTTAAAAACTTCAGTGATAATAAATCCACGATGTCCCTTCATAAACAGTTCCACTGGTTAATTAACCTCACTGTTAAAATTTATCAGCCTGAATTTATTTAGCTTCAATTTCCAGACATAAGGTCTTGCTATATCTTTGTCTGTTAGATTAGAAAACCCTCTGCTATCAGAAATCATATCCCAATGTTACAGGCTGATCAAGTCACCACTTAACCTTTTCTTTAGTAAAGGATTGATCTTCTTAAGTCTCTGACTGGAAGGCAGGCATTCCAGACCTCAATCATCCTTGTAGGTGGGTATTCTCTGAACCCTCATCAATTTTTCAATACCCGTTCAAAAGTGGACTGGGCACAGTATTCAGTAAATGGTGCAACAACGCTGGAGAGAAAAGTAATACTACTTTCTTACTCCAACTCAGTATTGCTCTGTTTATACATCCAATAATTGTGTTAGTTCACTCAGCTACAGCATTGCACTAGCTGTTCATGTTCTGTTGGTTATCCTCCATCACTCCTTAATGCTTTTCAGAGTCAATGCTTTCCAAGGTAGAGTTTCCAATACTACCAATCACATTCTTTGTTCCAAAGAGTAGGTCTACACTGAAGTCCTTCCCAGGTGTTTTCACGTGTTTTAGCACAAACCCCACTATCATAAACAAGCAAAACTCTTAGCCATATGCTCATATGTCCTCTGAAGAAATGGTACGCACCCTGTGCAGTAACTGTGGTTCCTTAAGATGTGTCATCCTTGAGGTGCTCCACTCTAGATGTGCTAGCGCCCCCTGTGCCTTTGACTGGAGATTTCTCATAGCAGAGTCTGTTCAGTCTGCACATTGTTGTTAGTCAGTCTCGTGCTTCATGCTGCTGTTATATAGGCGAACTGCCTTTAGTTCACATGTACAGGCGAACTGCCTTCAATTCCTTCTCTACCACAAAACTTCATGGCAGAGAACTCCGAAGCAGAGGGTGGGAAGTGGAGCACCTTAGGGACACACTGTGGTACTCTGAGATGTAACTACACATGGTGAGTAACCTTTTCTTCTTCTTCGAGTAGTATTCATATGGGTGCTCTACTCTAGACTACTATTGAACAGTGTCCTCTACGGTGGAGGGGGCTTCAGAGTTCAGTCCAGTAAAAGTATAGCCAAGCCAAAGACAGTATCAGAGGTGGAGTCATGAGTTATAGCGCAGTGTTTGGTGAACATATGACTAGACGCCCAAGTAGTGGCTTTATAGATTTCATTAATCAGCTCATTTCTGAGGTAGGCTGTAGAAGTGGAAATGGAACTTGTAGAATGAGTGCATATTTCCAAAGGTGGATGAATATTGCAAGACTTATAATAAGAGTTAATGCAACATGATATCCACTTGGAAATTCTCTGGTTAGGTCAAAAGGATCGGTAATCTCTATCTGTTTCACAGGTTATTCATCTTGGTGTCTTTCTGAATTATTTTGTCCTATATAGATAGAAGCCCAGGTCTCTCCTGATGCCTAAGATGTGTAGCTCTGCCTCCTGGTGATTTAGATGTGATTTGGGGTGGAAGACAGACAGGTGCATAGGCTGATTGCTGGAACTCAGAAGAAACTTCAGGTAAGAATTTGGGGTGAGGCTGCAGTGTGATCTTGTCCATAAAAACACTGTGAGGGGGGTATACTACCAGGGCCCCTATTTATCCAACCTGGTGCACTGACGTGATGGCAATTAGGAGTGCAGTCTTCATTGACAAATGGATCAGTGATCAGGTAGCCAGAAGTTTGAAGGGCAGTCTTGTAAGGCATTTAAGGACCAGGCTGAGGTCTCATACTGGAGTAGGGTGTTGGATCAGTGGATAGATGTTTCCCAGGCCTTTGAGGAATCTTGCTGTGGTCGGGTGGGCAAGGACAGAATAGCTCTCTATTGGGGGGTGGAAAGCTGTGATGGCTGCCATGTGGACCTTTATGGAGCTCAATGATAGACCCAAGGTTTTAAGAGTTAGAGTGTAGTTCGATACATCCAGAAGTGATGTAGTCACAGGTAAAACCTGTCTGCAGTCACAGCAACTGGCAAACCATGTCCATTTCTGAGAATGCATGTAGTAAATAGTTTGTTTCCTGCTGTGTAATAGCATTTATTTTACATTTTCTGAGCAGGTTGTAAAAAGTAATTGGAGAGCAAACAGCCAGCTGTATCAGATAATGAAGGCACATTTGTCTGGACCAGGCTAGAACTATTAGTATGACTCTGGCTCTATCTGTGAATAACATAGACCCAGCAAAAGACAGGTCCTCCGCTGTACTCTGGACTTCTTTTGAGAATCCAGAGAGTTGGACCCAGGAAGCTCTTCTCATTACCACCAATGTAGCAATCAAATGGGTGGTGGTATCAGCGGTGTCAAGGAAGGCATGTAGGATTGTCTTGGCAAATGGCTGGCCCTCCGCAATAATTGCCTGATACTGTTCCCTGTGTTCTATTGGCAGATGGTCCACGAAAAAGTTCAACTTGGTATAATTCACGTGGTTGTACTTCACTATCAACACCTGATAATTGACTATACTAAACTCTAAGGAGGCCAAGGAATAAGACTTCGTCCCCAGAAGGTCCAGATGCTTATGGTCTTTGTCATGAGGCACGGTTTCAGCGTGATGCTGCCTACCACGTTTACTCACTGAGTGAACTACGAAGAAATTAGGGGAGTGATGGCAAAATAAAAATTCCAAGTCCTTTGTTGGGACTTAATACTTCTTATCTCCTTTTTTGCATGTAGTTCCTCTTTAGAACATTGGTCCTGAGCAAGTCTGCTGCCTCTATATAATCAGAGCCTCACACCTCCAGGGCTTATAAGAGGAAGACACAGGACTCCTCTCATAAGCCTTCAAAAGAACGTATACCTGTCTCATGAGGTAGAGAATCTACCTCTAAATCCAAGGTTGTCAGTATCTTCAGATGATCCAGTTCCACTGATTCTCCAATCAGGTACCCTTGATGCTGCTGGTTCCTCAGGTACCCAGGGCATGGTTCAGAGAGACCACAAAACAGGGTTACTTACCAATAACTGTTGTTCTTCGAGATGTGTTGCTCATATCCATTCCAATATAGGTGACTGTGTGCCCCGTGCACTGGTTCCCGGAACTTTTTCCCCTTAGCGAGCCCTGTAGGGTCGGCTCAGGCGCCCCCTGGAGTACCGCGCCCATGCCCTCAGTCCCTTCTTTCTGCTGACTCCGATAGCGGGGACGGAGGGTGGGTGTAGAATGGATATGAGCAACACATCTTGAAGAACAACAGTTACTGGTAAGTAACCCTGTTTTCTATCTTCGAGTGATTGCTCATATCCATTCCAATTTAGGTGATTAAATAGCCATACCTTGGAGGTGGGTAGGAGTCAGCGTCGAGCCGCTCTCGCCAGCACGGTTCTGCCAAAGCCCGTGTCCTCTCTCGCCTGCTGTACGATGGCGTAGTGGGACGTGAAGGTATGGACCGACGACCAGGTCACTGCTCTGCAGATGTCCTGCAGGGGCACTCTTCCCAGGAAGGCCGCAGATGGGGCCTGGGCTCTGGTTGAGTGCATTGTCACAGCTCCTGGAAGCGGCACCTTCGCACGCTCGTAGCAGGTCCTGATGCAGGCAGTGATCCAGGTGGAGATGCGCTGGGTGGAGACAGGTGAGCCCTTCATCCGGTCTGCCACTGCTACGAACACCTGTGTTGACTTCCAAAACGGCCTGGTCCACTCAATGTAGTAGGCCAGGACTCGTCTGACATCCAGCGAATGCCATCTCCGCTCCTCCTCCGAACAATGCGGTTTAGGAAAGAACACGGGGAGGAAGATATCCTGGTTATAGTTAAACTGAGACACCACCTTAGGCAGGAAGGCCGAGTGGGGTCTCAGTCGGACCTTATCTTTATAAAAGACTGTGTAGGGGGGCTCTGAGGTTAAAGTTCTTATCTCGGAGACCCTCCTAGCCGATGTAATGGCCACCAGGAAGGCTACCTTCCAAGAAAGGATGAGCAGCGGGTATGTAGCCAAGGCCTCGAAGGGGGGTCCTGTCAGCATGGCGAGGACCAGGTTCAAGTCCCAGGGAGGCACTGGGTCGCGGACCTGTGGATATAGCCTCTCCACTCCTTTGAGGAACCTGACCGACATGGGGTGTGAAAATAAAGACCTCCCTTCCATTGGCTGGTGGACGGACGAGATGGCCACCAGGTGCATCCTGAGGGAGGCCGGTGCTAGACCCTGGAGCTTCAAATGGAGGAGATACTCTAATATTGCCTGTACGGGCGAACAGCTCGGTGGGATACCCCGGGACTGTGCCCAACAGGTAAGACGCTTCCACTTGGCCCAGTACACCACCTGAGTGGAAGGTTTCTGCTGCCCAGCAGAACCTGTTGGACGTGCACAGACCTGCTCCATTTTTTACAGCTCAGCCAAACGGAGCTATTAGCCAATAGCTGCTCAAAAAAGCAATCAGGGTTCTGGTTAACCTCTGGTGTGATGAAAGCAGGGAGCATGATTTTGGAAGATCCACTAGAAAACTTAATTTATATAAAAATACGGCAAAGAAGCTGGTGGAGTGGGGATAACTTAGACTGCTACCCTGTGCAGGGAGCAAATTAAGCACCTCAAGACCACCTATTGCAAGGCAAAGGATGACAACAGCAAGTCCACAAACTATTCAGCTACCTGTCCCTACTATAAAGCATTCAAATGCATGCTTGCCATTGCCTTCACTGAACAGTCCAGAATGACTAGTTTCTGAACTGGGATGGTATGATGATTTTCAGACTGAAGGCAGAGATGATGAGGACAGCACCAGAACACAGCCCATCACCAGAAGGGGCTGAGTCAAAGGAAAAGACCACAGTACTGGAACTGGACCCAGATCAGATCACAGAACCACAGAAGATTAGGGTTGGAAGGGACCTCAGGAGGTCATCTAGTCCAACTCCCTGCTCAAAGTAGGATCAATGCCAACTAAATCATTGCAGCCAGGGCTTTCTTGAGATGGGCCTTAAAAACCTCTAAGGATGGAGATTCCACCACCTCCCTAGGTAACCCATTCCAGTGCTTCACCACTCACATAGTGAAAAAGTTTTTCCTAATATCCAACCTAGACCTCCCCCATTGCATCTTGAGACCATTGCTCCTATTTCTGTCATTTACTACCAATGAGAACAGCCTAGCTCCATCCTCCCTGGAACCCCTTTTCTACCACTGCTGAACACATGCAGGCGCCAGGACTCAAAGAGAGGATTCTCAACCAATGTGGGAAAAGGGTCAGATGAACTGCTGCAAGACAATGATGTCACCCCTGTAACTTTGCATACAACCCCCAATCACACAAAGAGCAAGAGAACAAGCACACTTTGTCATTCAGTTCCATTATTAGTGAGCCTAATGTTTGCACTGTAGATAGATGGTTTTGATATAAACTTGCTCTTTTCTAGACTGTTTTGCACTTTTGTTTATTTTTGGCAGGCAGCTGGAATCCTCCAGTGGCTTTTAATTGATATTTCAATACTTTGTTAACAAAATGGTTTGATTGTAGAATACTGGGAAAAAAGGATGAGTCAGCAAATTGTATCCATAGGTTTTAATAAAATATCAAAATCCATAAAAACACAGTAGCAAATGAATAGCTATGTATACTGCAGTTCTACTCAACATCACACTTCTACATGTGTTACCCACTGATGCAAAGATGTGGGCACACAAGGCACCCTTTATTTTCCTTGCTCTCCTAGAGCCAGTCCCAATGATCACAGTTACACTGTCCATCTTCCTATATCCAGCCTGCAAACCATCAGGGTCTCAAGCCCACTCCAGGCAAAAATTCACATAGATGTTGTGAAGAGTGCAGCATGCCACAATAATATAAATGGCATAAGCCACAATGATTACTTACCTTTGCTTTGTCTGTAACAAAATAACACTCTAGATATCGGGTAGATAAGTGCAAAGGGCTTAGTTCATCTCTCTGGAAGTAAAGACACGTAAAGCATGGTTAAATAAAGTAAACTGAGGTGTTTAACTGCATGCAATCACATAAATACGGTCCTGAACCATACTTTCCTGTATAATGTCACTCACCTAAGGGAAAAATCTTACAGAATTATAATTGAGTATGATTATCCAGAATACCATTTGCTATGGTACCATTTTCATACCAACACTATGAATCTGAAAAGAATTGCATGAAGATAACTGACAGCACTGGGTAAGTACTACTATAAAGTATAATCATTTTCCTTTGCTAATGGGCTTCTTTAGATCAGTGGCTCTTTATGTTTTTCCACTGGGAAACCAAAACTACCTGCAGATGCTTGCTGTAACCCACTCAATCCCACAATCCTTCATGCAGAAAAGGACTGAAATCCAAATAGGAAGTGGATTTTTAGGTCCTAAAGATGGGTGAAGGCTGGGTGTGGTGGCTGGTGTGTCAGCATCCCTTCATTCTTGGGTCATTCTTCATTCTTGGGTCAGCCTCTGTCAGGGACATGGTTCTTTGTTCCACTGCTACTGGAGTTCTTCAAACCATCTCTAGTCTTGTCCCAATATTACTGGGTAGACCAGGGTGGTCACTAAATCAACTCTGCATATCTCAGTGTGGCCATCTACTTCCATTGCATTTTTGTCATGGGGTACGGCAGCACATCCCTGTGGATGCATTGGAGGTAGATAGGCCCTCTCCCCCATGCCAGGGGATTCCAGCAGGCTTGTCCAAATGATGGTCTGGCTACATCCAGAGTCCACCAGGCCCATCACTTTGGTGCCATTGACCCATACTGGCAGCAACATCAGGCCCCGTTTCCAGGTTCAGGTGCCTGACATCCATGCCTGCTCATAATTGCAGTCCATGGAGGGTCACTTCCATCTGATATGGCCTAACTGTCCACACTCAAAGCACTTGCCCTTCAGGATCACTGTCAGCTGGCCTGCCTATGGTACAGTGGGTCCTCCTGATTGGGCAAGTCCCCCTCTTTGGCAGCTCTGGTCCCTCCTCAGTTCCACCTCTGCAGTTAGGTCTCTCCTTGTGGCCATGGGCACCTCCTAGGATGATGACCTATTTAGCAGTCTTCAACCTTCCCTCCTAGCCTGGCCCCTTCTAGGAGTCAGAGTCTTGCTTCCAGGAACTCTGCCCTCAGTGCTGGTGAGGCTAGACACTCAGCAGGCACGTAGTTCTCCATTAGGGTCATGGCCTCTGCCAGGGTATATGGTTGATGGCACTTCACCCACTCCTTTACTGTGACTGGGAGAATATGGATGAATTGTTCTAACACAGTAATTTCCACCATCTGTGCTCTTGTCTGTTTTTCTGGGTCTAACCAGTGCCAACGTTGGTTCTTCAGAGGCTGGGCCACCACTCGGGGCCAGGTACCTCTCTCTCAGAAAACTCCAGCAGAACATCTTGGGGGTTGATATCTAAGTAGTTGAGTACGGCTGCTTTTACCTTGGAGTAACCCAGTGCTTCAGCGGTGTTCAAGCTCTAATAGGCTGCTTCTGATGGCCAACGTGCCACAGTGGCCGCCCATTTGAAGGTGATCAGGAAGGCTTTGGTGTCATCTCCAGGGCCCATTTTTCTGAGCCAGATGGGCAGCTCAGTGGGGAAGGCATCTCCTACAGGTTCAGGAATTGTGATGTTGGAAGCCCTCTGGGGCTGTAGAAGCATCACCACCTGCTGGATCAAGTGTTCTTGTTATGCCTCGAACTGGGCCACCAGCTCCCAAATTAGCTCTTGATCCTGGGCTGCAATCTGTTACAGTATCTGCCCTTGCTGTTGCTAGTTCTCCAGAATCCATTGCAGAAACTTTTCTGTATCCATGTCCTCTTTAAGGTCATTCAATTGGTGGTCCAGTGGTCCTTTTAACAGCACTTGGGTATTGCCCATGTTCTCTACCATGTATCAGGGAAGTGAGTGTTTGTGTCTAGTCCCAGCAGCACGAACAGGTGGCAGTACTCTGGATTGTTGCCCAGCAGCGAGCATCAATGACTGGGAGTAAGGGAACCCAGGTCCCCCTGCTTCATCAGGTTCCAACCCAGGGCCTAATGAAGCAGTAATTCCAAAATGGGTATGGACGTTTCTATGCCTGCTCCATGGGCCACTTCCCACCCTGGTTTCTGTTCCTCTGTTGGTGTCACCAGTTTGCCTCTGAGTCTTTTCTGGAGCGCTCTCAGTCTGTGCTCCAAAGAGTTCTCCTTTCATAGTCTCGGCTTGTCATTGCTGATCTCCACAATTGAAAGGCCTGTGGTGGCTTGGCATTGAGGACTGGGCCCAGCTGCATGGGGCCTCAGTGGTTCCTTGGCTGGAGCCTGCAAAACACAACTACTCTCCTGCTCTGTCCACCCAGACTGAGCTAAACTGCTCCCTTTTGAGCTCAGCCTCCTCCATGAGCAAGCCCAACAGAGCAGTTGGGTGGGGTTTTCTCGGTCCAGACCTTAACCCTTACTTCTCCAGTGTGGTGTTCACAAACCCCATCTTACTATTCCACTGAGACCCAAACTGTGGTCTTCCAGGGGAGGGAGAAGACTTAGAATCATAGAATCATAGAATATTAGAGTTGGAAGGGACCTCAGGAGGTCATCTAGTCCAACCCCCTGCTCAAAGCAGGACTAAACTCAGCTATATCATCCCAGCCAGGGCTTTGTCAAGCCTCAGTTTAAAAACCTCTAAAGATGGAGATTCCACCACCTCCCTAGGTAACCCATTCCAGTGCGTCACCACCCTCCTAGTGAAAAACTTTTTCCTAATGTCCAACCTAGACCTCCCGCCCTGCAACTTGAGACCGTTGCTCCTTGTTCTGTCATCTGCCGGCACTGAGAACAGCCTAGCCCCATCCTCCCTGGAACCCTCTTTCAGGTAGTTAAAGGCCGCTATCAAATCCCCCCTCATTCTTCTCTTTTGCAGACTAAACAAGCCCAGTTCCCTCAGTCTCTCCTCATAAGTCCTGTGCTCCAGGCCCCTAATCATTTTTGTTGCCCTCCACTGGACTCTCTCCAACTTGTCCACATCCTTTTTGTAGTGGGGGGCCCAAAACTGGACACAATATTCTAAATGCGGCCTCACCAATGCCGAATAGAGGGGAATAATCACTTCCCGTGACCTGCTGGCAATGCCCCTCCTAATGCAGCCCAATATGCCATTAGCCTTCTTGACAACCAGGGCACACTGCTGACTCATATCCAGCTTTTTATCCACTGTTACCCCCAGGTCCTTTTCTGCAGAGCTGCTGCCCAGCTCGTCGGTCCCCAGTCTATAGCTGTGCATGGGATTCTTCCTTCCTAAGTGGAGGACTCTGCACTTGTTCTTGTTGAACCTCATCAGATTTCTTTTGGCCCAATCCTCCAGTTTGTTTAGGTCACTCTGCATCCTATCCCTACCTTGCAGGGTATCTATCACTCCCCCCAGCTTAGTGTTGTCCGCAATCTTGCTGAGGGTGCAATCTACCCCATCCCCCAGATCATTAATAAAGATGTTGAACAAAACCGGCCCCAGGACCGACTCCTGGGGAACTCCGCTTGTGACCGGTAGCCAGCTAGATATGGAGCCATTGATCACTACTCGTTGAGCCCTATGCTCTAGCCAGTTCACTATCCATTTTATAGTCCATTCATCCAACCCATACTTCTTTAACTTGCTGATAAGAATACTGTGAGAGACAGTATCAAAAGCTTTGCTAAAGTCAAGGTATATCACATCCACCGCCTTCCCTACATCCACAGAGCCAGTCACTTCATCATAGAAAGCAATCAGGTTGGTCAGGCATGACTTTCCCTTGGTGAATCCATGTTGACTTTTCCTGATCACCTTCCTCTCTTCCAAGTGCCTTAAAATGGATTCCTTAAGGACCTGCTCCATGATTTTTCCAGGGATTGAGGTGAGGCTGACCAGTCTGTAGTTCCCTGGATCCTCTTTCCTCCCTTTTTTGAAGATGGGCACTATATTTGCTTTTTTCCAGTCCTCAGGGACCTCCCCTGTTGCCATGAGCTTTCAAAGATAATAGCCAATGGCTCTGAAATCACCTCAGCCAACTCCCTCAGCACCCTCGGGTGTATTGCATCCGGCCCCATGGACTTGTGTATGTCTAAGCCTTCTAAATAGTCTTGGACCCGTTCCTTCAGCACTGCGGGATGTTCGCCTCCTTCCCATTCTGTGCCACCCAGTACAGCAGTCTGGGAGCTGATCTTGTCTGTGAAGACAGAGGCAAAAAAGGCATTGAGTACCTCAGCTTTCTCCACATCCTCCGTCACTAGGTCACCTCCCTCATTCTCTAAGGGGCCCACACTTTCCCTAATCTTCCTCTTGTTGGCAACATGCCTGTAGAAACCCTTCTTGTTCCCCTTCACGTCCCTTGCTAGCTGCAACTCCAATTGTGCTTTGGCCTTCCTGATTTCATTCCTGCACGTTCGAGTAGTGTTTTTATAATCCTCCCTAGTCATCTGACCAAGCTTCCACTTCTTGTAAGCTTCTTTTTTGTGTTTAAGTTTGCCAAGGACATCTTTGTTAAGCCAAGCTGGACGCCTACCATATTTGCTATTCTTTCTGCACATTGGGATGGTTTGCTCCTGCGCCCTCAGTAAGGTCTCTTTAAAATACAGCCAGCTCTCTTGGGTTCCTTTCCCCCTCATATTAGCTTCCCAGGGAATCCTGCCCATCAGTTCCCTGAGGGAGTCAAAGTCCGCTTTTCTGAAGTCCATGGTCCGTATCCTGCTGTTCTCCTTTCTTCCTTTTGTCAGGATCCTGAACTCGACCATCTCATGGTCACTGCTGCCTAGGTTGCCACCCACTTCTACTTCCCCTACCAAATCTTCCCTGTTTGTGAGACTTGAATGCTGGAAGGAGAAGGGACAACAGAGAATTTAAGCTATTAGCAAGGGATTTACCCCAGAAGCTTGCATATGCCCGGGGATTCCATTCAGCCAGTGTCTAGCCACATGTCCCACAGACCTTAACTTTTTACTTGGTTTCAAATCTTCTATCTTTCCCAGAGACTGTTTATTGGATAGTTGAGGGTCAGGATCCTAACAGGTTTTGGTGTAGAGTCAGTTTTTCATGTGTGAGGGATCCTCCTGAGATGTAATGTACCTTCTGCCCATCATGGGCTATCTCCACAGCTAAGGGAGACAGGCACTGGAGAAGAGAGGTCTGACTTCAGCTGCGTGCTTCCAGTGCACTCCCCCTTACTTAAGCCAATGGGTCAAGATGCAAGGAGGAGGAGAAAGAAAGGTGTGAAAGATTGACTACCCCTTCCTTTTCTTCCCCATAAGGCCAGAGCTTCCTTAAGTGAATCAGATGGGGTGCAAGGGTGGGAATGACCTTCTTCTACCAGATGGAGGTGGAATACTGGGCTTTATCTGACTCTGAAAAAAAATGAAGGCAAAGCAGAGGTGACAAAATTTCTAGAAAGAAATCAAACGGAGATAGAGCTGGGACTATTAACTGTGGCATTTAGGCACATGTTGAATAGATTCCATGATGCTGACAAATTGCTTCCTTCATAGTCAATAGATAGGAACGCTTTTAGTTACTAGATTTGTGGATAGATAAACTCAGGAGGAACAGAATTAATCTGTTCCCCTGACTACAAAGTGATTTCCAGCACAACTAAGGCAACTTCCAACAATGAATTGGAAAAATTGGGCCTAACATGTATAGCTTAGAATGTTCTACATAGTATCTATTTACTTTATGTGGACCCATATAAAACACGTACCTCCATTACACGCTGTTTCTCAGTCTGAACCTCAGATATTTGATGTTTTTCAATTTTAGCTGATTGATCTTCGATATCTTCATCAATTACTCCACATCGACCAGGTGACTCTTCATCAGCTGTCATTCGATAAATAATGTGTTGAAATATAGAGGAAGATTTAACAGGTTCAATTTCATAGTTTAAATCGGAAATCTTCAAATGTCCCCTGAGAATTGCAAAATTGAAGTGTGATTTAGTGACTTGGGAAAACTGAAAAACTCATTAAAAATATTAGAGCTACTAAGGAATTTTCCATCTGAATTATTTTTTATGTATAATGCAGTTTTTTGCAGAACTTTTAAATAAATTTCCTCCCTTGTCCCTTAAAGGCAAGGGCTATTGAGGGAAAACATTTCTGATTTACAATTGAATACCAATGCTCCTGGTAACACAACCACTTCTGAGAGGCACTATTACAAGCCTTAAGGACCCCAAACAGCCATCATGCCCCAGATCAATCATAACTACACTACCTATTGTTTTATAATCTATAAAATAAAACAATAAATTCAGATTACAGACTTGTGTTTCTAGCCCTATGCAATAGCAGCAAATGACCCTTAACAACTGGTTAGCATGAAATCTGTATTAAGAAAAGGTAAAGGGGCACTAACCTAATTATTCTGTAATGTTAAATCTACCTTCTCATTTCAGAAGAAGAAAATTCATAATGTTTACAATCTAGCATATTGAGGAGCCTACATTACCAGAGTCCAGAGCAGGTGCTGAGAACTGCAACAGATTCTGGGACATCTTCCACATATCCAGAGTAGTAGCAATCATCCTGCAAGATCCAAAAAAAGGTTTTTCTTTTCTATCTTTAATTTTAATCAAGTAAAATAAAAGATCCTAATTACATAAAATGTAATATACACAATGCAATGGCTAAACCTGTTTGCATCTGATCTCAAAATGTGGTTCTAATGTTAAAAATGATTGTATAAATTACACCTTTTCACTTAGCGATCCTTTCTCCTGTGTATTCAGATCTGCTAATTTTGGTGTCAAAACCAAGTTTTGCTGCTTTTTACTCATGTTAAAAATGCAGAGATAATGCAGCTGATACTGCGTGAGCTTCAGAGAGGTTCTCAAATATTACATCTTTCACACAATGAATGCCTAATACCTTACTATTCATGCTTCTGCTATCTCACTATCAACAACTAGTTGAAGACTTATTAACAGAAAAGGAGGCCTACTGGAAATGACATTCATTTTTCTAATTCAGTTATGTCCAGGCAATATGAAGATTTTCCCACCCTCTGGTGAGTACCATGAATTTGGCAGCACATTTTATTACTCTCAGTCTCCCTCATTCACGGAGTTCTGACACATGGCATCTTTTGTCTGTGCCCGAGTTTCCCTTTTCCTGTGGAGTTTTGAGCCATAGCACCTGTCAGCTGTGCCATAGTCTTTCCTGGTCCCAGAGGTATTCTGGCCCACAGCATGTCCTACAAGCTGAGATTGTCGACAAGCAACACCGCTTACCCCATAACCTCAGCCATGCAGAACGCAACGCCATCCACAGCCTCAATAACAACTCTGACATCATAATGAAAGAGGCAGACAAAGGAGGTGCCATTGTCATCATGATAGATCGGATTACAAACAGGAGGCTGCCAAACAACTCTCAAACACCACATTCTACAAGCTACTACTGTCCGATCCCACTGAGGAATACCAAAAGAAATTACAACATCTACTTAAAAAACTCCCTAAAGAAACACAGGAACAAATCTACACAGACACACCCCCTGAGCCCCAACCAGGGTTATTATTTCTGCTATCCAAGATCCACAAACCTGGGAATCCTGGACGCCCCATCATCTCAGGCATTGGCACTCTCACAGCAGGACTGTCAGGCTATATGGACTCTCTCCTCAGGCCCTATGCCACCAGCACTCTTAGCTATCTTCGTGATACCACTGACTTCCTGAGAAAACTACAATCCATCAGTGATCCCGCACAAAACACCATCCTAGCCACTATGGATGTAGAAGCTCTCTACACCAACATTCCACACAAAGATGGACTTCAAGCCATCAGGAACATATTCCCTAATGATGATATGTCACACCTGGTAGTTGAACTTTGTGACTTTGTCCTGACCTACAGCTACTTCAGATTTGGAGCCAATCTATACCTCCAACTCAGTGGCACAGCTATGGGCACCTGCATAGCCCCACAGTATGCCAACATTTTTATGGCTGACCTGGAACAATGCTTCCTCAAAACTCGTCCCCAAGCACCTCTCCTTTACCTATGCTACATTGATGACATTTTCATCATCTGGACCCATGGGAAAGAGTCCCTCGAAGAATTCCACCGGGATTTCAATAATTTCCACCCCACTATCAACCTCAGCCTGGACCAGTCCACACAAGAAATCCACTTCCTGGACACTACAATACAAATAAATTATGGTCCATTAATACCATCCTATACCGAAAACAAATTGACCGCAATACATATCTTCATGCCTCCAGCTTCCACCCTGGACACATTACACGATCCATTGTCTACAGCCAAGTCTTAAGATACAACCGGATTTGCTCCGATCCCTCTATAGACTGTGGAATTTCAGCTAAGCTGGGCCTACTTATAAAATTGAACTACCAAATTAATAAGTGCATATTGCAGAGTATGTGACATGGTGGCTGGAGTCCCTTTTGAAAAGGGGTGATTGTTTCTCATTGCAACACACCCATGCTGTCTTTCTATTCTCAAAGTATGTCTGGTATTTCATTAAGATAACTGTTTATTAATTGCCTCCCTGTCTGGACCATTTTCCCTAATGAATTTATCCTCTGGGAGTAACTCATCTATGCAGTAAACAGAAATGTGTTAAATGCAGGGCGTGCTAGACCTCCACGGCTCCAGACCTCTCAAAATACCTTATGATCAAAGTTAATGGCTGGATGCCATCCCAGGTATTGCTCAATTTAATCACAACAATCTCAATACCCCTTTGTTTGAAGGGTGGAACACTGAAACTAAAGAACAAATCTAGGTGGCTAGCACCTTTTCACTAATTAAAGCACATGGGTCCTCTCCCTCTTGTATTGTTTTCTGGAATTCCTGTGGTTACTCATGTAAATTACCAAAATGCTTTGAAAAACATTGGATTTAAGAATAAAAAAGAGAAGCAATGGAAATAAGCAAGCAGGCAAGCTTCAAGAGAAGAAGAATCACTCTTGACAAGAAACTGACAAGAACTACCATCTTGCCCAGCTGCTTTCTGAGACCACGGATCCAGGCTCTCGGGGGAAGCTGCTAAGAAATCATCACCGCCTCTTGCCTGCATTGGTGAGGATAATTGCTTTTGCAGCTAAAATATACTGGACTTTTGGTTTGGGGGCTCATTTTATATGTTTATAAGTATAGTAATTAAAGCCTTTCTGTCATTATCGAACGAGAGTCGTGTCATTTCCTGAGCACATTAATAGCAGATCCCAGTCTGTGAGTTAACACCTCAGACAGACAAACACCTACAGGATCTCCATAAAACATTCTTAAAACTACAATACCTACCTGGAAAGGTGAAGAAACAAATTGACAGAGCCAGACGGATACCCAGAAGTCACCTACTACAGGACAGATCCAACAAAGAAAATAACAGAACACCACTGGCCATCACCTACAGCCCGCAACTAAAATCTCTCCAACACATCATTAAGGATCCACAACCTATCCTAACAGATGATCCCTCATTCGGTCAAGCTGTGGGACGCAGACCTATCCTTGCTTACAGACAGCCCCTCAACCTGAAGCAAATACTCACCAGCAACCGAACACCATACAAGAAGTACACTAACCCAGGGACCTACCCCCTGCAACAAACCCCGTTGCCAGCTCTGCCCGCACATCGACTCTAGTGACACCATCACAGGTCCTAACCACATCAGCCACACCACAAGGAGCTCATTCACCTGCACATCTACTAATATAATATTTGCCATCATGTTCCAGCAATGCCCCTCTGTCATGTACATTGGCCAAACCGGACTGTCACTATGCAAAAGAATAAATGGACACAAATCAAACATAAAAAATAGAAACATCCATAAACCAGTCAGAGAGCACTTCAATCTCCCAGGACACTCCATAAATGACTTGAAAGTTGCCATTCTTCTACAAAAAAAACTTCAAAAACAGACTTCAAAGAGAAACTGCTAAGCTTGAACTGATCTGCAAACTTGACACAATCAAACTGGGTCTAAATAGGGACTTGGAATGGTTATCTCATTACCAGAAACGATTGTCACTGTTCACACATTCTCACCTCCTAATCAATGGTTGTGACTAGGCCTCAACTACTTCCCCATTGTTGTTTAACCTTGGATATGTACATATATACCTGCTAACTGATTTCTATTCCTTACACGTGATGAAGTGGGTTACAGCCCACAAAAGCTTATGCCTGCAGAAATTAAATGTATTAGTTTTTAAAATGCTACAGGACTCTTGTTGTTTTTGCTGTATATATATTGACACGGCTACCCCTCTGGAACTTTTCAGCAATAATGTTGCAAGTCAAAGTCAGCACCAGAGAAAGAAGCTGCATTTCTACTTTTGATGTTGTTTTCACTCCTTCTTTGTGTGTTTTTCTCATTTTTCCCACCTAAAGGAAGCAGGATTAGACATTAAACAGCAGCAGCTCCATCTACTCGAAACCACATAACTGCATCTTGTTTTGACATTCCTTGCACCTTTGCTTGACAATTGTTTCCATCTGATCAGCTATGTAATGCTTTTGATTGACATCTCTGTAACTTTTGAGGTATAAGAGAGAGGTTGCAAGTATGAGCCTGGCGGATCGCTTTGTGGAAACATTTGGAAGGTTCTCCAGGAACAGACAGAAGGACCGACCATCCAGAAATCTGTGACCGAATCACCAGACTATCTCAGACTTATAGAGTAACAATCAGTGTGGGTTATTCTAATAACCTTTTGTATATGTATGTGCTTAAGACTAATAAGTGGAGACGTCCTGTAAAAGTGATTCTGAGGGGAATTGCTGGAGACCATAAAATAAAGCTTTGAGGTTAAAAGGACGAGATTTTGACTTTTCTGTGTCAGCCATATAGCAGGCACAGGTACTGTGTTTCCTTTGTTTTATTTCCTGATATTGATTCAGAGAGACTAAAAGTTTCTGGGTAGAGGAGCCCTGGGTAACAGTCCGATTGGCTCCTGATTGGCGAATTTAAGATGACAGCTAGCAACAATTTTAGCCACTTCCACTTCTCACTCCCTTCATTTAAAGCTAAAAGGCACCAGTGCTTACACGAAAGTAGTACCAATAAACCAAAGAAAACAAGGCTTGCAAACTGCTAGAAGTGAGTGTTTTTTAAAATCTGTTTGATTTCCTTCTATCACGGGCTCATTACTCACTGTTAGACTGGCACATCCTGCTGGTCTTCTGGGGATTAGCTCATGGCCAATGAACACATTTGTGGCCCGCACACTGTCACTCTCAACCTGCAGTTGGCCTGTAGCCCTTCTCGCAGCTGTCAGGAACTCCTCGTCGTGGCTCGGCCCTCTGGCCATGTCACTCTCTGTGTGTTCCCCTTTTCAGGGGAAGGTATGTCTCCTCAAGAGTCCAGCCACTTTCCCTAGTAGCTACTGCAGTATCTTGTCTGGCCACTTCCTCAGTGGCGCCTGCAACAACTTATTCTGCCACTTCCCCAGTGGCGAGTGGGGACAAAGGGATCCAGGCCCACCCATTACTCTGAGTCCTGGCCCAGGGACCCTGTGGATTGCAGCCTCCTGTTGCACCTCGAATTCCTCTCCCTGCTGCTGTCTCCCTGGGCCACTTCCCCCCAGCCCTAGCACCTTCTTTACCCATTCTCAGGGCTTGCTACTACCCACTCTCAGCAGCCAACCAAGAGCAACCTGGCTCCCCCAGTCCCTGCCAGCACTAGCTCTGCCTCAAGTAGTGCAGACCTCTCAGGCTGTGAGAGACACAGTCTTACCTTCTTGAGCTCCAGGCAGTGACTACTCTGTTCTTCCCTGTAGCTCTTTTTATTGGGCCTGCTGGATCCTCATTGGCTATTTCTCCTAGCCCCTCTCCTATTGGCCTCCCTAGGCTGCTTTTAACCCCTTCAGTGCCAGTGCCCACACCTTCCTTCAGGCACAGTCCTCTTCCTAGTAAAGTCTATGGGAATTTGGTCAATTACTTCAGTGGGAAAAGGACTAGACCCTTCCCATTATCATACTCTCCCAATCTACTTTCTTCTACAGGTCAGCAAGGCTGATGGCTCTACAGTAATTATTCATTTGCATATACATTCATTGTATATTTGGAAGAATACAACCTCTGCTCCCTAACAATTTGATTTTAAAGCAAAAATATTTTGTAGCTATTCAGGGAAAATGAGCCCTGCTCACCTGTATAAAGGGAAGAGGGAAATGAGAACAGAGAGAAGGAATGGCCAACAATGTTTTCAAACTTTTTTAAAAAAACCTCTGCAATTTTCAGCAGTTTGACAATTCATTTTCTTCATATCATCTCCTCTTTCATTTAGAATTTTGCTAATGAATTTAAAATTTCAGTATTTTACCTCAGGGTTAATCACCATGAAATGTGCAGAAAAGTGTAAATGAGGAAGGCCAAAGAAGAACTGGCAGAAGTCAGTGACAAGAGGATATTGAATGCTCTGGCATCACCTTGGAAGAAGTACTACAACTAGTGAGAGAAGTCCCTCAAATTCTAACCCTATTAAAAACCCATGATTTTGTTATCAAAACTGACAACCTTCATCCATTCACTCCTTAGAGCATGGTAGTTTAATTTTACTCAGTATTGTACCTTAGAAAGTACGTCTGCTTACCTGTATATATGGATAATCTGTTATCAAGTCTCCCTTTTCATTGTAAGTAAAAACGGGGATATTTGGGACTATGAACATTCTGAAAATAAAAGATTTTCAAAAATTAGAAATTCACAAGCAGGAGACCCTGTCGAAAAAATATAGATAACGCAAAATGGCTCTTGATATAAATATGTGATCATCAGTCGTTGGATAAAATTGGTTATAATTAGTTTTGCTGTTAGGCAAATTAAAGTTGTTTTTGTAAGTATTAAGGAGATTGTTTTTCAGTCAGCTAAAACTGCACAACTAGTTCGAGCTACTTGAAACAGCTGTGAGAGGAAGACAACAACTGCTGCAAGAGGATGTGTCTGAGACAAGCGGAACAAACGTGCAGCTGGCACTTAGGCATAGAATACAAAAAGGGGGATTTGAGCATCAAGCTTTAGCTCAGCAGGCCTGTTGGACAGGCAAGACCATGGGACACCTGGATGATGTGGTGGGTCCTTCTTCTTGCTCTCCTGTACAGAATAAGGCCACTGCTTATAGTCTTAGGGAAGCATTATCATAGTAGGAGTTTTTAATTACATTGAGTACAGCATACAGGTTGTACTTCTTTTGGTAAAAAGCTCATTAGCCTTTAGGAAATATAGGTACTTTTGGTGAATTATTTACTCATAGCCCTATTCTTAAAACCGGATCCAAAAATTCCAACAGCTGCTTGCAGTCTTGATGCATGTGAACTGCTAGTTACATAAGGTCTAAGGCCCAACTCCTCACATTTATTTATGGGTCTAGCTCTCACTGAAGTTAGTGAGATTAAATACCTTTGAGGATCTGGTTTTATGTGAATCTATAATCAAGACCCAGTGCATTCTGCAGATGTGAATTTGCTGCACAATTCACTTCTTGCCATAAAGCTGTGATCCAGAATCAAAGCATCAATTGCAAAAATAGTCCTACCTCTTGTGGTTGTGAAGAAAACTTGAACCATTGCAGAGAGACCATTATGCCTATTTTACAGAAAGGGAAACTAACGCACAAGATGATGAAGTGACATATCCAAGTTTGCCCAATAGAGCAGTGGTAGAGAGGGAAACAGAATCCCAGTCTAGTGCCTTATCTACTGGGCATCACTCACACATTACCTAATTAACTGCAAAAATACCTCATTAGACAGTTCTGTGTTATTGTAGACATTTTATAAATGGCAACAGAGAGAGAGAGAGATGTAGGAATTTGTTCACAAATGCTGGATGTGGGAGAAATATGACACTGAAAGGAAGATGTTAACTTGGATCCTTTCCAGTGCAGATAAGTTCTCCAGCACTGAAAGACCATCACCACCTGCACTTGTCAACTCCTGCCTCACAGCAGGTAAATTTGAAGCTCTTGGTGCTGAAAAATGCTAAATACAAATCCAGCTTCCTTAGTTTCAGTGTGGCTCCAACTTGGAACAAGACAAACACGTCCAAGTCTTCTGTTTCTCCCTTGAAAGGGTGTTGTGAGAGTTGGTCCTACAAATTTACCCTAATTGTGTGCTCAACTGCAAAAAAATGAGGAAGAGTTTATAAAATGTCACAATAACCTATAGCAATAAATGTTGATCGAAAAAGGGTGTAAAAGAAAGATTGAATTAGTCTAAACAAGAAGGTCCACTGATATAACTCAAAGACTGTGTTGAGATTTCGTGGTAAACAAGAAAAGTGTGGAACCAGAAATTAATAAACCAAAATTGGTGTGTCAGAAATTAGATCTAATTGGTGGACAAAATAATGAGGTGCTGGCTATTCCACCCATCATTCTTTTTCAGGGTTCTTAAAAGAAGAGACTTGGGATGGGGGCTATTGTGACAATGGCTGAATGAAAGTTGAGATGAAGAAGGAATAAGATTCATCATCATGGCTGCCATCTCCATCCCCTAAAACCCCAGACCATCTTTTCTTAATCCTAAGAGGTGTCTTGACCAGAATGGGCCAGACAGAGGGATTCAGATGACACTATCACCTCCACTGGCTACAACTAAACTCCAAACCCCATTTGGGCAGTGAGACTTTGTCTCTCTTCCCCACTCTGTATATATTCCTTTCCCACCTTATTTCTTTTCTTTCTTATACACCTCCTTTTTCCTTCTGTTTAATAAGACTCTAGTTTAGCTGGCCCAAACTGCATATTCTGCAACACGGTTGCAAACCTGTGACCAGAAGAGGAGCTAAATTCAGTGCCTCTAAACAGCCCAATACTGTTACAAGTTTGCTAGGTCTTGGAGTGATTGCTAAGACCCTATACTATGTCTGAGCTTTTCCAGCAGAGAGTTTGCAAATGAGAGTTAACACCAGAGACAGAAGTTGCATTTTTTATCTTTGCTGATTTTTTATTTCCCCTTCTGTGTGTTTTTGCCTTGTTTTGTTTTCTAGGAAATGGGATCAGACTTTAACAACAAAAGCAATAAAAGTCAAGCACATCTCATCCATCTTCTTCTCTTTCCAAAAAAAGACTGTCATTACCATTTAAGAAACTGTCAGACAGGGTTTTTTCTGCCTTCTTAAGGTTCTTTACAGGTAAAATGAATGAGGTGTAGCCAAAGTTAAAAGATATCAGGTATCTTCTATCTTTATAGAAGTAAAAAATTAGGCCTGAGGATAAGTTAGCACTAGAAATTTAATAATAAAATCTACTGAGCATGTGTCTATATTTGTGATATGCTGGTGTTTTGAAAATAATTGCTGAGTTTGGATAATAATGTCTATGAAAGATCAGTAGATGCTACAAGATGACGGTTGGTAGCCAGGATGAAATGTTAGAGACTTCCTTAAGGTTACGACCTGTTACTGTGGTGAGAAAGTAACATAAATGTTAATGAGTACTAGGGAAATTAAAGAGCTAGCCTATGAAAAACAGGTACCCCAAAGTAGTGCAGTGTGGAAGTTCAAATAAGGAAAAGGAGTTAAATCATTTGTAAATATGCATGAACCCCAGTGGGCATCACCATGACACATAATAAAAGATGTATCTTGGCCTGTGTGCCTTCGGGGGGATGCCAGGAAAACAGCTACTGGTGGTGATGATGGTGAGGATGATTATGATGATGCTGACTGACGTTTTGGGTTTCTCCACAAGGAGTGGTGGGAGTAATAGAAATGCTAGATGTTCCATATTGTTGTCTCTCTCCCTTACCAGACTGCAATGTGTAGACCAGTGTTTCTCAATTGGTGTTTCGCGGAATCCTGGGAACCCTGTTAGGGTTGCGCGAGAAAGTGACATTGCGCCGCCGAGAGCAGCTGTTCTCCGCGCTGCCGAAAAAGGGAAGATGTCCTGGATTTTTCAGCGGAGGGTATTGAGTATGAGTGTAATTTCCCCGCAGAGCCTAAAGGGTTCCGCGGGGAAATTTAATTGAGAAACGCTGGTGTAGACTATTGTTTTTTTGGTCAATAAAAATAATTACAATGCACTTTTATGAGAATGCACTATTTATGAGAATCACTGATATAATAATCAACTGCATATAGTGATCAAAACCACTGGGACAAAATCATTCCTATACTAACCTATATTCCACTTATATGAATCAACCGCTTATAAGAATCACTGTATTACATAAAGGGCATATCTAGTCTCTGTTGGGCACCCTGAGATCCCTCTTTAATTGATATCCTCTCTACTGTAGTTGATCTTGGGGGCTGAGCTCACAGATCAATGTAGATGTAAACCCTCACCTTGGGGTGGGTAACTGGTTCAAGTAACCCATAACTATAGATAAGGCTACAGAGAGATGTTGTTAAAATTAAAGCCTTACTTAATATTTTACATTTCAAATGCTTTAACTGCTTTTCCTTCTTTTTCTGTATCTTTATTAAAAAGATACAACTGCTTTTTAATGGCCTTTGTGCCATGGTACTAAGCAGGCTGATGTGTCTGTATACCAAACCCAAAACCTCATTTAACAGTGGACAGGGAATGGATCACAGCAACACCTTTGACTTTTGTGGTCCATATAGTCCATCAAAACTAATACAAGCAGATGACGCCCTACTCTGTCCTTGCACAGGAAAGGGACCCGACAAGAGGAGGAACCCAAGGAGCTATAGTCTAATGCCTGTAATTAGAAAAGCTTGGAGCTGAGTGAATCTGTTCTTTCATGCCCAAGGTGTAAATGTCCAGCAAAAAGAACAGAATGAACAATCCATAGAATGAACATCCCTGAGGCATATCAGACAGCAAGTATATACATCCAACTCTCGCAAGACAGAGATGCATGAAATATGAGAAATATGAAATATGTGATATGCAATTTAAACCATCTTCTGTTGGATCTTTAGGGTCTCATCAGAAATGAGCCAGGAACTAAAGTTGCAGTTGGTCTAGGAATTTAAATTGAGCAGTAGAAGATTTTACATTTTCTAAAACTGCAATAACTAGAATCAGCCAACAGGCAATTTCAGGTAAAAAAATTAAGAACTTCTCTCCAGGCACAGAATGAGGGTCTCCATACCTGCAACTACATGCCAAAAAGAAGAAGCCAATGCAATAAGGGATCATATGACATTTTCTAACGTTAGCCCTGAACGTTAGCTCCTGGAGAGAATGTTCGTGTGGTCTCTGTGGACACCTCTTTTCAAGATTTCCAAAACTCAGCAGTACAAGGAGGCAAAAATCTTATTTGTGCTGATATGCAAAGACCACTTTCAAGAAGAGGCTCTGGTTCTGAGATCTCATATAACTAACGTGTATCTCAAACCTTTCAGAAATATCCTCCCATGGCATAAGGTTATATGAGTGTAGAGTTTCATGTGGATTGGTTTGCTCTTGGCAAAGTTAGAAAGTATGTAAAAAAATCAAGTTTATAATGGAAAGGCAGCTTTAACTAAAGTACGGAGATGCTTGTCCCTCCTTAATTATTACTGCTGTAATTATTGCCACCTATAAAAGCAGTTTTCCTTGCATCCCATTGGGTACTTTTTTTAAAAAAAAACCATTTCTGTTGTTTCTCCATGTCTAGATCGACAACTTCTAGGGGCAGGGACTTTGGTCTTCACACTTTATTGTAAAGCCTTATGTACACCTATTTCTCTATACAAAAGAGCAGATGAAAGGTTTGGAAGAGAACTGTCACTTACTTCTTCTGTAGTAGATGAACAATATGGAACGTTCCTTCTACTTTAATTAGATAAGACACCTTCTCCTAGAGCATTCAAATAAAAATTATAATTCAATAATATTCTAAAACTCTGACTAATCAGTCCCTATACTGTATTCCATTTATAAAAAATTGTATTCACTATGTTTCCTCAGACTGTGTTCAGAGAAGATTTTTTTCTCCTTTCATCTAAGGCCTCTCTACATTAATGAAGTTTGTTAAATATTTCCCAAAGTTTCCAATACTAGTATAGCTGGTACTAGCAGCATTAGGGTCCACAATATAAACCAGCCTCCCATGGTCCCAACAATATTTAACATCATTTCAGTTAAACTTGGTCAAAACAAGTCTAGTCCACAGCGTGAAATATGGTTGTGGCCCTTGGAGTGCTTTTTTCATTAGGTTCCCCAGTATTGCTAAACTTGGGGTAACTCAACCAGTGTCAGCAAAAACAGGAAATATTTAGAATATAGACTATCAATAACAATAGGAATATAGACTATCAATAACAATCAGAATGCCAGAACTATTTCTTTGGGATCTAAAACAGCTCAGACAAATGAGGTATTTCCCCCTACCAGAAGTTACAGTCAAGAATAGTCTTATGATGGGAGGACCATTCTTTAAAACTGGGGTTTGCCAGCTCACAGAGGAAATTCCCTACTTTACAAGAATGTTGTGAGGATAAATGTTTTAAACATTGTGAAGTGCTTATACCCCTTGCTGGTGGAGGCCATGTAAGTACATTCTGAATTCCTTAGATCTTTGCAAAAACAAGATACTATATGTTTTACCTACTGTCAAATGATAAATGTTATTAATGCACACTGAGTTCCACTCATAAAAATGTCAAGTGCAGTTACAAAGGCAAGCACAGACTATATTAAGGATTATCAACTCTTGTGCTTCAGAAGAGAACCAAACCACTAATTACTCAGGATTAGGAAGAAACTTTCTGTCCTACATACTTTATTATAGAGGTAGTTACACTTTTTGCTGAAGCATCTGGTACTGATGGTTACCAAAGACAGGATTCATGGATCATTAGTCTGATTCAACATAGCAATTTCTATTTTCTTATAAAGCAGTACTACCTTGGTGTCTATGCCATCCTTTGGTTCTAGCTTTCTCGGCACTATTACTTCAGAGTAAGAGAATTTTAAAGACTCAGAAAAGCCTAAAAAGAGAAATAGTTTCAAATAAGTTAAATAGAATATAAGTTTACAGTTACTGGAGTATATGCTTCTAGATTCTGCAACTGAAAATCATTTTATACAGAAATCACTCTGTACAATGTGTGAAGGAGGAACAATTCCAGGGAAATGACAAGGATGAAATCGGATTACAAACATTATTGAATTAAGATGCAATTTGATAAGTTTACACACATAGAGAACACAGTAACATTACTGCTCCTTTGGTTCTCTTTCCCAACCCAAATCCAAGCCAATTTCTCCATCAGGCTCCTTCCATCTTTTTTCCATCACTCTGATTTTCCAGCCACCTCCACTGTATCTGTCATCAATAGGATCTCTCTTCCAAGCAAACACCTACCCCCTGTACCAGACTAAACCTTCCCTGATCCACCTTACCCATCACACCCAGCTTCATTCTTCTAAAACACCCCACATTAAGACCTGCTCCTCTATCCCTCCTCTGCATCACACAACCCTCAACTATGGCGATCCCCATAACCCCATTGCTGCACTGTACTGTTCAATGAGCCCTGTTCTCCAAATATCTCCTTTCATTGCCCCTGCTCCGTACTCCTTCCACCCTACAACCATTTCCCTCAATGGGAACAACTCCGCCCCTGCAAGCCCAGTGGACCCCACTTCATCATCTACTACTGCAAACCATCCTCAGGAAGCCACACTCCCCACTATCTGTTCCATCCACTGCAAACCTCTCCTTGGAAGAACATTTGCCCCGCCCCTTACTCAGTTTCAAAATCCCCCCTTATTGAGCCATATTCCCCCCATCAATATTCTGCACTCCCAACTATATCCCCATCAATGAGACCTGTCTTCTTCTCTTTGCTCAGACCGTCCAAAACTCCAGTGGGCAAGACCCATTTCCTTCTCACTGTTCCATCCCACAAACACCCCTTCTACTCCACAGTCACAAACCCCTTCCTGCTACACCACTCCCACATCATCATCTTCAGCAGGCTGCACTCCTCTCCTCCCTTCTCCATCTGCCCAAGCTTTCATCAGCTGGCCCAGGTCCTGCTCCAATGCCCAACAGCTCCCACATCAAAGCCCTCCTTAATGGGCCCATCTATCTACTCTGTTCCCAGTTAAATCAATCTCTTTCTTCTCTTTTCTTCAACCCCTCCCTCCCTCCCAGGTCTGCACATTCTGCAGGCCCTGCTTCACGACTCCAAAAATTCACCTCCCTCACCCCCAGGGGCTCTCATTCCAACAGCCTGCCCTACATAGACCCTATCCATGAACTCTTCTCATCTTGGCAGGCCCCTCTACCCCTCCTTCTGTGCCAGTACACCTGAGCCCCCTGAACAGGATATGCATCACCCTCCTCAGTGTCCCTCAAAGCCCCTGCTCCCTGTCTCCCTGCACTGTCTCCCAAACATCTGCTTTCAGCTAGTTGTGCTCCTGTGTACCCCAAACCATCCCTTAGTGGAACTCACTCTGCCCTCCCTGATCCATACCCCAATTAAAGCCTTCAGCAAACCCCACACCCTGTCCTTATTCTTTCCTCCTAAATTCTCCTTGGCAAACCTCACTCTGTGCCTGATTCAGTCCCCTACAAACTCCCGCTCAGCTGGCACTGCTCCCCACTCACAATAGTTCCTGAAAATATCCTTTAGGGACCCCTTCTCCATGCTCACCTCCCCTGAGCCCCCCCTGGAGTGCTCCCAAACCCCCTCAGCAACCCTATTTCCCACACAACCGCCACCCTTAGACTCCCCCCCAAAACACTAACCGTTTGTGGGGCCCACACTGCCTTCCCTGGTCAATCACCCCTCAAGCCTTCTATGGGCCCTATGCCTCACTACCTCTGACTGCAGCCATGGCCCCAAACTTCCAACTCCAACCCTCTCCCCTGCTCCCGCACCAAAATCCTTTTCATCCCCCCAAAACTCAATGGGCCTGGCTCCTCATTCCCTGCTCTACCTCCCCTGAACCTCACCTGGCGTCCCCCCCCGCCCGTACCTTCTAACTGAACAGGCCCCTTTTCCCATCCCCTTGCAGCACTGTGCTGCCCTTCCCCCCAGAGAGGCACCACTCTCCTTTCCCCACCTAAACTGAGCTGATCAGGGGCGAGAGCAAACCCCAGCACCAGCCCAACCCCACAGCCCCAGGAGGCAGCCCCACCCCACCAGCTCCTCACACACATCAGCCAAGTACCAGAGACCTCACCATAGCCTCTTCCCACCCAGTCCCCCTCCCTGCTCCAGCTCGCCCCTTTCCAGCTGGTGCTCAGGGCTGCCTCGCTCTGGGATCCAAACACCTCGCAGCCCATTGCCCCCGGCTCTAATCCCTCCCTGCCCCATCCCTTCAATCCCCGGGTTGTCCGTGCTCCCTTTTCCCTGCACCACAGAGAGTCCCTTTGCCCCCTTCCTCAGGCCCATGATTCCGCTCAGCTGCCTCCCTGGCTCCGGGCCCTGACCTGCTCCTCCTCCTTGGTCTGTCCGTTTTCCCTCACACCCCCATTCTGACCCCTGGCTTCCTGCCTGGCAAGCACGATGCATAACCCCAAACACCTCCCGGCTCGGGCACCTCCCCCAGACTCGTTCCCCAGACCCCGCCTCACCTGGGCGCAGGAGCAGGAGCAGGGCCCAGACCTGCAGCCCCATCCCCACAGCTCCTCGCAGACACTGGCCAAGGGCCACAGTATGAGCCCCGTCCCCCTGTTCCAACTGTCCCAGTGACAGGCCACCCCGTCCACTCCCCTCCCACTGCTTCAGTGCCAGCCCCACCCCCGTCCCACTGCCTCAGTGCCAGCCCCACCCCCCTGCTCCAACTGTCCCAGTGACAGGCCACTCCCTCCACTCCCACTGCCTCAGTGCCAGCCCCGCCCCCTCCCACTGCCTCAGTGCCAGCCCTGCCCCCGTTCCAACTGCTTCAGTGCCAGCCCCGCCCACTCCCACTGCCTCAGTGCCAACCCTGCTCCCTCCCCTCCCACTGCCTCAGTGCCAACCCTGCTCCCTCCCCTCCCACTGCCTCAGTGCCAACCCTGCTCCCTCCCCTCCAACTGCTTCAGTGCTAATCCTGCCCCACTCTC